>NC_140202.1:11232147-11542147 GCF_965226575.1 Pagrus pagrus
TCTGATGATCAAGAGTTTTGTGGTTTTCCTGTGGCCATTAATTGTCATCAGACTGAGTATCTCTATTCATATTTAAATGAGCTCAGAGCTTAAACCCAGCCAGTCAACAAAAGCTCTTTGAAGCAGCTGCTTATCCACTGCTCACCACACGCTGGATTGTGTTCTGCTGGTGACATGTATGGCTCTCAAAGCTTTGGTGTGGCTAACTGGGAGGGTGGAGACCAGTTAGGAGTGACAGCCAAGACTGCGGTTGCCTCTGTTTTCAAATGGACACCACGGTTAAAATATTTTACAGCCCCAGTCTTTCATTTTGTTCAGTGATTCCCAGGCCGGGAGGGCAATATCAGTATTTTGTCTTTTTTACTGAAAGCAGACTCTTCCTCCAAGTTAAGACGAATGTAGAAAATAAGCCTCATGGTTGTAATGGAAAAGAATTTCTGTAAAAATGCTGTTTTTATGGTAGGGATCTCACAAGATTTTTATTGGGTTACTATAATGTTTTGTGATGCACCGTGAAGGTTAGACTACATACAGTAATATTATGAACGACACCCTGCAGTAATGAGTCACTGCAGTAGCTTAGCATTGACCACATTCGGCTTGAAACATGGCTTTAGAATTGTTCCCCCTCACATGTCCAAACACAAGTACTACAGTCCTGCAGGCCTGATTATTGAATTGTATTCCCTATTATCCACACCCATAAGGGTGATTATGGGTGACTATGATTATATCTGATGAGTAATACCAGACTTCATTCTGGTCCTCTAGTTGTGTTGATTGTTCAGTGTGTTGAGGGTAGGTTATGTTGCCCTTAATGGGGGATTGAGTGGCGGTGTAAACACTTGACTCTACTACAGAAACAAAATGAGATTTAATTATGAGGAAGACTGCTTACTTAGCTGTGATTTATTTTGATATTTGTGTCTTAATATGTTTTCAATTTATCCTTTGCTGAGCTAATCAACAGTTTCAGGATTTCTCACTTCTGCAAGTCAGCAATACCATGCCTGTTTGTAAGCTTCTCCGCCCCTTTTGAGGTCTTGGTGGGTGGTGAAGTGTGGTGTGCTGTGAAGGCTGGTTGGCCCAGATACCATGATACTGTGAAAGTTCTGGGATTGATCTTCACTGAGCCACAGAGCATTCAATTTGAGATTCAGGGACCAGGCTGCCATTATCTCTGGCACAGTAGACAACCTGTTGATCATATACTGTAGTCACATTTGTATTCACAATTTTAGGAAACGAGCAGTGGGTTTTTAATGTTGATTAGCTTAATTGTTTAGCCATTTATAATTATGTATTAGCTAAACTTTTCTTCTCTTATGAAACATAAATTACACAACCCATCAGTACAGGCATTTGTAGCAGTACTATTATTTTTTAGCAATATGTTTTTGGGTTATCTGTCCTTCCACCCCCATTCTTGTGAACGTGTTTTCTCAAAAACGCATTGAGGGAAAAACGCATTGAGGTCACTGTAACCTCACAAAACACATTTTTCATATGAATTGATATCAGAAACGTCAAAGGTCATCATAATATTCTGCAAAGATGTTCTGGTCATTATTTAACACCATAGCTCAGGAACAGCAACTTGACTGGTGCACGGTGGCATACAGCTGCAAGGTGGTGATTGTAGTTAGTATGCTGCAGGCTGCTGTCCTATCCTCCCCTGAACTTCCCCACAAATACATCACAGTACTTCGTTAAATCCATCCGTCCACTCTTTGTAGGCCTGGGATGTGCTGTTTTTGGTCGAAGCCTGATTACTGTAATCCTGGCAGAGGGAGAAGATTGGGACATGCTGCTCAATAAAACATTCAGACAAAGAACTGCAAAGCCAAAGACAGACACTCACAGCAGACTCCAAGTCTCTTTCTCTCACACCAGCCGCTCCTCCAGGCTTTTGTTTATGACTTTCTGCCGGTGTGTGGAATGCCACTTGTAATTAAGTGCACTCCAGAAAACTGCACAGGAGAATCAAAACCCCCTTACAAAACCAGGGTGTTTGACATAGACTACACAATTTTTGCCATAAGTGATTGGTAAGGGTTTGGGGCAGGGCAGATCTGGAGAATTTGAAAAAGGTTATTGCTTCTTAAAATCCAGGTCGGAAAGTATGGGGAGGAAATCTATAATTAAAAGTATGAAGGAAAGTCTTTTCTTTCCAGTTACCATATGAAGTGTCCGTCTTCAACTTCCATCATTCCTAGATCTATTAAGATGACGTGCGGTTTGTGCATTATTATGAATTCATAGAAAGGTCAGCATGTGTGCCCACTTGGCCCATCCTTAATTTACAAAGGTTATATAGTATTGATGAAGTAACAAACTGAAGAGTTAATCTACTGTAGTCTCATTTTAAAATAAAGGAATCTGCAACAATATGCATTTGACATTTAAAATGCCTTCCTATAGACAGCTGTAGAATTTTCTTTATGAGCAACATCAGTGGCAATTTGTCCTCCACTCTATGGATTATGTTGACAATGTGGTATGTACATATTGTCAACATACTGTCCTTGTCATTGTCTGTTCTTTAACATGGGTTATTAGGAACACACAGGTGAGCAAATTGTCTTTACACCAGCAGGCCAGATGACTGTTTTCCTGTCTGCAGAACACAACTCTGCCTTCCGAGCGTGTAATGACATGCTTAGCTGAGTCTGTCATCAACTATATGGCTGGATTTACCTGCCTGGTGTCTTCCGCTCTGTCCTCAATCATTGCTCTCAGATTAGATGGAAATACAGTAGGTTTTAAATAGACACTAAACAGATTAGCTGAGCGATTATAAAATAGTTATGATGAATAATTTCTTGCTCTCTTTGTAGAGGTTTTTAAGATGAACCTACTCACCGGCCTGTTTGTTGTACCATGTAACTGTTTACAATGCTGAAGTACAGACAGGTTGCTGACAGATGTAGGTGCTTTGAGTTGAGTTGGTCATCTCCAGGGGATGAGCCAGGTGCTTGTATGTTGCATACCACATTTGAAGTCGCTCCTCACCACAGACCTGACCAGGAAGGATGTCATTTGTGGAAAGCTGCATTTAGTTTTCTTCAAGAAGCAGGTGAAAAAAAGAGTAGGATTTGGGGAATTTGCAGACCGGTTTCAAAGCAGGAGTGACAAAGGCTGTCTTTGCTTCTCAACTTAATGTGCGACAAAGCAATCAAGAGCAGTCATTGTGTTGTGTAAATGCATATTACAAATGAAAAAAAATGAGAGAAAAACGTTTTCCCCTTCCGGTCAAAAATGTATTTTTCTTCTTGTTCCTACAGTTGAATGTTTGAGCTTCACTTTGTAGACTTATGTATGTGCAGAGTTTGACACTAGAAAGCTGTTTTCACAGTCATTGCTGAAAGTGTAAAAAAAAAAAAAGATTTTAAGAAATGGGCCTACAAGCATGATTTGTGACATCACAAATTGTTGGGAAGCCAATCCTGGTCCAATATTCAGCATACAAAAGTTATGCTGAATATTGACTATTCAAGTGAAGCTTGAAGCCTCCAATATACAAACACTGGAAATGGACTTTATAGTAAAGTAGTTTAACCTTTTAATGACTACTATATTGAGGGAGGAGTAGATGCAATTAAAATAATCTAAACATTATATAACTTTCTATGGAAATAAAACGATATCAGAAAACACATGATAAGTCAAAGTAAAGGGTTTTATATAGATCTTAAAACTTGTCTTATCTTAAAATAAAAAAAAATTTAAAAAATAGATTTTCTTTTACTTTGATCATGTGATTTGTCTCTTCTGTGCCTCTGCGTCAAGAAGAGCACACCTGAATATTCTACTTCTCCACTCCCTTCCTTCCTTCCTTCCTTCCCCTACACCCCTCAAGGCTCCTGTCAGGGTTAAGCTGTGAGTTGTATCTCCAAAATCTGCCAGTCACTGTACAGCAATGCGTGTCATGTAACTACCTGTTCATACATGGTGTTACTCCGACTGTGCAGTATAACCTAGAGAAGGCCTCATCATCAGTCATACTGTATTGCATTGTAGCCGCCACTCTCCGTCTCTTTGGATTTTTCTCTATTGTCTAAGCTATTTCTCCTCAGGCTGTGCAAACTCTACCTGCCCCGTTTAGCGCTAGCATTATCTGTCAGCCGCACTGTATTCAGCAGACAGTGGCCCTGTGTGTTCACATCTACTGTTCTGGCCTTGTGCCCGGTGGATAGGGTGGAGGACAAAGCAGCAGAGGATTTCACATTATTTGTAGACAAAACAAGCTTTGAGACTCAGAATGAGTTATCCTTTGCATCTTGTTTGCTGCAACACTGTGGTGCACGCTTGTATTAGTCAGAAGTAGACTAGTTGTGCCCTTGTGTTGTGGCTTGTATTAAGCTACAGAGATTGCATGGATATAATATGGGGCATACATACCACACAATGGCTGCTTTATGCCACAGCATGATGTCATGAATCTGTCATCTGTTCTTGTGGATACGAGCAAGCTGAAGAGGTCTGGCTGGAAATAGCACCAGTTTTCTTTTTTTTTTTTCGAGAGGAGGCCTTTGACAGAAACTGTCACCTCTGGATACAAATTGTACATCTGCAAACAAAGGCTGTGCTGCTGAGGAATGCAACGTCTCTCCTGCCCATGCAGGTCCAAAGGTCTCTCCTGCCTCAGCATGCTAATGCCATTACCCTGGGCTAAAATGTGCAGTTGCTATTAAGTCGAAACGTCACATTGACCTCTGCACCCTAAATGCTTATACATACTGTAGTTGATTTTATTTTAAGTCATGTCAAGAGTCAAGTCTATTAGTAGAATATAACTACCTGGGGAAACCTATAGAGAGATGATAACATTCTTGAATTTTGGTTTAAGTTAAAATATCTTCCACTGCCTGAGGCTTAATGTAACCTTTCTTAGAATCAAGCATGAGAATGGACATTTCAGGAGCTTGAGTAAAAGTGCTTTTAAATGGTACAAGTAGTGGTTGCCTTCAGCTGTATTATTTGATTGTATTTGATCTCTTATCTTAAAGTGTGCAAAAGTCTACTTGTGGGAATCCGGGTGATTTAAGTCTTATTTAAATTTGCTAATTTTGATAAGGCCACAGCTGAGTAAACTAATCGAGGGATGCATGTTTACTATTTACTCACTTTTATTATCACAATAAACAAGAGTAAAACTGAACATGAACCTGATTTGAATAGCTTTGTTTTAGTTACAGAAACCCCCAACATCCTTCTTTTACAATGGTTACTCCACAGGGCATGGCCTATCGATTATAATGGTGGGCAAGCCTGTTTGTACCCTTGACATTACACACACCCACAATTAGCATATGAGAGTGTTGTGTACACTTCAACACGTGGTAGTGTCAACAGTCCCCAGGAGCACCATGAGAGATTCTTTTGTTTTCATTCACCCATTCATTTGTCTGAATTAGCGTTGGTTCAGATTCTGATGTTGACACAAAACGTACCAGACCGTGACCACAACACAGCTTCTGCTGTGATTGAGTATCAGGGAACAACAAGTGTGGTTGGGCTTTCGGGGAGTGACTGGTTAACGTATGCCAAGCCATAAGTGCCTTACTTGTGATGTAAGGAAACACATTTGGGAATACTGTTCGTATAAACCTGTCTATTTTGCCATTTCATGACGTTTGTCTTTTTCCCTCAGGAATGTGTGTCGGCGTAGTTCATCCCCCTTCATGCTGCTGACTGAAGAGCTTCTGCAGGAGAAGAGCAGCAAGCATGGACGTGGAAGACTTTCCTCCCCCACCTCCTGAATGTAATGTCAACAAAGCTTTGTCACTCACACATGCTATGCACTTTGCCCTTAACCACATAGAGCAATTTGGGAAATATGATATGACAAATGTGTTATACATAGGCCGGTTAGCTCAGTTGGTTAGAGCGTGGTGCTAATAACGCCAAGGTCGCGGGTTCGATCCCCGTACGGGCCACAGGTTTTGAACTGAGATTTATGGAACAGAAAAAGTTAAAGGTTGTTCCAGTTGAGTCTCAACATATCAACACAGGGCTGCTACCAGACTCCACTCACATGTGTTTGGCAGTCTGCTTTTGAGAGAAAGATTACACTATGAGAACAGTAGTGTCACCTGCTAGCTTCTGTAGTTCATCTTGTGGCCAGATCACTTCCTGGAGGGCTGGTGGTGAAGCTGCACAGTCCGAGTAAACAACACAGATTCCTCTCCTCCACTGTGGAGTGTGTGGGCAGAGGAACGAGGGAGTAAGGAGGGTAAAATGTGCTGCGCCGCTGTGAATACCAGACAATGTGCCTCAGTATCAGGCTGAATGCTGCTGCTGCAGCACGCACGCACACACATACAGACACACTGAAACACACAGCCTCCAGGGATAGACACAGGCCAGAGAAATGCTTCGTCTCCAGCTGGCCGGTCACTTGCTTTGTTGCCAGGGCGATGCTGGAGCGGATTGCAACTCGGTGACTCATTTGAGCAGATCATTATGTAGCAGAGTGGAGATGTGGCCCGCAGAACAGAATCCATATTGTAATTATGAATTGACAATGAACAGCTCAGCTACGTATGTGTGTCAGCGTGCACACACACTTGCATGTATACTTCTCAATGATCTGGTACTTTGCACAAGGGGAGGAAGATGAGAGGAGCCTCCAAAGTGAATATATTTTTTTAATTCCAGTTTAGGGTTAGGGTTTAAAAGGGGGGGTGCTAGAGGAGGGGTCATCAACTACATTTGTCCAAGCGCCATTTTTTTCTAAGCAGACACCTCTGGGTGATGGATCCAAATAAAAAACAATATTTAGGTCTAATAAGCTTGTTAATGTTTAGTATTTGTCACATTTTTACAAAACTGATGTTCTTTTTGTGAGCCTATAACAGTGTGAACAGACTCCTAAGAAACATGGGAAATCCATTATAATGATTGATACTTAGCTAGAAAGTGCACTCAGACCTCTGCCAAAGAGGCAGTCAGAGCTCAATACCAAAACCCCAGCTGAACTACCAATGAATGAGTCCCTATCTTAACAAAAAAAACTCCTCTTTGGGATCTCAGGAAGTACAACAAAACACTCAGTTTGAAACTCAATTAAACAATGTACAACAGACCCTTCTTGTGTCTACTAGATAAGCCCAGTAATTCTCTGTCAACTATGGAGTTACTTCCTGACTTCCAGTGCCCTGTCAGCCAAAGGGAAGGGCCAGCTTGGGCGCCGGGCGGTTTGATGGTTGGTCCACAGATTAGAGAGGAAGGAGTTAGGGAATAATCTGATTCTGTAAAATGAGTGAATGAAATGGGACTTTTTGGTTCGTTGCCAGGATTAGAAAGCTAATCAAAGATCGCTGTCAAGACAGACTGGGCCTCTTGTACTAGTAAGTCAGACTGGTGCATTCATCATTCATACGTTCAATATTCTGTCGGCCAGATGGGAAGCTTTGGTGGGCCTAATGTGGCCCATTGGCAACCAGTTGACGATCACCGGGCTAGAAGATCCTCACATGGTAATGTGCGTGTATGTGTGTACAGACATGTGTGCTTGCACCGCAAAGTAAGGTCAGCATCGAGCACAATCTGTGTAATTAAGCTGCAAACATGCATACCCAGACAGCCAACTTTCATTGGTCTGATCTACACACGGTTGCAGATGTTTTATTGAACGGTCAGTTGTGACTTGTCATCTGGCCAAATTCAATCAGATCAGGTCCTGGTCTATTCTGGCGCAGTCAAGTGTTTCACATTGGCACAACAGAGTGGATCTGACTGCATGTAAGGGCATTTAATGCGAAATTATGGAGAATTTAAACAGTGTACGTTTATGTGGGATTATGAGGTCAAAATGCCGAAACCCGGGATCGAACCAGGGACCTTTAGATCTTCAGTCTAACGCTCTCCCAACTGAGCTATTTCGGCCTTTGGATCAGTTTGTGCCAGAAGTTAAGTTGTGCAAACTTTGAATTCTCTGTTTTCTGGATTACCTCTGACTATTAGCTAGCTGTGCCTTATCTCTGTGTCCCACACCCTTCATTATAGCACAGATGGAAAAAGACAGATAGCATCTCTCTTTCCAGGTTTGCTCTTTACACCTCTCTTCTCGTGAACTGAAGTCATGGGTGCAGATGGACATGGGGTCACAAAGGTGACCTGGAACATTAGTCACAGACCATTCCCTTACACACTGACTACAGGGTAGAACGACTACCTGTCAGTGCCTGAGGGAATCGTTCCGGTGATTTAGAGCTGTGTATATTGCTGTGAGGGACTTCAAAGTTAGTGGGTAGGCCACGGGGAGTTTCTTTTAGTTAAGATTTACTTGGTCACTATCAGTGGACTGCTGAAGCCTGAAGGCATAACACAGCATGTTGCAACAGTGACAGTGGTTGTTTTTATGGTAATTGTGTGTAAAGAATAACCTTGTCAGCTTACCATGAAATGGTCACATAAATGCTTAAAGGGGCACCATGTAGTTTTGGAGAAGAAATTGAAACTCAGAATTTGAATATTTACAATATTAATGACGTAATAATACAAACTCAGAAATATTCATCTTTTGCCAAACTGAATAAAGAAGCTGTTCTCAGAGAAAAATAAGGTCCCCAGAACAATATTGGAAACTAGAGAGGTGGCCGGGTTCGCCCAATATAAACATAGAAAAAGCAGTATGACATTTTGTTGTCCTCTAAGAGCAGTTTGTTTATTCAGTCTATTCAGTCATGAGCGTTTGTTTATTGTCATTTATTTAGGCTTAAAAAAAATCTGTCAATGAAAATTGTTCTTTTCTGATTAGAATATCCTCCCCAAAACTACATAGTGCATCTTTAAGTTGACTGAGTCCTGCGTGAAACCTGTTGGAAATGGTAAACATACAGATTTTGATAGGTGTCAAGAGGAAAAGGTGTAGCTGAGGTGTTGCAGGCTTTACAGATGTTTGTGCAGGACTAAGAGATGGCTAGGGGGGAGGGAGAGGTCAAAATGCCGAAACCCGGGATCGAACCAGGGACCTTTAGATCTTCAGTCTAACGCTCTCCCAACTGAGCTATTTCGGCGAGTGTCACAGAGGGGGCCATCTGATCCTGTTGTTCTGGAAATGAACCCGGAATAAACTTGGAATTTTGTGTTTTCTTTGGGAACACAGTCAGGATATGAGAGCAAGACTTTAGACTGTACGCTAATACAGTCATGATGTGTCTACTGATCACAGTGCTCACAAAGAATTTGAGGTATGCTTCCGAGTAAAACTTTGAAAAAGGTAGAATATCATTCTGAGAAATTAAGGAGACCCATCTATAGGAAAATCCGGGTTGAATGAAGGGAGTGGGAGTTCCTTCCATCCAGGCTCTGTGGTTTTTGCCTCAGTTTATCCTTCTGTGAACCCTGTTTAAATGATTGCCTAATATTTTCCACAACATTGAATTCAGTTTGAATTTTTTTGAATGTTTGTCTTTCACTGCTCCAGTGAATGAAACCTAATACTGTCTTTACATATTCAGCTCTAAGGGCCAAAACATGAAGCGAGCTGATGAAAGTTGAGCCCCTGCATTCCTAATCCTTTTACTCTCTCATGCTCTTAATTGAGCTTCAATGATTCAGGCCTACAGATCAGAAATAATGCAAAACTCAGGCTGTGCTAGTCACTGAAGGGAGTCACAGCTCTCCTTCCTGCTGGCCTAATTGCAGTGTGGAAACTGGAAAGACATTTGTTGTTCCCTTCCTGTCTGCTGCCAAGTGAGTGCTCTGAAGTGAACGTGACGCCTTTGAACGCTAACTATAACGTGTAGCTCTGCCCTAGTTTGTTTTTGCTATAAAGTAGAGCAGCTTATGTGCTGTTTTGGTGCAGAACCTTGATGTAAAAATTTCTGTAAGAAAATATACTGCTTTAGTAGACCCCACCCTTAATTATAAGTCTGCATGTGGCTCAGTCTTTTAACTTTAGAAGCCCAAGGACTAAAACTGCCACCCACAGTGTATCTGTTAACGTTCTGTAAAGAAGTCTGTGAGTTAAAATCCTAAATAAATTTCACTTATGTTTTGCCAAATCCCCCAAAGCATACAGTGTGGTATGTTGACTGCCAGTCATCCCAGAGTCCTACTCCACT
This sequence comes from Pagrus pagrus, assembly GCF_965226575.1. NCBI lineage: Eukaryota > Metazoa > Chordata > Actinopteri > Spariformes > Sparidae > Pagrus > Pagrus pagrus. The sequence goes on from NC_140202.1 coordinate 11,242,221, forward strand.
ATAGTTGACAATCTACGATATATTTAGACAATCAGACAAGTTTTTAGCAGAATTTTAAATATTAGTGCTCTTTGTGTAGTTCCCATTCACAAGACTCTATAAATTGCAATTGATAAACCCAGTTGTCCAACAGTCCCTGCCCGTTGTTGAGTCTTTGAATCTTTGAATATATTTGATCTGTTCCGATTGGGTTGGGTGATCTAACTCATCTCTCAGACTATAAATTGTGAAAGCTGTGTATTGTTGGATATTGTACATTTTCTGGACACTCAGGTGTGATACAGTTTATGGATGCAATAACAAGATGGTAATGTATGTTTTTCCAGTGAATTAAATACCTGACAAAATTCAATATTGCCTCCAATGTCAAATATGACCACATATATAAAAGGGAAAACTTCTTCAGCAAAAAGTCAAAAGTTGACAAATCTTTATCGTCTCATGGTATATATTATATATATTATACATATTATATCACCCACCACTCTATCTCTCTGAACCATCTCTCTTTTTCCAGTATTGGCAGACAGCGTCCCCTTTGCAGATGAAGATGAGGGGGAGGCCTTTGACTTTGACGACAGTGGTGACGACATCCCTGAGGCTGATCGCCTGCCCCCAGCACCTCCAGCTCCTCTAGCCTCCAGCAGCACAGATCAGTGCCAGGACAAGATGGTGGCCAGTCACCCTGAGGGCAATATCCCCAGCCCGAGCCCACCAGCACCTTCCAACACACCTGACACAGCTCCATCATCAACAGACACAAAAGTTGCTACGAGCAGATCCTCCACAGCAGGTGGAGCGACAGCAGAAGGAGAGGGGACATCTGCTGTTGAGGGCACTGATGACAAGGAGACAGATTTACCACCACCTCCACCCCCTCTCGTTGACGATGACGTAGAGACAGATCCTGGAAGAACAGGTCTGCAACCAAAAAGTGTTTACATTTTATTGTTGGCTCCAGGGGACTGAGAGTATTTGAACCCTTTTTAGCCTGTCCTCTCTGCACTACAGCTGGAAATTAGTTGAGCACAAACAATGCAATGTCTATTTTCTAACATCAATCAAAATGTCTCCACATTCTCCTGTCATGTTTGTGTACATTATCTGGCTCTAATCCAGCCCCTTCAACTCAGGCTGAAGTGAAGCAGTAAAGTGGGGCAGTCTGTCTCTCTCATGACACCTTGTATCTCTGGCTGCCTGGTGCAGGGGGTTGTCTGGCTTTTATCACTGAAAACCGTGACAGCAGCAGCAGGCAGGGCCAGGCTCTACTTATTCTCACTCACTCACTGATTATGTAGTATTGTAGAGCGGGACGTCAACACTGCACTCATTTTTCAGTTGTTTCCCTAACAAACATGCATTGTTTGAACAATTATGCACACCTTGTATTGTTACCATCATGAGAAACCTCACATTCAGAGCATATTCTGTGTTTCTCGCCTCTCCAATTTACTGCTTTAGCAATAAAATGTCAACTTTTACCATACTCTGTAACCTTAACTAAAATTGCTTGAATAGGCTCATTCTGAATGACCAAATGGTCTTTGGAAATGTATCCTCACTCAGAGGCTCTAAAACTGAAATCAGCTGTTACAAATATATAGGCAAAGGGAATCTTCTCAAAACAAGGCTTTGCACCACCTGTGCAGATTAGTTTGAAGAACAAACAAACCACAGATGTGGGAGAGCATTGGTGGTTCACACATGATCCATACAAGCAAGTGTTGTAGTGTGAATGCCTGACTGTTAATGTTTAATTGATGAGTAAAATTCTATAGGTATTAGAAATGACAAAAATTCTGAATCATTTGGTGTTATGTGAGTAATTTTTTCAAACTAGAACTTAAATGGATGGAGTAAAAACATTTTTGAAAGTGGTTCCTAGTAGTAGTTCCAGAAGTTATTAAACAGCAGTGACTTTTACACCCAGCCTCTGTGGGTCTGTGTCTATAGTGAGTATAAGTAGAATAATAATCAAATTAAAAAATATTGTTTAATTACAAATAAGCCAATCATGAATTTTTCAATATCATATTGCTGGCGCAGCATAGTTTTGATGCATCTTGTGATGAATCTTCCTTCCCTCACCAGGCAGGGAGGGCCAGGATGCATCCATCGACGACCCTCACCCTCCACAGGCCGTCCCCAGGACCTCCTCCCAGGGCAAAGTCAACCCCTACTCTGTGATTGACATCAATCCTCTCCAGCTGCAGCAGCTTGAGCAGCAACATGGACCCTCCTCTTCGGCCTCCTCACCAATAGAGCCAAAGGAACGAGCAGGAGAATCCCAGGATACCCACACCAGCCCTGCCGGCATCACCTCAGGATATTCTGTCCCAGTGCCCTGTGGCTATGCAACCCCCTCCGGTGTACCACTCATCACACCAGCTTACACCACACCCGTCATCATTCGACACCTCTCAGTGGACGAGGATGGTAAAGTAGAGCCTGCAGCAGTGGGGAATTTGGAAATTACCTTTCTAAATAATGACTCATTAGATAATTATGTGGTAGACCAGGTATACGCCGATGTTTATTTTGAGATATCTACAACAACTGAAAACTCCCTGCATATCAAGGCCGTGATTATTCTTTACTCTGAGTGAAATTCTTCTTCTCAGGCCTAGAGATACAAGGCCATGACACGTAACTGCTGTCTCAGCTTCAGCTATCCTGTCCTTTCTTCTTTCTCTTGTTTTTCCTAAAGCCTTGCCACAAGGAAGTAGTGACTAAATTTAGCCCAGCCCAAAGATCTGTGTGTTGGCTGTTAGGATTTTCCGGTTTCCCTAAAATCTAGCAGCAGCTGAGTTCAAGCCTGTGGCCTGGCATGCTGAGGAGTCTGATTACACTGTAATTATCTTGCAAAGGTTACACCAGATTGAAATACTTAGATGTTTTAGTAAGAGTTTAGAAAGTCATAGATGTGTGCGATGAAGTCAAGAAGTTCTGAACTCTTTTTGCTGTGTTGTCTTCATATGAGAGATCTCTTTGTCATGACATAACAAGGACATTTTGCTACAGTTATCACTTTTGCCAATGCATGTTTATGATAAAACATATCTTATAGTGGACTTTAAAACCAGGTACATGTGTCAAGGGAAATGTTTGGAAGAACATTTCTAAGAAATTGTCATCTGAACTAAATCATAGGTAATTAAGGAGCTATGGAGTCATCAGTGACACCTGGTGGCAAATAAAAAAAGTTGCAACAGAGGATCTAAGTTTTCGAATTGATTTATACTTTGTTTTTTTTTGTTTTTTTACAAATCTCTCAAAATATGTCAGTGTTTACCATTTTAGAGTCCATGCTTTTATCAGTACTCTACGAAAGTATACCTTGCTCAAATTTATATTAAAGCTTTTGTACTTGAATCACGAGAACTGTGCAACCTAAAAAAAGGGTTTCATGCAAGAAAGTGTATAGTGCTGTAGAGTTTCTTTGTGTAATCTTTCTCTCTCTTCTCCTTCAGTCACTGTGGTTGGGACTGGCAGCACCTCTGTCGACAGGTATGTGGCACCTACACAGCTAGAGCATGTCTATACTGATCATTTGTTTGGAACATGTAGTGCTATATCACAAGAGAAGCATGCAAAGTATACTCCCCACTTACAGTGTAGTTATAGTTATACTAAAAGATTGCCACTCTCATGTCTGTGGTAATACATAGAATAACATCACCTTATTAATACAGAAAAATGCAATCATTTTTGATATACACACAAAAAAATGTATTTGTTTGTAGGGTAATAATCAGTTTGTTTGCATGTTTACTCAAGTGTTTTCAGTGAAGAGTATCCACCTATTAGAGAAGAGGATGCTTTGGCTAAATGGGCGTCAGATCCTGCCAACACTGCATGGATGGAAAGTAAGGAATGATATCCACCACAGATGTGTATCTAGTTGAGATCCATGTATAATTTCCATGGAAAGTGTACTGCTGTTGTTGGTTTGATTGTCTGTAATTGCCTCTGCACACACAGCGCATGCCTTCAGGGTGCTATTATGTTTTTTTGGACGCTGCTGAATTTCCAGACTCTTCCTTCCCCATTCTTTTGAGGAAGCAGCCCCTTGTGTGTGCACTTTTCTTTTAGATCCCCCACGCATTACATCCTGTTTGTTGTGTGAACAACGATAGCTATGTGATGTGAGAAATCATGCATTGATTATTTTCAACATTTGCCTCAGATCCAGATGAGGTGATTTACGATGATGTGCCCAGAGAGAACTCTGACTCCAACACAGGTTTGTGATTTATTTATTATTCCAGTGTTTTACAAATTCAGCATTTCCTTAAGCCTGTCCGTGGTGCTCACTTTCGCTTCCGTCGTCTTTTTTTATTTATTTTTACTTTTAACTTTCATTTTCAAATTCAAATTCATTTTGGCTGTTTCTTGAAAATATGATGCTGATCACTTGCAATCCAAGAAAATAGCCACTCAATTAATATAACCTTTTCTTACGCTGTGATTTGATAAAAAATAGTTTCATTTTTGCTGAGGGTTTTAACAGAGACCTTCTAATATAATGCCATGTTGTGCAACACCACAAAGCTATGGCATTGAAAATTAAATTGTAAAATAAGCACACTTCCTCTGGGCAAAAATGGTACGATATAAGCTTTACCAAGACAGCATTTATTTAAGACCATTTGATTTGAGTGCAGCATATTGTTGTTGTGTTCATCGGCATGTACTCTTCCATACAGATCCTGATGAGATGATCTATGATGACGTGGAGTTTGGTGAGGAGGGGGGCTGCAACAGCTCCCTTGACAATGGCTGGAGCTCGAGTGAGTTTGAAAGCTATGACGAGGCCAGTGACGGGGAAGGTCGGCCCGAGAACGGCCTGCCCCACGCTTTCATGAGAGGAAAGCCACCCCAGAGGAAAACCCATGTGTGTATAACAATCATCCTCCCATTTCTCTGTTAGCCAATAATCATGTCTTGTGTCAGTATACTGTTTATCTGTAGGTGGATGGAGGACAGCAGTGGATGAAGTGCTCTTACTGTGATTTTACTTAACCTTTGGTCAGATTATTGACGGATCAAGATCTAATATTGTACAGTCCACTCATTTGCTTCTTCAGACATGAGAGAGATCTTTCTGGCTTTCAGTCAGCTTGCTTCACTCTGAAATGTTTTGGCTTGTGGTTTTGAGAATTTAACTTCACTTTGGTTTCAGTGTGCCATGGTCAGAATGACTGCTTTAGGCAAAAAAAAAAAAAGCCAGTTTCCCTCGAAAGACTTCTTCAGCAATTAGTCGATTAACCGATTAGTCGATCGAAGGAAAGATAATTCCCAACTAGTTTGATAATCAATAAATTGTTCCAGTTATTTTTCAAGCAAGAATGTCAAACATTTGCTAGTTCCAGCTTCTTAAATGTGAGGATTTCTGCTTTTCTTTGTCATTAAAGATAGTAAATGAAAAGTTTTTTGGTTTTGGACTGTTGGTTGGACAAAAGAAGCAATTTGAAGACGGACCTTTGGAAATTGAGATGAGCATTTTTCACAATTGTATAGATTAAACAATTGATCAGTAATGCATATAATTGTTAATTGCAGCCCTACTTAGAAATAATTTGATGAAAACTACCCCCAATAATTTGAAAGCTATTTTATTTCTGTATTATATACTGTATTTTGTACATTTAATGTGTTAAGTTGTATGGATTTATAAATGATAGTGTTGATTTTTTCAACACAAAGGAAGAAAATAGAAAAAAACATTAGATCTAAGTATGTTGTCAGAGAGTATTTTTCCATATTTCAGTGGCAAAAACAATGCCGATTAACATGGAGCAAGGAAAGCATACACCCTCGAAAAGGCAATTTCTTCCCCTGATGCATAGTTGAAATGGGTTAAATAAAAAGAAATTGACTCAGCAGTCAAGTAACACACCTATGTAGGTTGAAGTGACCTTGCTGTGGATTTAAGGTGCAAGTTCAGTCCAAAACCATAACCAGTAACACCTGCTTTGCTTTTGTTTAGCTCTCTCAAGATCTGACACGCTTGAAAGAACACTATGAGAAAAAGATGAAAGATCTAATGGCAAATACAGTGGGAACGGTAGAGCTGCAGCAGCTAAAACAGAAACACGAGCATAAGGTAAACTACCTGAGGCTCACCTCGCCTGTCTGTGCTAGACAAAGTAGTCCCAAACCTTCACTCTCAGTCTAGTTAACCACTCTGGGCGTCTCTCACTGACTCGGTACCCTCATCCTGCTCTGATGTGAATGACTTGTGGTGGTGATGGTACTGGTGATGGGTTTGCATTAAGTTCATTTAACTTCCCTGTCTGCTGCACTGACATGCTTCTTTATATGTTTATGCATTGGAGGCTGTGAAGCTGAGGATATATTCTTGAATACATTCTACAGTAAACTGAGACACCAGCAATTGGGTTTTGTTTTTGTTTTGTTTTTTCGACTAGTCAAGTGCCCGTTGAAAACATGCCACTGGCCAGATGCTTGGCCTCCAGCAATGCCGCTTGTAGCATTCTCAAGAACCGCTCATCCAAACAACTTCACACTCGACACTGTACCTCCCTAGGTCCTGAACACCTGCAATGACATAATTGCGTCCCCTAGCAGTGCTATTTACCTATTTGGGACAAGGCTTTTTGTACTCTCCCACTCTCAACACATTACACAGTATGTAACTTCTGTACGTCTAGTGGTAGTAATGCACTACTAACAAATGTGTCCCATAGATCTCAAGAACTTGCTCTCGTCGTTGCTCTTCCTTGCGTTCTCATCAATATACCCGCCAAGTGTGAAGTTGATCAGATGAACGGTTATCAAGAAAATTGAAGGACAGACAGACAGACAGACAGACAGACAGAGACTCCTTTTATATAAGGCAGTTTATAGCTATTGATTTAAGATGCTGTTAAAGGAGCTGAAAGTTGTAGCGTATCGTAACTAAAAACATTCGTCGCATTTACATTAGTAAGTAAATCAGTCATTACGTTATTAAAGCACTATGTTACTTTTAGCTGATGTCCCAGTTACTGTGTCATTCTCTGGTCACCTTCCCTCTCCTGTATTACAGGATCTGCCGTTTGTCTTCATCCCTACACTAACACTGCTCCTGTCCTGCTTAGCTCAGTTCAGTAGCTTCTTAACCATAGGTTTAGACAAAGTAACCTAACTTCACCTTGGATTAAAATTCTCGACTGTGAAATAGTAATGATCTTGTGGTACTTTTGTCAAACAGTTAATAGTGTATTTTGTCCCCTCAAAGATGCAAAAGCTGGTGAAGGCAGCCAAGGAAGGGACCAAAGATGGACTAGAGAAAACCAAAGCTGCAGTGAAGAAGGGACGCTCTTTCATCAAGACCAAGTCATTCTGTCAGGGTACGTAATCCTTAAGGGACATAAACAGCATTACACATCCTCCCTTACCTCTTCTGTTTATGTTAAGTCGGCATTAATGTGAACGTTTCAGTAGAGGGCCAGCACAGCAATTCTAGCCCTTCAGCATGATTGTGTTGTGTTTTACAGTCCTTTTCTTGCTTTCTCTTCTTAATCTTTTAGAGAGGAAGTCAGCCTGTTTTGAGGATGAGGAGTCTGAGCTTTTCATTGAGGTGGACTGTTTCAATGTTGAGCCAGTGCTGTCTCTAGCACCGGAAGGTCTTTCACAGCAACAGGTAATGAACATTTTATCCCAATTTATGTAACTTTTTACTGCATTTTCTGTTTTCTGTTAAAGAGAACAGTGTGAAAAACCTGTAGACCAATTGTTTGTTGTATCCCTCTTTAGCTGGTGAGAAGATGTATACTGGGATCTATACTGGAGAGTGAGAAGAACTATCTTGATGCACTAAAAAGGATATTAGAGGTATGCAAATACAACTGCAGTGATTGCCAAATCTTCTGTGAAGTGTTTGTTGTTACAGTTCACTTTGTGTGCTTTATCAGCAATATGAGAAGCCCCTGTCCCAGATTGAGCCGAGGCTGCTGAGCGACAGGAAACTGAAGATGACCTTCTATCGTGTGCGTGAGATTCTGCAGAGCCACTTCCTGTTCCAGATCGCCCTGGCAAGCCGAGTGGCCGAGTGGGACAGTCTGGAGATGATTGGGGATGTCTTTGTAGCATCGGTAAGCTGGGGCTGTAATTTTAAAGCCTTTTCACAAGAACTGCACCAATATATTGAACATAAATAGACTACATTAGCTGCAGTGGCCCTGAATTCACAGAATCCAGCTGTTTTGGAATTAGTTTGACATTTATGATGCAGCACAGCCAAGATGCTCCCTTTCTTACAGTCTTTCCACATGTCAAAGACACGCGCTACCGTACAGACACAAAAAGTTGCACTTTATCCTCTTATAGTATGTACTAACTCCACCCTCCTCTTGTCTGTGGCTATTTGGCAACTCATTGGCAAGGACTGTCAAAACAAAGGAACTCATCTCCCAAAGTCTTGCTCACGACATCACTTCCTTGTTTTTGTCCAAAAATCAACCTCTGGCATGACATCAGAGGAGCAGTGTGACCCATATGAGACACATTTGAAGTCTGCTCACTGCCCTCTCTCACCTCACAATTCTCATCCTACCTTAAAACAACAGGTCTTGCATGCTAAGAGCTTATTTAGGAAACTGGATTTTCCCTATTCCGTAGTGTATGCATGTTTAATCTGTAAACAATATTTAAAGTTGTTTCTTTGTTATTGTTGTTATTATTTTATGGTTTTTTTTCATTTGTTTGTTTTTTACCCAAATTGTTCTTTCCAGCACAGTGCAGTCCTTTAGAAACTCAAAAATATTTCATATTTTTTCAACAAACAGTTGTTTAACTGAAACACATTTCAGGTCATGATACAGTACAATTGTTTTGCATATCTACATGAAACATTTATAGTCTATGCTCCTGTGCATTAGGTTTGAAGAGCAGAAATTGGATCTTTAAAGATTAGTGGCAGTGATGTATATTTACCACTGTGAGAGCAGGACCCAGAGCGAGCTTGATGTCATCTAAAGCAAGGACAAGAAGTATGGTGTGCGACTGAAAGCCCACTCCTACGCAGAGCTGCCTCTTCGCCTGTACATCACAGCTCTGCCCCAAGTGCCTTATAACTGAACCAAATCCAGACAAAGCCATTTATTTACATAATAAACATATAGCTACTTGTACTTAGATGTCAGATATGATTAGAAAATTCCACTGAAAATGTAAGTCTGGAAAAGTATGGAATTTTGAAATGGGAAATATGTAGGAACCCAGTCTGCTACGTGACAAGAACGCATTGAATGCAAAAAAGGCAATTAAAAAAAAAAGATTAAAACCTTTGCACATTTAGGTGGTCAAACAACAGATCAGATTTGAAATCTCCAAATTTCTTGTGTGAGGAAATGTACCTATTATGATACTGCAGCTATGCTATTTTTAGGCCTTCTGAATAAAACAACAAAATACTTTTCCTGTCTCAGCCCTCCACAAAAAGACAAATAAGAACTTTCTGATCTGACACGACTATCTGCAGAATGATATGTCTTCTAAAACTGTTAAAAATCATGTGATGTAGTATGTTTCTGCGAGTCATAAATGTGTTAAAAACATGCCTGTTTCTCAACAGTTTTCAAAGTCCATGGTGCTGGATGCCTACAGTGAGTATGTGAACAACTTCAGCACAGCAATGGCAGTAGTAAGGAAGACGTGCGCCGCCAAACCTGGCTTCCTGGAATTCCTCAAGGTATGAGAGAACTGCACTCTGCTGTGTCATGAGTATTGTTCTTACATGGGGATCATTGTTTTCTTGAAAGACATACATATTTCTTCACAGTTGCATCATTTTTATTCTGAATTTGAAAAGAAAGAGCTTATAACTAATGGTTTTAAGCAGTCAAGTAAAATTCTTGCTGTTCAGCTGCTTGCTTGGTGGATTTCACATTAAATACAAGACATGCAAAATAATTTTCTTACAAAAATGCTAAATGAATATACTCAACAGTATATGAATTTGCATGGGAAATAGAACTCTGTACCATGCCAGCAGAATTGTTGGTCCTACTCCTCTACCAATTGCACCATTTTAAAGTCTTCAGACTGGCTCCTCAGTACACAGCAGTAACCTATCTTCTCACCAACAGCATCGCCAGGAGACCAGCAGTGACCGAATGACTTTGTATGGACTAATGATGAAACCTATCCAGAGATTCCCTCAGTTCATTCTGCTCCTTCAGGTATAATGAAAATCTATTTTAGCTCCTTTACAGTGAATTGCAAAATACAGACAGCAGACAGTGTGGTATGTACATTCACCAGCAGAGGGAGTACCATACACACATATCGAGGCACTTTGTGCTTACCACAGGGGGACTCCCGGAAACACTCCAAGGGGAAATGGTTTCCTCTGATCTTTTTTAATCCTGCCCTGGCATATTTGCTGTTTTCTGTGTCTCATGCAGAAAACCACAGACATAATATGGGACAGTACAAAAAACATGTATAACAGCAGTTTTATGCCAATCAAAATAGCTCCAGTGTTTATGATACCAGGAATTGTAAATCTTTTAATTCTGTTATTAAATTCTCACCATGTAATAGTAATGTAATGCATACCAAAGGCTGTAATGAAGTGCTGATCACTGAAAGTAGATTGGGGAGTGGAAAAAAGTGCTGCAGACTCTGGCTTCATATGCATTTACTTTTTAATTTGATGAGATTCAGCCCCTTTGAAGAAGGCCCGAGGGCCAAAATGTCATCAAGTTCAAAAGAAAAATGAATGTAGAGCAGACTTTCTATTAAATCCTCATCAGTCATAAGAATGTGTGTGACATAAATATAGAAAAATGGACCAGTAAGAGAGAGCGTGCTTTCCCCAAATGGTAACGGATGCAGTTTTGCAGACTTGGGGATAGTTGTGCATTTGCAGGATTTTTTTATTCCATGAATGAAATAATTTAAAAGCACTGGGAGATTGTTCCCCAGTGTGGCTAATTAACAAATGTTTAATGTGTGACTTGTCTGCGCATCCTCATCAGGACATGCTGAAGAACACACCAGTGGGTCACGCAGACCGTCTGCCCCTGCAGATGGCCCTGACCGAACTGGAGACGCTGGCAGAGAAGCTCAACGAAAAGAAGAGGGAAGCCGACCAGCGCTGCGAGATCCGTCACATTGCAAAGGCCATGAACGAACGCTACCTCAACAAGGTCTGTGCCCACCTTTCTGTGAGTGTGTGCTGACATGCATGTTTGTAGTTTGAATTGTGCAGTGTGATGCTGGAGCCATTGGTCGGTGGAGTCTAGTTTTGTCTGGTCAGTCATGTGTTTTATTACATCAGGGAGCCTTTCTGAGAATGTCTTAATTCAATTTTATAATTATTGAATTAAAACATGTGAGGTCTTAATTGCCACAAACATTGTATCCTATTTAATTTATCCATCTTTCTTTCTTTTAGTCCAGATGAGTCAAGCTCTTCACTGTCAAAATCCAAATTTTTGATGTGACAAATCTTTAAACCTACCAAGGAACCCAATTCTGCCTTTTTTATATCTGTCTTATACTTGCACTTACCTGTTGGCAAAATGTAGATGAAGGCAACGCACTCTCATAATCATGTTCCTACATAAAACCTATCTTTGCATGGGACCATATATACATTACCTTTATACTTACTTGTAATGCTCTACTAAGAAAAAGATGATCTGTCCAAAATTAAGCCTTAAATTTGGTTAAGAATGATCTTAACAAGCATTCAATTGAAGTGTCTGACACCCTGTATATGCTGACTGAGAAAACAGTCAGACTTGATGATGTACTCATCGCTCATGGTGCAAATATTTGGCTGATGTTTGATTCTTTCAGCATATGCTGTGGCATTCTCTCTGTCCCAGTGTGGGCGGCCACCAGGCACTTGAGCCTCACATTTTCTCAAGTATTCTCTTGCCTGAATAGCATCATTTTAGCGCATGTGCACAAACACCAGCTATCACCAAGTTGTAATTATTTGTCTATCTGCAGCCACCCACTCTGGCATCTGTGTAGAAACATGTGTTTACAAGATCCCCTACACGGGGCACAGGATTTTTGTTCCTCAAAGCCTTTGTTGACAGCCATATATTATATGCTGTTACCCAAAGTGGATGGTTTAACAGTAGATAGTGACAGGAAACAGCAGAAGAGGAGCAAGAGTTAGTTAAGTCTTTCTTCTCTGAGCTTGGTATTGTTAGCTAAATACCTTAAATCAGAGAGCCAAATTCCTGCTGTCTGTTCACATACTATCACTGTGACTTATCATCCATTAGCTTCTGAGTAATGGCAGCCGCTACCTGATCCGCTCAGACGACATGGTGGAGACGGTCTACAATGAGCGTGGTGAAATCATCAAAACCAAGGAGCGACGCCTCTTCCTGCTCAATGATGTTCTCATGTGTGCCACGCCCAATATCCGGTAGGAGCGACCACAAACCAGACCTGCTCTTAATCTCTCCTTTAATTTGTGCCTTCTCCTGTCTTTGGGTGCAATAACCTGTAATCTTTTAACCATTTTACAAATTTAGAAAGTAATTGTTCTGTGTATATTTTGTCTATCTATATCCTTGTTTGTATAATTCACTCTGCCTACTGTAAGGTGAATGCTAAATGCAACTAGGATTTCCCGCCAGTAAAAGTCCGTCTTACAGTGAACTAAACTGAAATTAAACTTAAAGTGTAAAGAAGGATGGTAAGGACTGTATTTATCTGATATCCTTGGGGTGACTTTTGACCACGCTTAGCCTCTGGGTTTGAACCCATATGTGCCCACTGTGGCTTGCTATTGAGCCAAGAGTGATGGAGAGCCCCATTCCTGAGCTTCTTAGCTCTTATACTATAATTGTAACATGTTGGTCACCATGCACCGCCTCTGGGAAAAATGCACAGACTGAGTGACATTTACAAACATTCAGAGGCCTCCTCCACTGACATTCCCTTCACCTTTTCTAACACTCACCTATGTCTTCCTCACACAATTCCTCTACTCAAACAAGGTGCTAACAACATGAACCAGAGCCAATTTGTCACATAACCTTTATGTCTTCCTGCTGTGTCCAGATGTCCGGATGGCAGCGGGAGTGGCAGCGGCAATGCCCCACTTGACCAGAAGTTCCTTCTGAAGTGGAGCGTGCCTTTGAGCTTCGTGGAGGTGCTCGAGTTTGGGTCCAGCGAGGACATGGCCGACAACAGCCACTACCCAACGCCCCATTCTGGGGAGAAGGTGGTCATCAACGCTAAGCCAAGTATGAACCACAGTGTCATTTATTTACATTTACAGTGTAAATTCTGCTTTTTCTGACTGTCTACGAGGCTGTTTAAGGTCTGGTAGAAAAGGTACAAGAGTTCTATTCGCTGAGTTGTTAAAGAATGCAAAATAGTTGAGGAGTAGTTGTAGTTAGGATCCAATGACCAACTGATTGCTTGTGTTTTATGACTGATTATTAAATCTCTCAGTAGTGCTGCAACTAACGACAATTTTCATTGTTGAATAATCTATTGATTATTACTCGATTAATCGTTTAGTTGTTTTGTCTATTAAATGTCAGAAAATGGTGAAATATGTCGATCAGCGACATCCTCAAAGGTCCTCAGTTTAAAGAAGCTAGAATAAGAGAATCTTTTTGTTTCCTTAAAAAATTACTCAAACCAATTAAACGATTATTCAAATTGTTGATGATTAATTCAATAGTTGACAACTGAATGATTATTGTGATCTGATCAGATAAATCAAGTTGTAGTCTTCCACCACTTTAATAACTCAACAGAACCAGTCGTGTCCTGCATTACAAATACAGAGAATAACTAGATACTTATTTCTTGTTGGACATTTCCAGACATTTCTAAAATGGTGTGAGCCTTGCACAAACCATTCAGCCTCTGAGTGTGTATTTTTTTCCTTCTTCAATCCTCTGGTCTGCTGGCTGCCCAGTCCAATGATTTCAGTCTTTCCACTGGGTTCTCCCTGTCACACACAGCTGCTCAGCCACTTTAAAAGGCTGAGATCAGACAAACTAGAAGCGTACTGAGAGTGTATGTTTTTGTGGTCACAGCGTTGGAGTTTTTATTCTATTCTCTCTTTTTGTCTATATGTGTTTGTGCCGAGGTAATGGTAGTGCACATTGCTGGGCTGGTGAGTGCTTTGATTCAGTATTATCTCTGGTCTGTCAAAGGTCGTATGTATTCAAGCTGAGGTCAAAGGCTCTCTCTTTCAGTTGCCACTGGTAGTGGGCTGGAATCACTGCCACTGAAATAGACACTGCACGCTATAGCTCACTCTCTCTCTCTCTCTCTCAGCCTCAGTCTCTCTCTCAAATCTAATGTCTGTAATACAGTTTCATAATACTCAGTCTGCTGCAGCCAGGTGTCACAGTGTCACATTTATATTTTATAAATCCCTCATGTGTTGTAGTATACACTATACCTACCATGTTTAATTACAGGATACGTTTCAACCACTGTGCGCATGGTATAAGAATAACAACTGCCAATGAAATTAAGTAGGACAATCCTGTTGTTATTGTATTAGTCCCCCTGCTGTTTGAGGCTGTTATGCAGATGACAGCATGTGAAGTAGATAATACATATGGACGGTTTGCATACAACCTCCTGCTGCCTCACCTCAACTCTTTACTGAAAAAATCAAAGGATGCGTTTCACTTTAATCCTTTTTTTTTAACCACCTGTCTTTTATACCTCCTTCCCTTCACCTCTACCTTTGCAACATTAGCTGCCGTCTCCATAGACTATATTTAAATGGCGGCCAGTTGTACAAACAGAGGATATCTGACAATCCTTATCATTTCACCGCCTCCCAATTGATTTGCAACTGAAAAGACGATGGATACATCAGTTGCCTTAAACACATTATGCTCACTGGAACACATATTTCTGTACATTGCAAGCTTGATTGCATGCACTGCACATGCATGCGACAGAATCACACCAGTCGCAACACCTGTCAACATGTTGACATTCCGACCCATGACTGTTCAGTAGTCTTTACTACATTATTTCAGTAGTACTCATGGGTCTGACCACACCCCTATTCAAACTCAGCCTTTATTTTGATCTCAGCTACAAACCTGTGAAGTTTCGTTACTGCAGGGCCAGGACCGTAAAGTGTGAGGGGGCCACCGTCCTATTTTTGGCCCCCTTGATTGGACCATGCCCATCTTCAAACTCTGCACGCCTGTAAAGTTTTATGACTGTATCTTCTGTACAATTGTGATGATATCACACTGACAAAATTTGTCCACAGATGGACAAACAGGCATATAAACACTTGGCAAAATACTAAAAACTACTTAAAATATGGCCTGAGGTCCCATCTGGTTTTCATTGTCCGTTGTCTTTTTAGTTGCTGATCAATCAGGGACCAGTAAAATGATAACTATTTGTTAGATTCCCTACCTTTGTACGACTTACAACCTGGAACGCGGTATGAAATTATCCTTTTGATAAAAGCATTTGAGCTTCCCACCCTGAGCCGAGCATCAGGGAAAAATGGCTGCCTGATTTTGGGCCATTGCACCCATCTCCTGCCAGGCCACCTGTCTCCCTCTGACACTTCACTGAGCTATGTGGAAGGTCCAGCAATTGAGTGTACATAACAGATGGCACAGACAGACCTGAGTCACATCTGCTCTGACTGTGGGGGTTTTCTTGGGATGCAACTGACAGACAGGTTCACAGCCTCAGCTTAACCTGATGTGATGATACAAGTGTTTGTGCACTCTCCTTAAAGGCCTGAGGAAGGCCATATGGGTCTCATTGTATTGTTTTGTTCTTACACAGAGCTGTTTTTTTTAATTAGATGGTATGGAGGTTGATTTTAAGATTATATGTTTTGACCACAATACAGTGCTTTTATATTCCCGATCATTCCCTTAACATGACTGAATTACTGTATTAGTCAAATTAGTCAACCTGCTGGCTTTCAATCAGTTACCTCCCTTTAATTCAGTTACTCTCTGGCCAACTTCAGCTCAGTGTGTGCACGTACAAATGTGTGCATGTGTCCAGGAACTTTAACAAGTGGAAACAATTGTTTCTCGGTCCACTGTGTT
Source organism: Pagrus pagrus (assembly GCF_965226575.1). Lineage (NCBI taxonomy): Eukaryota > Metazoa > Chordata > Actinopteri > Spariformes > Sparidae > Pagrus > Pagrus pagrus. The sequence continues at coordinate 11,258,270 of NC_140202.1, forward strand.
CAGCCAAAAGCCACTCGATGACCAGCCTGCTAGAAGGCAATGAAAAGACTCTCCAGAGTATGATGTCACCTCTGCGCGTCTCTCTGCTTTGTTCATCTCTTCTCTACCCTGCATAGCAATCAGATCACGATGCATATTTTTAAAGTTGCTTTTTCCTGGCACTTACATTCAATATGTTATTTGTCGATATATTGTTTATTTTTAGGGCGTGTGTAATTACTGGGATGATTGCCGTGATTCCTGTGATGTTTCTAGGCCTGTTTTTGTTAGAAAACATTTGGCACGCTCACAAAGAGCCATTCAGAAAGTTGGACCTGGGCTCAAATGGGTTACACAGTGCCCGTTCTGTCTGTGGGAACGATCAATTCACTGAAGGTAGAATTCTATTCTTCCTCTCAGATTATATACTGCAAAGGATGGTATAGATTCTTGATTTATAGATATATTTGATGACTTTTCAGCTTTCTTCTTATGCACATTTATTTAAGAAGGAGGAAGGAGGAAATATGCTGCAAGGCTAGCGCAGATCACACACAGATCACAGGGTTTGTTATTAACAGACAGGAATAAAGGATTTAGACTGGAACTGCATGCTTGTTTGATTTGAGCTGAAATCATGTACAGTGATATTGCAAAAATATAGTTTATTGACATTTTTGTTATTAACCATTGATGCCAGTATTAAGTATAATCTTAACATAGCACTCTATTATATAATACTGGTTCGAAATGAAACGTTGTCGTTGCACTTTCTCCTTGCACGACACACCACAGAGGAAGCATGAGTGATTTATTCAGCATTTCTGCCCTGACCTCAATTCAACCCCCTGTGTATCAGCCAGACAGATGAGCCATGAAAACTGCATACAGTTCCATTACAGAAGGCAGACTTCTGAACAAAAACACTAACAAAAATGCACAAACAATCAATTTCTCATTTGATGGTTTAACTCAATAATTATAACCTTTAGATGTACTGTAGGGTGGCTATAATTTGATCCAGTGACATGAATTAAATCCAATAGCAGGTCACTGACCATGAAAACATTGATGAAATCCCAAACCCATGTAGATGACTGTAGGCCTGCTGTGTTCTGTGTGTAGGGCAGCTCATGCGTGCGTACGGACGACAAAGAATTTCTCAGTATGCGAGCAGCCTCCTGTTTACAAACTCCGAGGGAGACATTTCAGAGTAATCCTCCCGGAGACCACCTACAAATGTGAATTTTGGCAATGCACGAACAGGGGTAAAGTTTCCCCCGAATGCTCAGTCAGCTGACCTTCAGGAGAGTACTGGACCAGGTTGCCATGGAGCTGGAGCACCAGACAAACTCTGTGACTATTGTAGAAGAGGAGGAGGAGGAGGAGGCGGAGAGAGGGCAGGGGGAAGAGAGAGTAGAATGGCAGAAGCAAACAAAGTCATTTTGGTGCCAGAGACTCTGGTTCAGTTTAACTGTTTGTTCACGTATATGCGCTCTTAACAGCTAAAGTAGCGTGTGCTAAAATGTTTTCAGTTAGGTTTTAATTGGAGGCCTGCGTACCACTGCTAACTGAACCATTTGATTGAATGACCTCGATAACTTTCAGTTGACAAATTCGGTCAACGAACAGTCATTCCTCCTCTGATCTGTACAAGCTATTCTTCATGATTATCTTCATGATTTTGTGACTGTGTGTGTGTGAGAGAGAGAGAGAGAGAGAGAGCGCGCCTGCCAGACCTTTGATGAGCTGTGTGCACACAAAGCAAGCTGTTGTTTCATTTTGATACTGAACAGCAACACGGTAACCGCTCTCATCACATCATATGGGATCATCGGGGTTTGATATTTTGAGCTCAAGTGCAAAAAAAGAGGCAAATACCTAACAGCGCAGCTATTGCAGCACACATGCAGTAGGTACAAGTGTAGAGAACAGATATGTATGATATGTGCTGACACGCAAGCACAAAAAACCCAATATGTGTGTGTCCTCTGAAAGCTAAGCCTGAGTACTTGTGAACAAGCAAGCCCACTGGTGAGAATGGCTGCCAAGTTTGCAGAGCTGTCACCGCTCCCTGTGGGAAACTGACTGATTGGCCTTTATTGATCTTTGTCTTTTTTTTGTCCAGTTTCACTGCTTCTCTCATCACAGTGGACTCACTCATTCCAGCTATCCAACTAGTGTATCAGCCTTTAAGGTCTCAGCTCAATTTCCTTGCTACCTGTTTTGCATATTTTATTCTTTCCAGCTCACATGAGGACACTGATTTTTATACGGGATTGTACTCGTGCTATCTATTAGTTGAAAGTAGAGCTATAACTCACCCTTTAATAAGAATTTGTCTAATTTTTTTGTTTTTGTTAAGCTTGGCTTCATATCCAAGTTGTTTGGGGTTTAAAAGTTGTTTATTTAAATAAAAAATGTGCCATTATTAAAATGTTTGCTGTTGTGTGTTTCCATGCAGACAAGCTGTACATGGGCCCTGGTCAGTTGTACCAAGATCTGCAGAACCTGATCCATGACCTCAGCCTGGTCAACCAGATTTCCGGCATGATCAGCAGCCTCAAAGGCAACTACCAGGTACCATATGATTGGACTAAATGTCCTTTAGGGGAAGTTTGATTAAATGCATAGTATGTAATTTCTACTGCTAGGGGTCATATGACACAGATTGATGATGTTGTGAAGTACCTTGGCATCATAGAAGTAGTTGTCTTCATTGTTTAAAAAACACTGTTGCTGATTAATATCTATCTGACAAGACTCTGGCAGAAATGCTCACAGATGAGGTAATGTTTTTAAAAATGTTATGCACATTATGTGTAGTCACTTTTCTCTGTCTTCCTTCCCCGTGCTCTGATGTATCATCTGGTCTTTCCCCACAGCAACAATAAGAGACCAAATTACCCCATAAGCGACCAAATGAAACATCTCTCCAGGTTTAAACATTGTAATTCTGAAATGTTACATATTATATCATTACAGTACATTTAAAAATAACATTTGATCATATTTATTCCAGGTAATCATCATTTAATCATGGCTAAGAGTGAATCAATATCAGAAATGTCGAGGCAAAACACTTTTAGGTTATCACAAAGGTAAAGAAGGAAAACAAGTCATGAATCTAACTTGTTTTTCATGTTATTTTGACTTAACATGAGATCTTTGAATAGGTATACTGTCTAGTGATATTCTTGGAAGCTTGACAGAAGTTGACATAGACAAATGTTCCTCCACTCTACCTCAGGACTTTTAAAATCACATTCATTACGTTTCCTCTCAGATGTCCATAAGGGCTGGGCTGTTATATAGACATATAATGTTTGAGCTGTGGAATGTGCCAGCGTGGGCAATTTGTCTCTTGGAGACTAGGAGTCTCTTAAGTCTTGATTTGCACCATTCAAGCCTGCCGTATTATGTGGCCACACACACACACACACACACACACACACAAGCCTGTCTGTGCTGCTGGGATGGAGGTTTAGTTTGCAGAGCGCAGCATGAGTGTGTGAGGCTGTGTTTGTGCTGTGCTGGTAGGTCTGTCAGAAGCAGAGTGGGAGGCAGAGTAACAGAGAAGCTCTCAGAGAGACATGTGTCCCAGAGATGGAGGGAGGGATGGAGAGATTGTTAGAGAAGGAAAGAAAAATGCGTAAGCATTGCCAAGCATTTTCCTCAACACTACATTTCATCAAACAAATGATCCTGACAGGATTCTAGTTATTCCTACATTTTGTAACCATGTATTAAAATGTCAAGATATCCTTGTCAAAAAATGACACTTACATTTGAAGTCTGTAAGAGCACGTCAGTTAAATATATAAAAAAATGCAATGTAACCTGATCAAGATGTTCAGTTTGATTAGAGACTACTGCTATAGTACTACTTGTCGCTGCAGCAGCATCTTATTGTATTAGGAGTAGAGGTGGGACAAAATATCAATACAGCAATATATCATATCGCTTCCTCTTGCTATATTATTATCAATACACTGGTGCCAAATATTGATATTTCTATTAAAAAACATGCAGTCATTCTAAATGAATATCCCCTGACAATTTGACTTACCAGACTCACTACTTCATGACTCCTTGGGGTGTAATGTTTAATTGAAAAGATCTGAGAGAGCCATTGTTGTATCCTTTCCTTAAACATTTGAACTCAAGGACTGTTCTGCTTTTGTCAGCTTGTGGCTATTTCACATAATAATTGATGTCACACATGGACATGGACAAGTTGCAGTCAGTGTGTGTGATAAAGAGGCACCAAGCTAAGACTCTATGCACTTTTTTATACACTGTGTCATCTCAGGTCATGTCACATTTTGTCAAACTGAGACCACACTGCAGTGAATAAATACGTAATTCTTTCACTTTGCCTTTTTAGGGGCATTTTTGTATTCCTTAGTTAGTCAGATTTCTTGATATTTTGTTAGATGATTGTCTTGCAATGTATCAATTATTGCAGAATCGCTGTATCGTGATAGCAAAAATACTATAAACTACATTCAATCCAATACTAAAGAGTTTAATACAAAAACACAATCTGCAGCTTTTATGAAGTAAATGTTGATTGCAAAATGTAATGGCTATAGAATAATGACACTATTAGCGTTAGATTGCTTTTACCATGCAGTTTTGGATGCACTGAGCCAAGTAATTCAAGTTCATTTTCACAGCTGACTAGCATTCCTAAATAAAAAGTGATTTATGTTTAAATGATCTCTTTCTCACTTATTTTCTCCCTTCATTGTTCCTCCATTTCTTTTTCCTTTATTTTTTCCTCTGCCTGTCCTTCCATTATCCTTGTATACAGAATGTAAACCCCACAGTGGCCCAGGACTGGGTATCAGGTCTCCAGAGGCTGATACTGAAGAAGGAGGAGGAGATCAGGGCCGCTGACCGGTGTAGGATCCAACTCCAGCTGCCTGGCAAACATGACAAGTTAGTGTTTTACACACATATATGCACTCCTCTGTAGCTTTGATCGGTCTTGCATACAGGCAGCAACATTTTAACAGTCTCCAGTCCTTTCACCCCACCCTTATCCTGTTTATCCTCGGGTTGTCTTTATTCTTTTTCACCCTGCTTTCTCCGTCTATCTTCCCAGCCACCCTGTATAGCTTTAGGAGAGAGTAATATTTGTATAAACAAGTTTCTCCACCAGCTCTAATCTGAGGCATGAATCTCAGGGGAGGAAATGTGCATCAGTGTTTGCAACCAAGGGCTACTCATTACTGCAGCTGTTGCAGAGTCCAAATGCTCATGTCACACATTTACACACACTATTATAGTCTGCACGTGGTCTCCCAAGGGTGCACTTTGTTTGGGCTTTTTCACATTCTCTCTCTCTCTGGAACCACAACTGTCTGTTGCTTCTCTCTCTGTCTCTCGCTTCCTCGCTCCATCCCTCGTCCCTGCTGCACCGAGCTGGTGCGATAATCCATGGGTATGTTTGGAAACACAGCTGTGCCTCTCTCATTCCTCCCCTGATCCCTCAATCGCGACACACACAAAACACAACACTTCTCACCAGCAGCCAGTGACAGGAGACATGCATTTCAGACACACACATAACAAAAACACACACATAATGTCTACACGAGCTGCCTGTAGAGGCAATAATTGACATTGACTTCTATTGAATGTCCGTCATAGGCTGTCTAGTTAGTCAGCGTTGAATAGGCAGACCGATGCGCCCCCTCGGCTGAGATACAACCCAGATAGAGTTTTTATTTGACCTGATTGGTGTAAAAAATGCTTATCAGTGAGCTGGTGTGTATGTAAGAATATTTAGACATTAAGAAGACGGCTTGGAAAAAAGGTTGATGCAAATTCAAGAGTTATGACTGCCAAAGTGTTGACACATCTTGAAGTGCAGTAATCATTCAGTGCATTCTTGTGAAAGCATCTCTGATGTCTGGCTCACAAAACCGTCTGGTTCTTCCTTTGAGAACATTTTTTAAAGCTGTATGTAATTTTTTTGAACAGTAAAATATTAACTTTTAACTATTCTCAACTTCAAGATGCCGATTTGAATCTATAGAACACGTTCTTTAAATTGTAGCCTCATAAAGATGCTAAGATTTTTTTGTAATGAACAGAAATGATAAAAACAGAATAGTTACACGAAAAAAGGTAACGCCTGCACACTCCATGTCACAAAAGTTTACTGAGTGAAAGAAAATTAAATATGTAAAGTAAATTTAAAAAGGCACTGAGAAAAAGCAGAGGCGCTAAAATAATGTCAGGTTAAACTGTTTGTCACAAAATATCTCCTGCGATATACATATAACAGTTTTAAAGGCTTGGATTTTCTTGTAACTTTCTTCTTTATAATTGCAGGTCTGGTAAACCCACTTACTTCAGTGCAGTGTTCAACACTCTCAGCCCAGCCATCAAACAGTCATGGATCAGTAACTTGCAGATGGCGAAACTGGCTCTAGGTACTTCACACTGCCTGGCTATACACTTTGACTGTTTTTATTGCTTCAATCTATTTCTTATGGATGTCCAAATGACTGTCAGCAGGCTAGTAGTCGTTAGGTTAACTACATATTCTGTCCAAAACTAATGAAATTAAAGCTGCACCAAAGTATGTTTCCCAGATGATTATTTTACGCTGACAACCTGTGGTTTTCAAAACAACTCCTGCATACTGTACATTATTGTATTAACTGCTATTTGTATGTGTTTTACATCAGAGGAGGACAACCTGCAGGGCTGGTTCTTTGCAGAGGATGATGGGAATCAGATCAAAAAGCAGAAGCACCCTCTTTTGCTTCGACAAATGCCTGTGGTCATGTCAAAACTACAGGAATTCAAGGTGAGACAGTTTCTTTTGATTTAACTTTCTGAACTGACAGCAATTAGCAGTCAGGCCATGGCCGGTTAGCTCAGTTGGTTAGAGCGTGGTGCTAATAACGCCAAGGTCGCGGGTTCGATCCCCGTACGGGCCATATGTTTTTTGGAGAGAGTTTGTGTACAGATTCGAGCATATGGCAAGTTGAACAGGTGGATGCTTAAGAAATTCTATTTCTGCAAATGATTTGTGCTGATATAATCGACCAAGACCGAGAAATCAGCAGTGACCGTACATAAATCAGTATAAATATTATCTTTATCAACTGTCTGATAGTCTCTATTTCTGCGTGTGTGTGTCTGTGTGTGTCACACTATGTCACACTCTTCCCTGTATGTAACATGACACTTACTGTGGTATTAGTCCACCAGCATTGACTCACCAACTCCAGCATTGATTGCCCCACGTGGTTGCTTAGCTCAGTTTGCGAACTGGGTAAAAAAAAAAGCTTGTGTGTATGTGTGGCCGGTTGGCTCAGTTGATGAGAGCGTGGTACTAATAACGCCAAGGTTGAGTATCCCCGTCCATTACATATATTATGGCACTGACTTCTCGCTAGTGGCCATGTGTCATTTGTTGTACCAAACCTTCACAGTCTCAGGGCCCAGACAAACCAAACCCACATCAAAGAACTCATGGTTACAAAGGTCACCTGTTTCTTTGCTTGTGTCTCAAAAAAACTGCTTTTGAACACACCACAAACACTGCAGACGGCAGCCAACTAGTTTGTATGTTCTGTGCATGCATGAGACAAAATAACTCTCCATACCAACAGGTGGCTGAAGTCTGTATTCGTCATTCATAAAGGGAATGTAAGCATGTGACATCTCTCAGTGAAGAAAAAAAAAATTCACTATATAATATAATCAGTCTGTTTGTTTTAGTTAGGTTGTGTGTGACTGTCAGGCTTTACGTCAGGATGTTATCACAACAGAAAATGCAAATCCCAGTATGTAAATGTTTTCTTTGGCTGGAAATGACTAAATAATGCTCACATAGGGAATGGGGTGTTTGAATTTGTTTCAGACTGGGTTTGGCCATGTGGCCATGTCTACGTGGTCTTTTAGCTGACAGGGTGTCTGAGTTTAGATGAGGCAGCTATACACTAACAGCCAACTGGCCTTCACTGTAGGGTTATCAGTATACATGTTATCATAAATCAACTGTCTGAGTGTCCTTATCGTAGTCTGTCCTATGTGTCACATTCTTCGATGTATCACTTTAGAATGCTTAGTTTATAAGTAGGCCGGTTAGCTCAGTTGGTTAGAGCGTGGTGCTAATAACACCAAGGTCGCGGGTTCGATCCCTGTACGGGCCACAAGATTTTGAATAGGATACTGAAGACCCTTTCCCACATATACTGCTTCATGTAAATTGACCTGATGTTCGGTCGGAAGATCTCTATGGGTGAACACAACTCGTTCTCACTGTCCCAAATATGTAAGCAGCTACTCTATACCCCTCAGCACTGACCAGCAAAGTACAAATGAATGGTGTCAATTAATTAAAACTTACTGGACGCTAGAAACACCTGTCAAATTTTCTCTGTCAATACCTACATCGAAACGTAATGCAAGTACTCTTCTGCCCTATTCCTTTCTTTCTTAACCCTCTCTTATTTCTTCCTCTTCTGTGGCAGGTTGAATGTGCTGTTCACAACCCAGAGCCCCACATCAACATAGAGAGCACAGCAGACACGCCCGTTGTGGGCCATGGCTGCGTCTGGGTGAGACATTTCTCTTGAATTGTTCAGTGAAAAAGCAGTGTGTTTTCTTACATTTCAACAATTACACAAAATAAGAGTTTATTCTGAAGATTTTAGTTGCTACTGCTAGTCTACAATGATGCGGGGCCCCTTCGCCCAGAGCAGGTGTAAGAACACATTAACAGGCCTTAATTCTGAAATCAGATTCTTGGACTAAAGGTTTTAGTTAAGTGTGTTAAATGGCTTAAACAAGTGTTTATTGGCAAATGGTCTCACAGTCCACTTATTTTAAGCAGCTAACACTATTTAAGCTAAACCACTTCTCTGTCAGCGGGTCTGACTCTTAGTTTTGGCAGGGAGCTGCCGTTTTTTTACTGTAATGTGTCAGCAGAGCAGATGGTAAATTCTCGCTGTGTTTTCATTAAAATGTCTAATGCCCCCTCGAGAAAGACGATCAGGGTTTGAAAATGATTGCCTCAGTACTTAAGTTTTTCTGAAAATAAACAATAACTGTTGTAAGCATGGTAATCGCTGCAGATGCAGTGTTTTCAACCATCAGAGTCTGTTAAAGACACCACTCTAGCTGGTTATTTTTGTGGTGAGGTAATATATAAACTGTTGGTAAAAGATGTTAAACTGAAATATGAAACAGATAAAGTTGGCAGATGTTGGTTGATGTTAACATAATTGAATCTGTGTAGCGTTTAGAGTTGTTCTCATAAGTCTTTGCCTTTAAATTGGCCTTTAATAACATGAATTTGATTGAATTTGATGAATGTATACGATTAAACATTGCACTGTTGAGGGACTTATTTGTTTACTCCTAAGTTTGGACTATTTAGTGCTGTTTTTGCTTTCTTTGACTTATATTGTGCTTTCTCAGCTAGGTATCTTTCTAAGTATTGATAGCAATACATCTTATTAATACTTAAGTATCGCTAATACAAAAGGTTTCTTTATCTTTGTCCAGGTTGCAAGTTGCACAAACCAGATGGGCCAGATATCCATCGTGGCCATGCAGAACTCTAGCCCTAAGGTGACTGAGTGTTTCAATGTAGAGTCCCGTATCCTATGCATGGCCTACGTCCCTGCAGAGCAACTCCAGGAGAATGGCGAGAAGGTCCCCATAAACAACCATGTCCCTGCAGCGAAGGCTAGTGATACCCCCAGTGTCTGTCTGGGCATGGAGGAGGGCAGGTACAGCTGGTCTTTAATATCTTAAAATGTCTAAACAATAAACATTGGTGATGTAACCCCTCCATAAAAGATGTTGTCTTTTAAATTGGAGACAGGGGTTTTTCTCAACTTTTAATTTTTCTAGTAGAGAGAGATTAAACATAGTGGCTAATCTATTTATGGTGCTTGTCAACCTGCACTCATGTCAGTGGACCATAATGCAACATAGCATTCAAAAGTATCATTGCTGTGTCCATATGTATTCAATGCATGTGAGAGGTCAGGGTGTAGCATTGTAGTAATTTGAGGTCACCTGATAATTTGGCTAATATCTATTGTATTAAATATAGATTTATATTCAATAAATGCATCACAAGACAACCCAAAATTAATTTTGAATATGTTTGAGTTTCTTAGTGCACTGTAATTTTACAGGTAGAAGTCAGCCATCATACATTTAAGGAGGTATAATTAAATTTATTTGAGGGAAGTGTCATAGACGTGAATTTAAAATTCTCGCAGACACCATAAAATGTCCTACAAACACATAATCTCTCTCATAATCTCTTTAATTGTATCTACTTCCAAAATCTTTTTGATAACATGCAGATAGAAATGTATATCAAAGACGCACTCTTGGTTCTAATTTTAACTCCTGTCCTGTTTAGCATCATTGTATACAAGAGCAGCCAGCGGTCTAAGAAAGTGCGCCTGCAGCATTTCTTCACCCCAGACAAGTCCACCGTCACCAGTCTGGTCTATATGAAACACTGTCTGTACGCTGGCCTCGTCAGTGGCTCTGTGGCAATCTACTCCAGATCACAAGGTGAGTGTTTCAGGAGGGGAGGGACTAGTGAATTTCTGTATCTCTTCTGTTATAGTCTCAGAATTCTGCCTTTGTAATGTTTGTTGATACTCTTAAATAGCTATAATTAGGACCAGTCAATCGCTGTTATTGTGGGAAACAGAAAAGCAATTCATGGAGTTAATTAGATTTGGTGTTAAAACTGTGTGGACTGACAGTGTTTATTTAAATATTTAGTCTGCACTGACTTTTCTAGCCTCAACCATAATTGGCGGTGTGCATGAATAACAGCTCTGTTGCTAACTTGGTAATTTTGTTGTTAGATTTAGCAACTTTTAACACGCTTTTGCTGACACAATTTACCAAAAGCGACTAGCACCATGTCTGAGGTTTCCAGTTGGGCAGAAAATGTAATGTGCTACAATTCTGAAGAGCTTGGTGCTAAATTGGCACAGCTAAACATTTGGCAGCACTGAATGAAAGGGATTATTCTAGGTAGGACATACGCTGAGATGTTGTTTTGTGGTCCATCGCTCCAACTGCTATTTTCTCTCTGAGTCACAGTGTAGCCATTAGTGTGTAAGTCAGAGGCTCACTGTGTAGCCCAGGGTTAGGGGGTCTCCCTCTGCTCTGCGTCGAGGTTTCCGTTGGCTCGGTTGTCTTGGAGAAGCCAATCTGTTAGTGGTGACCTATTTAATGTCTTCCCTCTCAGATGAGCACAGACACATCAGAGGAAAAGATCTGGGTTACACTCTTCCCACAGTCTTTCACAGTTTTCTGTGTTTTGTTCTATCTCTTATTGGCTTTCCTAGCAGTGCGGAACAGAGGGTCTCTGAGCTTCCTCCTCTCTGTGCCTCTGTGTTTTTCTCTGTCTTTTCTCTGCTTTCTCTCTGCGTCACATAATGTGGGTAAAGATAAGTACATCTTTCAAAACACAGGGAAACTGCATCCTTGTAATTCTTGGCTGTCAAATATAAGTATTGGTGTCATTATCCTGTGATGCTACCATTGCTAGAGGCATATTTTATTAACCTCATTCACATATATTCTTTCCTCTCCATGCGCTCATATGACTCAAATTAGATTTCCGACATCTCCACGGAAGAACTTTGAAGATTGGACTCAGATCAGTCCCAATATTAATTAATGCTCAAAGAGGGATTCACAAATCTGTTTTGGGGTTTGTATATAAATGACTCTCTCCACATAAATATGCGAAGTATGTATGTATATATATACATATACATGTTTATTGTATACATATAGAAAATAAAGTTTCACAGATGTATTTCTAATGCACACACAGATATGTATTGTTTAAAAATATAATATGTTGCATTCCTGCATTAAAATGTCTAAAAACAACTAGACCTTTGATGTATATATTTTTGGGTTGTCTACTTAAATTATCCTAAACGTTTCCAACAATGTCCAAACATATAGAGAAATCTATAATTTTAGTCAAGGTAAGATGCATTTCATTTCTGGGAGAGAGTCGGAGATTGAGAAAGGAAGTCGTCGAACGTGACTAAAAAAAACAGAACAAAAACAAAACTTTAAATCATTACCTTGTCCATGAAGACTACCTGAGTCACATAGGTAGATTTTCATCAGCAATAGGGTACTGCAGGAATGAGTCTTAAAACCCAGAAATAATTTAGCATGTTTGCACTTCCAAATCTCTGATGTGTTGTTTAAATGGGCTTTGGGTTAGGTGCCTGAAATAATTCTGTTGTTAACACATTGTTAAGTCATTTTCTCGTTATGTTCTGTGACATAAAATACATCAGTGAATACCCCATGTGTGAGTGTTTATGTGTCTTTAAAAAGGCAGTCACACAGAGACTCATCTACTCAGTAGTCCATACTTTGGTAGCAGACAATTTTAACTCCTACTTTAAGCTGTCCATAACTTTATATTAAAGTGTGTTTAGTATAGTGTAGTAGTAAGTTTACTGTTGATGACATGCAACAATTGTGTTATTCATTTATAGTATATTGTTGGCTTTTCATTTCTGACCATCACTTCAAAAATCATAAAAGAGATGTTCATTTGTGAAGAATATCTTCCTGAACAAAATATGTATCATAAACTTTATTTTCTGGAATATGGGTTATATGGGTTAAATCCAATTGAAAAATCACAAAGGCTTTTTGTCGAGGGAACTGGAGTGATGCTGACTTCGTGGTTAGCCCACAAAAATACGTCATCCCTGCCGCTCTCTATGATGGTTGTTTAACAATGAAGACAACAACCTCCATGATCCCACACTACACACTGTTTTGTTTTGATTTAGAGAGCCCTAGCAACAGAAATGACTTACTGTGCGTTTAAATAAATGTAGTAGAAATTCAAAGTAATTGTATTTAAAAGTATCAGTTTCATTAAAAACACATCTGGATTATGTTACATTTAAAACCAAATATATATAAAAATATTAACGTGGGGAGATTAATTTTTATATGATGCCCAAATTACATTTTATAAAACCATTCTGTGTGCATTCATTAATAATGAGACTGATCCATATTAAAGTGTCCCTGCTAAATTTCCAGCTCTGTCATTCTATTAAGTCAGTCTGTTAGGCTTATGTGTGCTACAGATAGAAACAGAAAGAAAAAATATGGATGATAGCCCGAGGACAGAAACACAGGAGGGAAACTATTCTCGCTCATTCCACAGCTGAGCTTACAGTTTGCCCAGAGGAAACATGCTGTATGTATGCAACCGCTCAGGAATGTTTATTAAACTACTCATTATCTCCTTGTTTCGATGCACATGCCAACCCTTTTTTCTTCACACACCAATTACGAGACACTGAATGTTCCAACAGCTTCAGTTGCTTCTTTTCATCACCACTGGTGTGTCAAATGAATTCACAGAGGGAAACCATGTCCCCAGATCCTCTGAGTCTGACTTGACTGATTTCTTCCCATCAACAGCTCTGTCACTGTCACTGGAACATGATGCCTGACACTAAAATGATGACTCATCCAGCATGGTTTTGTAGGGAAACTGTTCCTTGCATCCCCGTTGTAATGCTGCTCAAGTACTTTGTCACAGTGAAAGGCTCTGCCTGTACTCCATTAGCATTTAAAGTAGACCCTTTGCAGAGAAGAAAGCACGCAGAACTAGGAGAAATGATCAGCTTATGTTCTTTGATGTTAAACTGACAGCTGATCAAAGGGGACCCTCACAGTGAATAGTGACGAGACGTCAAAAACAACTAAACAGACGGGAATATTGCATGAATTCTGCATGGGAACGCCATCCCGCTTTAGATGCAGTGAGTCTGAAGCTGGCCAGTCAGCCTCATTCTGCCATGCTTGCTATTTCCTTTGTGACTGAGTATGTGAGAGACGGGGAAAGAGGGAGGCAATGATTCGGCAAAGGTCGCACGTCATAGCCAGACAGTCAGAACATAAACTCTGTTCTCCTTTAGTCGGTCATCCTGTGTCATCCGCTTCTTCCTCTTGAGAGCGATGTGCATTATTTTTCTTGACAAAAGAAGAAAAATTATTGGCTTGTTTGATCAGTGTTTACTGTCTGGTTTGTGTGCTACTGTTTGTGCACACACACTGTGTTTATTGCAGCTGACACTGACGTGAAGGAATGCTACAGCTAAAGCAGTAAGAGATGTGGGCAGACTTACGTAAGACTGCAAGTTGGCACTCCTGTCATGTTTTTCTTCTCCCTTGCTCCTGTTCTCTTTCTTTTTCTCTTTTTTTTACCATGTGCACTCACCTACACAGTATGATTATTACAATAATATACACAGGGCATTGCTGGAATGCTAATCCCACCTTTAGTGGGAGATTACACTCACTTCCCCAGTCATTACTGTACCTCTGGAAGAACATCTCTCCCTGCGTGGCACCTCTGCCTTCAATAGCTGCCTTTGTGCCTTCTCTTAATAAACACTGTTGGTGAGGCCTCATTCACTTCCTGGCCTAGATGAGCTCGGGGAATGTGGTATCTGGAGGAAATGAAGTTTGTAATCAACACAGGGCCCTTTTAGCTAGAAGTACATACCATTTTCACTGATGTACATTCCTGTTTTTATCAAAATCAAATACGGAATCTTTTTCTGTCCAACAAACCTACATTTCCTCTCATTTAATGATTGAAATCTAAACCGGTGAATAAAATGGTAGCAGAAATGTAATGTGTTACTGCAAGGGGTGTTTCATTGCAGCAGAGCTGGCACTGTAGGTGCCCCGGCACATGTAGAACAGAGTGTGTAGGAGGTGTGTGTGGGATAGAACTGGGCTCTGACTAATGCCTCGCAGCCCATCTATATTCATAGTGAAGGCTGTGAAAACCATCAATGGCCACTCCAGCAACATTAGCAGACTTATAAATGCAGATGGCCTTTTCAGACGACATTTATAAAGATGGAGTGACTATTACCGTGTCTTCCATCTAAAGTGTAAACCATCCCACTTTAACTACATTACATGGAGAGAAAAAAGCAAAGGAGAATGCAATTTTTCAAATAGAAGAGACGAACAGTGCTGTACTATGGTTTGTTGTGGCTTGTTTTTCATCACACTGCAGCTTTTATTAGTTTTATAACTGAAGTTATACATTTTCTTTGCCTGCATATAAAGTGAAATTGTTCATGCGGTAAATGTTCTCACATATTTGAATATTAAGATTTCAATGCTGCGTTTGTTGTTACAGATGGTTTGTGGAGCAATGAAAAGCCCAAGGTGCTGAAGCTAGGAGTCCTCCCCGTCAAGGCCATGCTGGCTGTGGAGGAGCACCTCTGGGCTTCGTCTGGTGGACAAGTCTTCATCATCAGCACCCACACACACTGTATAGAGGTACGTAACCTGGCTCTGATGCTCTTGACACATAAGTGTCTACAGTACATCATATTTTGAATGAGGATTAAGATATTTTTTGAGATATTTCCAGAGAAGTAACTGTACATTAAAGTATAAATAAAGTCTAGGAGATAATGGTGCCTCTTTTCCCTTCCTGGGGTTTTTTCTTTCCATATCCTGAGATATGGATGGTATTCTCCTATGTGTGTGATCTGGCCTGGTTTAGGGAATGGAAGCACCTGCCTTGGGTCCAGGAATAGTAACCTTCCTCTAACGTGCACTCACTCATAATCTGTTTAGCCTCATTAAGCTCATTATGTCGGACCACCTGCCTGTCTCGCTCTCTTTTCCTCACTGAAGACTTACAGTCAGTCCAGAGTGGTGACTTTAACGGAAGCAGTTGCGAGAGGCTGAGGGCGGAGAGGAAGAAATTTGATATTAAAATAAGTGTGTAATAAATACTTAATCAGAGGTAGATCAAATATTAATTACAGTGGTTAAAATGTGTGAAAAACAGAAACGCAGCATTACATGTACATTTTATGCTCCTTCATCACCACATTTTTCATCAGAACCCTGTACTGTCTGACACAGTTGTGAATGGACTCTCCTTAACCAAATATAACTCCACCTACATGTAGAGCAATGTGTGCGGAGATTATGTAACCAGTGGTGATGGAAAAAAGCCCAGTTTATTGGTCTCCATGCACAGAGAATTCAAATTTACACTCTGCACATTTGAAACTATTCATGTTCCCTCTAATGAAAGAGAGGAAGAGTTAAAGAAATGATTTATAAAGTTTGCTTTTTTTGATTTGGTAAATGTGCTTCCTTCTTTGACTTCACCTTACAGTCACATTATGTTCTGAGATATTGACATCACCACAGAATAAACATCTTTGGTGAGTTTGGCCACAAATAACCCATTGTTTTATATTCTGTTGTCTATTTTAGAAATCTGATTCTTTTGCTTCCATTTGGATGCTAAAGCATAATCACAGAGTCCCAGACCTAACAACCACTGACAATGCATGGGCTGATGTAGTCTAAACAGACTGACACAGACTCTCTGTGGGTTGATTGGTGTTATAAGCTTTTCAGATTTTCTTTAGTTTGTAGTCACGCACGTGCAACAAAGGAGAGTCAAAAATTCACCCCATAGAGGGGTCAAGTTTAGCCTTGGTTTGAAGTGTCACTAACAACAATATTGAGTGCTGTTTGTGCAAAAAAAAGCCTGTTGATATTTTCTTTTGGCATCATATTCAGGTATGGATCTCAACACACCAAACTAAATTCAGAAACATACTGACTGTTATATGTCACGTAGCTTGTAACAGTTTCTATGGGTCAAAGCTTTTCAAAATGTTAAAACTGTTACATGTATACATGTATATCAACTCAATGCTACTGAAGTAAATGTGAATAATTTGGATGTGTTCAGCCTTATTTGTGCAGCAGAAATTATATATTCTTTTTATCATGGTGCTCCTTATCTTTGGAGTATTGTCCATCTTCGCAAAAATGGAAAACTTGTTTCCATGCAGCCATTCAAATCCCTTGATTTTAAACCATATTTGCATAGAGCAGTAACATCAGAGTTACGCTCGTTAAGATTTCCTGCTAGAGTCTCCTCCTTATCTAACTTGCAAACATGAACATACATCTTGTTGAATGATCCACCAAACAAATATTCACCAGGGAAAAGTGCTCTGCTAACATCTATTTGCATGCTAGATGGCCAATTACTAGTTGTAATCAGGTGCTAATCAGCTGCAGAACATTGTTAGTTATTATTATTATTATTATTATTATTATTATTATTATTATCATTTAACTGACTTGCAAATATACTTTTGGTCTGTTAGGATGCTGATGTGGTCCTTACTCCCTTAATCCAGTAAGGACCTCACCTCTCAGTTTTCCTGGGAGGAGATAGGTTATTTTTTTGATTCAGGCTGTTCTCAAAGGTCTTATATTCACTCATACTTGTACACTTGCTTTTCTGTTTTAATCCACCTACACTGAAGAAGTCCCCAGAAGTCTTCAATTTCACTTGGTGATATTTTGAATACACTCACTCTTAATAAGGGTTATTGTTACTATGGCAATAGACATCCTCCCTCAGGCTGGATATATTACAAATGCATAATAACCAGTTGATTATGCTTAAGCCCTGTCACTCTGTCCTGTCTCCTCCATCCAGAGGCAGCTGGAGGCCCACCAGGAAGAGGGCATGGTGGTGTCCCACATGGTGGTGGCTGGAGTGGGAATCTGGATTGCCTTCAGCTCTGGTTCCACTCTGCGCCTTTTCCACACGGAGACCCTGGAGCACCTGCAGGACATTAACATTGCCACACCTGTCCACAATACACTACCTGGTAAGATAAATGTTACTTTGAACAGTAAGGATGCAGTCATGGAGTTTTAAAATGTCAAATGAAAAACATCAAACACAGACAAAAAAAACATTTAATCTCTTATGGTTTATTGTGGATAGCAACTAATAATAAAACATAATGAATTGTAGTATTCAGATGTTTTTCTCGTGTTGGAGAAGACCTTCAGCATTGTGGTTTAACATTCATTCGTGGTGATTCTGTGCTTTTACCACCTTTACTGCATCAACAAGCACCGCCACATTCAGTTCTCTTCGCCTGCCCTTGAGACTCAATCAGTAATGTGATCAGACTGTACTAGTCTGAAACCTTCCAGAGAGTGTCAAACCGTCTGACGAAGAGCAGCACAGCATATTTGTTCTCTCTTTTGATATCTGATCTTGTGATCACACAATCAAAAAAACGTATTGAAATACAGCCCTGTGTATGTGGACTGTGATGTACGTCCCATGACCTCATGCTGTTTAAGTGCTTTCTTACTCGGTGCCTTGTCTGTAATTAGCTGACATCAGTGTAGGTGCTCATCCAGACAGATGGTGTTATGGCAGGTCCTCCTTCAAAGTCTCCTCTAGTCTAAACAGTGAATCAGGAACCTCTCATTTTATCTCTCGTCATAGTGTTGCAAGGACACTTTTGACCCTGTCAAGCCATTTTTTAAGCAGCTTAGTCTGGGAAAGGAAGATCCGGCCAAAATTTAAACACTTGTTAAAACAAATAATGGGACATCCTTTTGATAACTTGACAACATGAATTATGACATCTCATTGAAATATATAACATATCTGCAGCAGAGCTTGTACAGTCCGGAATAAAATAACATTTCTCAGCTATCTGAAACATTAACGGTACCAGAGATCAAGAGCTCTGGTGAAAAGTAGAAATAACACTTTCTCCACTGATAAGTAACCTTAATTGATCAGAGTCTAATGCTAGCACAACATATTAGCTGTGATGACATGACCTGCACGAATAGCAAAGCTCTAGGGAAGTGAGAAATCTTTTCTTTGTAATGTGGGGTAACTGAACCTGAAATGTGTTGAACAATACAGATTAAACATAAGCAACAATGTAGGAGTATCTCAAGGTTATTTCTTCCCTTCAACAGATCTCATATAGCTGCTGTAATTCTCATGAGAACAGTGGTTTGTCCCTGCTTTGAAGAGCAATTTACATTACTTACATCATTCCTCTTTAATTTCTCACCTTTGATCTCTGCAAGGCGCTGCAGATGTAAACAGATGTAAACCTGTCATTTACAGGTTGTAATCTCTGCAGAACAGTGTCAGAGGCGAGACAGGCAAGTTCATATCAGATGAGTTTAAAAGTACGGAGCAAATATTTGTTTTAGAGGCTCTGAATGGCTGTAGCAGAATGACTTACCATATTCGTAGTGTGCATCCAAAATCAAGGAGTGTATTGCATTCTACCATAACACTGTTTAGAGCTCTTGGTTCTTGAGCACTGACGTTAGTTTTGTTACTATGGAAATTGTTGTCATCACAGTACATGATTTTATATTTAGTGTGTGGCAGTTGGTTGTGAAACAGTTTCCTGCCATGTGCGTTTAAGCTGAACGTTGTCGCCGAGGATGTTCAGGTCAAATGAAATGTACCGTCAGTGACAGTCGTCCAAAAGTCATCAGAGCGGCCTGCTGCCTCGGATCTTGTAATCTGCCACATTACATCAGCTTGACCCAAAAACCAACAGCCTAAAATTTTTTTTTTTTTTTTTCTTTTCTGAGGAGAGATTGCTTCTGTAGATTCGGAGTGAGGATTTGTTCGGTCCAATAGCCATTGCTTTTTGTCTCTTTCTCCTTCACGCTGAGCAATGCAGACGGCCGTGGTCTGGCGTGCATTTCCTGAAGGATTCTCTGTAACGTCGTCTTGAACTTTTACATAAACTTTTTTTGATACTTAAATGAGGGTCTGTGTTGTGTTTTGTGACGACATCTGTGGTTTAATCTGCATGCGTGTCCTGGTCTGCAGTTAACGACTAGCCTGCAGTTGCTCTGTGCTATCTCATCTTCAGCATCATTAGCAGTGCTGATATTAAGCCCAGCTCTGCCAAGACGTTGTGCAAATGTAGTCTTCAGAGGGACTTCTCCATTACTGCCATAAGGTAGTTATAACATTCAGAAAAGGCATCAGAAGTATTTAGCTACAAAGTGACAATGTGTTCGGAAATCCGCGTTTTTTTAATCAGCAGAATGCCAGATTTCATGTAATTAGCTTTTAGGAGCTGGTTTTAAATGTCACTTAGCTGTTGGAGCAGCTATGAGGCTTACAAACAAGCTGCAACCGAGAGCCATCCACTCGAAGCTTTTCATACAAGTAATTCAATGTGGCACTGCAGAGAAATATGAAACCGTTGAAAAGCTACATTTACAAACCCAAGCATTTTGCATGTACAAATGTAAGAAATGACCGGCTGCTCGCTTCAAACTGTGGGAGAATCTCACTCTGATACCCATTGTTTAGAATAACAAGAGGAAGGCCTCTTTGTGAGACAGATGTGAATGATAAAAGCAGCCTGCTTCGGGACCTCACTGCCCATATTGGCTAATAGGATCCATGCAACCGCAGAGGAAGCTGGTTCTGGGACAGACCACCACAGAATGGAAGCTTTCATCCTCTGGGCCTCGCCATTAAGAGCTCACTTCCTCTGATAACAGTATAGGGTGCCTGTACTGCCAGCCCACATGGAAATCATAAGTTTTTCATACTGTGTGGTTGTGATTTGGGTATTTTGATGAAACAGTTGCGTGAGGTCCACCTGTCTGCCGCTCTTTCTGTGCTCTGTTGTGATCTGTGCTTTTTCCAGAAGGCTCCACAGCGGTGTTTATCACTGGTGGCTGCTGCTGTGGAGCAGAGTGAGACCAAAAAATGTGCTGTTTCTGCACAAACTCTGATGTAATTGGAACTGCCAGCCAAACTGTTTGGACAGGAGGGGACTGCATGCAATCGATGCATTACAGGCAAATACTGACAGGTCTTTGATCTGCAGTGCTTTGCTCCCATTGACGGATATTAACTGGGACACAAGCTACAATAATATCAGCTTATCAGAAAATGACAAGAAGTAACACTATTCTGATTTCTGCATTTCCTCCTTTTACAGGAATACGTTATCATTATGGAGGGATATCACATTACAGACCCTAATGCAGTTGCCTCTTGTCCGCAGAACAGACAATCACGTTCACAATGAGAGACGTGGGGCGTTGTCTTCAGTCTGAATGCCTTTACAAATGGTGCAGTGTTGAAATGCAGGAGGTGCACGAGGTGGGGTTATCCTTCTCATGTTCATGCATGTTGGAGCAATTCTGCTAAGTCCCGTCATTGCAGACAGAAGTTCCTTACCCAAGCGTTAAACAGACAGCAGGCTAATAAGCTGTAATAGCAGTAATTTTCACTCATTGGTTCTGTTTATTAAAGGATCCTATGCAGCTCATGTTTTAGAGTAATTTAGGGGTATTAGTCGTTGAACTTTTTCTCATGGTATTCCCAAGTCTTAATCACAATATATACTGTATATCTAAATATTCCTCTGAGTTAGACATCTGAAGAAATAGAGATACACACTGGATCTCTTGGACTATGGATTTGTTTATTCAAACCTTTGAATCTCTTTTCGAAAGTAAAGTAAGACAAGGAATCCACATTACTTGGGGGGTAAATTAAAGAAAAGGTAATAAAATACTGCAATTAAAGAAAAGTTGAGGCAAATCATTATTTTAAGTGCAAATAATGTTAAAAAGATAAATAAATATGAAGGAGAGGATGATAAAAAGTTCTCAAGAGGGACTTCAAAAATCACCAGTCCTCCATCAAAGCAGACTGGCCCGTGATGATGTCTCAGAGGATGGTGGCTAGCTGACTGGCTGCTGTGCCGAGGGTTAGTCTGCCTTTGTCTGCCGTTCCGTGACCTAAATAGGCAGCCATGCATGGCCTGATGGGAGACAAACATCAGGGGGGTCGGTAAATAACACCTCCAGCTCTTCTTTGTTTGTACGCCACCATTGTTGATCACATCCCAACGTGGAATATACACTTATGACTGAGTGAGACACAAGGAATGAGTAGACAGGATAGGACTGGATCACATACTGTAGCTGCAGTGTGAAGTTACTCCAGTTAAAACTTGTCTAAACGTCTCCTTGGAAACATGCTAGATCGACAGGGAATTAAAGTAATGATTCATCTTGATCAGTGAGGTGTACAGTGTATGATCGTTTCAAGATATGTGATACTTTCAGTGTGTGAGACTAACTTTCTGGCTCACCTACTAAAAGCTAATCATGTTTAGCTTTTTTAATGGTATTCTGGATTAATCAATTAGTTGTTTGGTCTAAACAATGTCAGAAAATGGTGAAAAAATGTCAATCAAGATGAGGTCCTCAAATTTCCTGTTTGGTCCACAACCCAAAGATATTCAGTTTACTGTCATAGAGGAGTAAGAAAGTATTCACATTCACAGTAAGCAGCTGTTTCTTAAAAATTTACTCAAAAAGATTAATTGGCAATTATTTTAATACTTGGGAACTCAACGATTAATCGTTGCAGCTCAAACACAGACATTCATCATCCCCAGAGGATGAACCCTCTGATTTTGCTGTTCCCTGAAATTTGCTCTAGTCCCTAATATGTATTCACAAAATGTTAAACATTATACCTAAACATCAGCATGCTAACTTTCTCATGTTGCATACTAGCATTATAGCATGAACATCAAAGCCCTTCTACACGTCTACGTCACAGAGTCACTAGCATGGCTCTTAGTCTCGTTCTTTCTTTGCTAAAATGTTTTGTATGTATAATTGAGTCCACAAAATTTAAAGCGAAAGCGCGCTCACTCACATTGTGCTGATCCGAGTTATTTCTAGGTCGATGTAGTGTATTATTGTAATGTTTAGGATTTGCGCCTCCCTCCTGCTGTTGGTTGTCAGGACTAAGTGCAGATCAAAGTGGAGCTCTGGTGTAGGATCAGGGCCAGAGCTGGGCCGTGTTGACGTTCACTCTGGGTTTATTTTAGTTCACCCTCTGGGTGGGGAACTCCAAATATTATGAAAGGAGGAAGTTGAGCAAGGCCCCCAACCAGCAGTATGTGTGTTTCTGCTAACTCTGGGCCCTCATTAGAAGCACATGTGGGCAGGACTCAGGGCCCGGTCTTCAACTGTACCTGCCTGCCTATCTGGCATGATTCCTGGAAGTGTGGCAGTATGGCGTGTGTGTGCCCCATGCAAAGGGTCAGCTCTAGTGAGGGGGGTCAGGCTGGGAGACTGGCAGTAATTTTTCCTAAAGCCCAAGAGGATTACTTGGAGGGAGGAAATTCAAGTCAAGCTGTTACAGCAGTAATGACTCATGACAGTCTCGCCTCCCACATAGCAGCACTCAAAAGCCTGTTTTTTCAAAACCTCAGATTCTTATTACCATCCTAAAAAATGATGATAAAAATGTCTGACTGGCTTGTTGCACATCTTATTCCTGACAAAGCTCCCGTGTGGGGATGGTCTGCAACGAGTGCCAAATTCCACATAATAAGTCACCTAACACAGCTAGCCTGACTTTATTGCATCCTTACTGAAAGGTGCTGTTAACTTAACAATCAGGGCTTTCACAGTGCAAAGAGGCATCGCAGTGATTCTTCTGAGCGGGACGGAAGGGAAAAGGTCAGATCAGATTGTCCCGTTGTAACTGCCTCAGAGGCAGAGCTCCTTGCTTAATTACAGCATTACGCTTCACTCATTCAGTTACATAACACTTTTGTGTTTGTTTGTTTGAGTCAAAGTGGACCATAATGGGGCATTTTCCCGTGTTCAGACACTTGAAAAGAGCTGCTTTTATCCAGGCTCCTCTTTTCCGTTGCCCTGGAGACAAATAACCGTTGTTGCTGCAGAAATGCCCCCACTCATGAAAAGGGATACATCACCGCCCCCTCCCTCTGATGCTCTTTTCTGATTTTACAGGATGTACAAGTGTGCATGAGCGCGGTGCATCTGTGTGAGCTCTAACAGGTCATGCTTGACACTGTGAATCACTCACGGTAGAAGAATATGTTTGCCAAGAAGCATTTATCTGCTGTTTCTCTCAGTATTTCAGACCAGATTAAACCAGTGTTATGCTTTTGTGTGTTTTTATTCCATAGGTAACCAGAGGGTGTCAGTGAGCAGTCTGCTGGTCTGTCACGGTCTGCTGCTGGTAGGGACCAACCTGGGGGTGACTGTGGCCCTCTCAGTCCCCAGACTGCAGGGGATCCCCAAGGTCACAGGTAATACTGAGACATTACTGTATCACTATTTAGATGAAAAGGTAAAAGAAACAAATACAAATATAAATAGTAGTTGAGTAAAAGTCTTCAAGCATCAGATATTAAATGTACTGAAGTATTGAAAGTAAAAGTAAATTCATATATTATCATGTGTGTGTATATATATCCTCAGATGTATAATTAAGTCTGTAAAACGTCTTGATGATTATGTTCCTGTTCCTGTTCTCAGGTCGGGGTATGGTGTCCTTACACGCTCATAACGGACCAGTCAAGTTCCTCACCGTGGCTGCTGCAGTCTGTAACCGGCCCACTGGCCTGCCATCCTCCACCCCTCCCACCTCAGTCCAGGCAACAGAGACAGATGACGGGGAGAACCCCCAGCCCCCCTCAGATTCAGCCCTGACTCCCCCTCAGGGTCGGGGTGTGTGGTTGGGAGAGGCGGGCTGCACCACCATGGCTCTCCAGGACTCCCTGTCATCATCCTGCGGCTCCTTAGCTCCATCCCAGGGCTCCTTGGAGCACGGGCCAGAGGACGGGGCCCTTTATGACATGCTCCACGACCCGGCACATCACCAGAAGGGCCGGCGGACCAGCAAGGTGGATGTCAGCTCTTTGTTGGTGGTGTCTGGCGGTCTGGGCCACCGCAGGGTGAACAAAAAGACCAAACAGTCTCGCCATGAGGACACCACCTCTACCATCATGATCTGGCAGATACCTTTACTCAACATGTGACAACAATAGCACCTTGGTAGGGAGAACATTCAGACAAATACAAGTAGAAAATGTCATGTCTTACTTATAAAAGGATTTTACCTTTATTCTCCGTCTCTTTTCAGGTTAAAACAAAAGAGGGAAATCTGGTGTTACACTCCAATCAAACCAACGACATGTCTTACTGAAGCCAGAAGTGCATTAAGGATAATCCACAATGTTGCAATGATGTTTCTAATGATCTCTCCTCCCATTAAAAACCAGAGAAAGGATCAATATAACCACTCAATCATGATGCTTAGCGACGCAAACAGCACCCTCAAGACCAGTCAAAGGATATACTGTGCCTGTAAAGGATATACTTGTTTGAAAACACTGAAAGGTCTCTAATTGTACCCTCTGATGAAGTTGGTTGTTCTGTAACGTGGCTAATACTTTACTCTCCAGTGTTTGTGCCATGCCAGTTGGCTGTATAGGACTGCAGTATTTAATCAGTATTGAAAAGAAAATGAGAAGATAGGAAAAGATGGGGGCTTTTAATCTGTTACATGAAAGTTTTATTTAGGTTGGCTGGATCTTAGGTCAGCTGTCAAGGCCAGAGTTGTAAATATGGAGTAAGACAACTCAGGATTACATGTGTGTGAGTTTTATGGTCAGAGAAAGTTTCTGTGTTTATATGGAATCCTTTTACTATTGGAGCAGCTTGTCCGGTGCTACTACCATTCTGTAGAGGAAATGGATTAAAAAGGTGAAATATTGATGACTGAATTAGTTTGCCAAGGCCTTGATGAGAATCCCTGGCTGGCCAGGTTTCTGTTTATAAAGGGATGAACGAGTTGTTATGAAGAGGAGAGTTTTTCCCCCCCAACCACATCTTTCACATAAGAATATTTAAAAAAAAAGACAAACAGCTTTATACTTTTGTGTCATTTTGTATGTACTTCTGTTATATGTATTAACATTCATAAACTGTTTCATTGAGCAACCCTGTCTTCTTCATTTCAACTTCATTTTCAAAGAAGCATGTATTTCTGTGAGGTTAAGCGACCATTTAACAAAAAAAAACAAAAAAAACGTATCCCGCAATACTTTTAAAAGTCTCTCTCCCTTCCTGGGAGATGCAACTTTTCCGCCTAAAGCTAACAGATTTGAAGCATATTTAAGACATGCAAGAGGAAAAAAAGTGTCGGTGTGCCTATTTTTCATGACTCAAGCAAACCTTGTACTCCACTCTGCCTGCCATCAGTTCATGCTGGGACTAGCAATGTGCCTGAGGGGCCACAGGAACTGATCCTGATACAGCTCTTCCGGGATTTCAATGCTCATTTCTCCTACTGCCGAACAGAGAGGGTCAAGACTTTCTCTCTCTTGTAACGCCCACGTCCACTGTTGCACAACCATTACCGGTTCTAACAAAAATAGACAGGATGATTTCAGGTTGTTCCCATGCTACAATCCACAGCGCCACAGGCTTATCCCAAATATTACCCGATCTGATGCTGACTTGAAAGATAATATTTAACTTCTCCAACTGAATACTGGCTTGTGTTATTAACTAAACATGGCAACGCCTCGTTCTCTGTTTCAGCCGAGTAACCCAGTTATCAGTTTGTCTTGCTGGGTGTTGCCACTGGTCGCGTATCAAGACAGCTCTGCAACTGGAAGTCATTTGTTTTCCCTTTGACCCTGAGGTTTCCATGGAGACGGCTCATTTTGTGTATCAGTCCTGAGCGAGTCTTTGTTCTCAGAATATCTGACATTAAAACCTCCCAGCTGAATGCCCCCTAATCTCACGGGGCTGATAGTTGTGCGATGCCCTTGCGTTGGCTCCCCTCTATTTTTGTACGTGAAGGCCAGTTGTTAAAGACGCACGTTCTCCTCGGTGGAGAGGTTATGGACCCTGGATAAGAATGTCTGCTACTGCTTCTGCTGCTGCTGTTGCCCTGTGAGGCTGTACTATTTCTAATCAGGCCTTCTGAGCTTATATGCCTCTGTGCCTCTTTTATCACTGTAGTAACGCTTCCAATTCCAAGGTTACAAATCACAAGGGCGCTGCATGTTGCTCACAAATATGCAACATGCTGGATCTAGATTGGTTGAGGCTGTAACTCTCAGAGGAGTTATTTAGAGAAGGTTTCCAAAAGGAAAGTGTGACTCATATTTCCAGAGCATTGTTAAGCCTCACTATCAATTTATTTTAGAGAGCGATCGTGTCACTTCTGCAGATATTGTGATAAACTGCCTCATGCACAAACAAGTGGACTAATGGAACATTTATAGATTTTTGGATAGTGTTCTGTAGTATTAAAATCTCTGTGGGGGCTCAGGCAAGCTATTTAATTTGACTTTAAAGGTGCACTATGTAGTTTTGGCTGAGTCAGTGGAAAGTTTTACCAACTGTAGCGTCTGCAAATGTAAACAAATCCTCTAATGAATCGGAGTCATGCTCCTTTAATATGCACCTGTAATATTCTAATAGAAACTGTATCTTAAAGAGTTCATTTATATACATGTTTCTGATCAACATGAGTTCAAATGAGGGGGATTTCCTATATATTCAACCCCCTGACCCTGCCACCCACCGTGGTACCCAGGACAGGGATGATGCGTGAAGGAATGTCGCATCTCTGGGATGCGTCCGGCGCGCGCACAACAGATGGAGCCTCGTGCTCCTGCTGTGGAGTGTAGGGTTAACACCGCCTGGAGGAGGCGTGGTCTCGATCAATGATGACCGCCTCACTGTAGTCAACTGTAAAAAAAAACGAAAACAAAAATCACAGTCCAGGCAGGTCCGAGCGTATCCTCCTCTGTCTGCCCTGCTGTCCACGCGGGACAGTCCCGCTCTCCTGGACGAGAACGTTTAAAGACGCGGATCGTGCGCAGCAGCAGCAGCAGCAGCTCTCCCCTCCACCTCCACCTCCACGGGAGGAAATTACTTTGCGAGGGCTGATCTTGAAGGAGGCGCGACCTGAGATGACTGAGCGATCGTGCCTCCGCTGTGACTGACTGAGACTGAGAGGAACAACAGTTGAGTGGGGTCGATGGGGAAAAGGTGAACGGATGGGGGTAAAGACGCGTCCGGAATCGTCGGTGAAGTGAAATCATCCAGGGCTGCTTCAGCAGGATTGCGACTGTCTTACGTAACTGAGCTTTGTGGAGGGACGGGCAGGGGAACTGCTGGTGCCGAGCTGTTTAATCACAGCCAGGGAACACAGGTAGGTCACTTTACACTGCCACTGGACACAGATCTGCATGTGTGCCTTCTAATTTGATTGCAATGAAGCGTGCGTAAAATCCTTCCGTTCCTTCTTGATTTGACTGACTGACCAACGCTGTTTTCTAAGCGTTTGCCCGGCGTTATGCGTCAGTCAGACTTTTGATTACAGTACATACGCCCTTTTCCAGTCTATTAGAGATTAATTCCTCCATCAGCGCAACACCATTTGCGCATGCGCTCTGAATGTGGCCAGATTAACACAAATAATGGACAGGCAGGGTGATTATTGTAGTAGGTCAGGCAGTTTACAGCCACAAGAAGCTGCATGTTGGATTAAGCTGTAGATGTTGCACATAAGAAGTCAGTGCCGCTGCGGCTGATGACACGTTTATAGCCTACAGGAGTGTATTACACAGAGTGGTTGGCAATGGCACTTCAGAGTAATTCTTTCCTCAAAATTTCACAGTTTCCAAGCTGTTTGTTATTAGAGAAAGGGCGCCCCTTAGAGAACATAGAAGTCTTTGCAGCTCCGAGGCTCATTTTTCCCTCTTCTCCTTGTAGGTGAAAGGAGAGCAGCACAAAGTTTGTCCATCCACTAAGCATGGTCGCTGAAGACGCCCTCTCCCATCCTCAGTGAGAGCATCAAGATGAATGAGGGCCACAGGCAGGGAGGAGGGACCATCACCGTGGAGGCTGATGTCATCCTCCACGCCGTGAACCCTGACCTGGTCACGCCTTCTGACAAAGACGGGAGCTTATGTCCAGGTTTCGTCCAAGGATTCCTGCAGGACGAGCAGGATTTCAGCCCCTCTCCGGTGTTTGAGAAGGAGTACCTGTTGGATGGAAGACTGATGGAGAACAATCATATCGATCACCAGAAAGGTAACGGCTCGTGCATTCCAAGAACTGATAAGTTTCACCTCTCCAATGATAAAGGAGCTCCAGATCTTCCTCCTCACGCTGGCCGCGCTGTGTCCAATCACATTTCCGGCATGCAACAAAATTCTGCAAGCAGTGAGATCCACAATGGTGCCAGAGCTAAAATGTCTTACAGTGCAGATTCCTCTCGCCAAGCCAAACAGGAAACTGATTGGTCAGTCCTGAAATCGAACCTCGAGCGCAGGGACAGCAGCCAGGAAGCTGGAAATGCACAGTCTGAAAAAGAGCCGGATTTAGTCATCGAAGTTGGCGGGCAGACGATTAAAGCTCACAAGTCTGTCCTGGCAGAGAAGAGTGACTACTTCAAAGCACGTCTGTCACGAGACATCCTCAAAGTGAAGGGCATGAGTTACAAGACTTTGTCTACATTGGTAGACTATGTTTACACCTCTCGAATGAATGTTTGCAAGGACAATGTCGTAGATGTCATCACGGGGGCAAAAATCCTCCAGATCCCCTGTGCCGTCCAGGCGGCCATGGACTCCATGTCTGCACAAATCACTGCAGAGAACTGCTACGAGATTCTCACCATCGCCAAAAAGCAGCGGCTGAGTGAACTGAAGGAGACCGCCTACGGATTCATGAGCGACAACTTCCTCCAGGTCCTCAAAGACCCCTCTGTGTATGGTCGCCTGACCGGATCTGAGAGGGATCTGATCCTGAAGAAAAGAATGGACGGGAGGAAGACTCTGATGGTGGCAGAGACAAACGATGTGTTCGATCGCGTTGGGAGTCGGCCGCCGAGCCGCTGCGGCAGCCGACCACAGAGCCCTCTGTCGGTTGGATCATTGGAGGAGAATCATATGATATACTACTTTAACGAAACGGCAAATGACTGGAGACCTTTGACTTCAATTCCCGAAGACTTGAACACTAAAGGGTGCGGGATCTGCACCATGTATAACTATCTGTTTGTGGCAGGGGGGATAAAGGGCTACGGGGACAAGGGCAAGGTTTCAGACAAGGTCTTCTGTTACAACCCCATAACCAACAGCTGGGCCGAGGTGCGACCTCTGATCCAAGCTCGTGCCCAGCTAAAGCTTGTTTCTATGGATGGCCACTTGTATGCCATTGGAGGAGAATGTTTGTTTACAGTGGAAAAATATGACCCTCGCATGGACCGCTGGACCACCATTGCCCCCTTGCCCAAGGGAGCCTTCGCGGTGGCCCACGAAGCCACAACCTGCAGTGGAGAACTTTATGTTTCGGGAGGCTCTCTCTTCTACCGCCTCCTGAAGTACGACCCCAAGAGGGATGAGTGGCAGGAGTGCCCCTACAACAACAGCAGGAAGAAGTCCACCGACATGGTGGCGTTGAAAAGCTTCATCTACCGCTTTGACGTCAACCGCGAGCAGGGGATCACCGTCTTCAAGTACAACACCATCGTGAAAATGTGGCACGATTGCGCATCACAGAGGCTTGGAAGTCATTTACCCTTCAGGTGTGCCGTTATCGGGAACTGCATCTTCTGTGTCAACAAAAGCCAGACTCTTCAGTTCATAGTGGAGGAGGAGAACGCCTACTTTGTCGAGGAGCCGCTGAGGGCACCTCTGGAGGCGAAAGGCATCCTTTTCCCTTTTGTTCTCACTTTGCCTGAAAAGCCTGAAAAAGTTACATAGTGTGTGTGTGTGTGATCCAGAGTAACGCAATAAATGTGTCATAGCAAAACTGGAAATAGCAGAAGACCTTATATACACTCTTCAGCGTCAGCTTTCTATCTCAGTGTCTCATTGCCTGCTTGCGATGGAATGTGTGTATTTGCATGGCAAATCAATGTGTCTGCAGGGTGAAGCCTTAAAAGGAAAACTTCTTTTTTTTAGTGTGGAATGAATGAATGCAACAGTGTCGGTACCCAAAGTAGATCATGACATGATGACAGTGACTGTAGGTTATTTTTGTGTATTTCCTGTGTTCAGTTTGGTTTGGTGCACTTTTGTAGTTAGAATAGATATAATATTATAGAACATATTAACTAGTAGACTGGTGACTTTGGTAACAAACACAAGTTTTCTGTTGAAAGTTGTATAAAAAAAAGAAAGGAAGAAGTTGTTGTGCGCTCTATGGAGGATGCAACACAGGTTCTATGCAAATGAGACAGAATATACAGGTGCGTCTGCTGTAATGCTGTGCTATTTAACAGTCACTATAATGAGAATCTTACTTTGGAGGAATACAGTGTCAAACTAGGGATGCAACTCGGCTACTTTTCAGCATCATTGTGATTAGTCAATAAATTTGGTCAAGGAAATGTCAGATAATTGTGAAAAAAAACAGCCCAAAACACAAAGAAACATAATTTACTATTATATATTATAAAGTAAAGCCTCAAATTTTTATATTTGAGAGACAGGAAAAAGCAAATGTTTGGCTTTTTTTGCTGGAAAAATTCTTAAAAAGATATGTTATGATTGTTTTCTGTCAATCAACTAATCAATTAATCGACTTATGGTTGCAGCTCGACTCGAACTCTGATCAGCCCTGCCTTTGAATGAAACTTATGAATCACGGTGAAATTACAGACCATAAAAACAGTCTTATAACACAGAAATATTCCCTTTGCAAAGCACTTAACAGCATATTGTACCCACTTTGATTCAGGGGACATTTTCAGTCAAAGCAATTCCATTCACATTTCAACTCAGCGTCTCCCAGAAGCTTAAATCTGTCATGTCTGACAGAGGCTTCAGGTTGCTGAAACAACATTGAAAACTGAACTTATTTAGGTTTAAAGGTGCAATATGTAAGTTCTCTAGTGAAAAACATTCTCAAATTAAAGTTCTCAACATAATGTGAGGAATAAACAGTTCTGACATTATGGTGTTTGTATATTGTGTGGCAGAGATATCTACTGATGTTAGCATGCTAACAGCTAGCCCCAGTCCTTTCCAGGCCAAAGCTCCTGTGTAACGGTGTTAAGAGCAACACTTCCCTGGTCCAGACTGATAGCTGCACAGATAACTGAGCTAACAAGCTAATGGCAGCTACAATTAGCAGCAGTTAGCGGTTAGTCTGTTGATATGCTGCCCCCTATTTGTTTTGTGTATTTGTCTTACATATTGCACCTTTAAAAGTACATAAATAACTTTTATTTTTAGATGAAGAATGTGCTATTATGCTTATAGTGCATACTCACTGGTGTCAGTTCTTACGTTAAGCACTTTTGCCAAAGATAAATAACATTTCAGTCAGGCTAAAATACATCTATCAAACTAACAAAGACTTGCACGTGTCTTGTGGCTTAAAGGTGCAATATGTAAGAATTTCAAAAACATACAAAAATCAATTAAATGATCAACATAATGTGGAGGAATTTAAGTTTTGACTTAATGACGCCCGTGTGTTGTGTTGCAGAGATATCTTCTGATGTTAACATGCTAGCCAGCTAGCCCTGGCACCTCCTGGTCCAAAGCTCCTGTGTTAGTGGTGTTAACCCCAACACTCCCCAGGTCCTCTGAGCTCCCAGTCTGGATCACAAGCTGCCCGGCTGACTGAGCTAACTAGCAACAGTTAGCAGCAGTTAGCGGTTGCTCTGGTGATTTGCTGCCCCCTTTTTGTTTTGAGTATGAATTAGACAGGTTGCCAATTCTTGCATAATGCACCTTTACTGTAAGTTCTTTATAAAACGTGTTCCTCTGACCATACCACAGTCAACTTAAAAGCAATAGTTGTTTTTGTTTGAGGAAGGCCATCATGTTTGCTGCTAACAGGCACTTTCTGGGAAGTTAAGGGAAAGCAAGCCATTCACAATAACACAAAGATACATCTTTTTTTCTTATCATTCTTTTCTTGTATGTTTTCAAGGACAAAGCAACAGGTTCAACTGCTATCAGGTTTCTTCACTAACCTGATGACCTGTCCTTTAGGTCAAAGGTTAAATCAGATACTACAGTGCTGCAGCATGATGAGGCCAAACAAGACACCTGCTGTCATGACACTAACAAACCCATGTTCTTCTTGCATCAGTGCACATTGATACCAGTTTTGCTCTAAAAGTCCTTCCTTTAGACATTTCACAGTATTTATTTGCTGCTGCAATAACAGTGGGAGTTTTGTATGGAAGCTAATGCTGATATATTCTTGGAACAAATTGCTTTTGATAACGTTTGTACGAGTGTCTCCAAGCGATCAATGTGACTAGAACAAAATGGATGTGGTTTTGATATTTCGCTGGCTGGCATCTGTATTTTTGTGAAGTTTTGTATGGATTTGGTGGTTTTGGATCTGCTGCTGTGATGGACAGTAAAGTGATGCAATGCTAGGCAATGGCTTCCTGTTCAAGGTATATGGAGTAGGCTAACAAATTGGCTGTTGGATAATGTATATCAGTCAGAACTAAGTGCTTCAAATAAAATATTTTGTGTCTGAAAATGATCTGGTTTTTTTATATGTCTCTAGCATGGTGGGGAAAGTGCCACAGTCTCTTGGCTAATCTACATGGAGTAGAGCTGCCATCTGGTGGATATAGGCTGTAACTGCACTCTGACATGAGCTGATGCCCAGCAAGACATGTTAAGAGTGTCCAATGCCAACATGATTATTATTGCAAGCAAATCACCTGCATCATCAACCAATAAAGAGTCAGGTATCCTACTTAGTATGCGAGGTTTCGAAATGCTGATGGAAGCCCATTTCCACCACCTTCATTTTTTAATTTCATCTTAGTCGTCTTTTTTCTTCAATTATCATAACTTATTATCTTATGATTTTGTTTTTATTTTTAATTGTAAGCAGAGATGTGGACTCAAGTCTTTGTGACAAGTCAAAGTTTTGATGACCCGAGACTCGACTTGGACTTGGAAGTTAAACTCGTGACTTAACATGACTTGAAACATGATGACCTGACTGACTTGTCTGTGTTCATTTCATATTTTCAGATCTTTTTTTTTTTTTTTTTTAAATGTTCAGTCTAGCTGTCAGTACGTCACTAATTAAAAGTGAAGGGAGGGAATTTTTTTTGAATGACAAGAAATTCAGAAATAAATAAGCTTTCATAATGTTTTTGTTTTTTGTTTGATTGCATTTATTTCATTGTGTATTAATAATACAATTTCTATTCATTGTTAGGTTTTTTAGTTTAGTTTAGTTTAGTTTATACAGGTTAGATAAATTGGCCAATAATATCATGATCAGACAGGTACTAATACTTTTGAGTACCAGTCTCAACTTGACTTCACTTGACTTGGGACTTGGACCAAATTGCTTGAGTCACATGTCTGATTACAAGATACCGGGCCTAATAATTATAAATACAGGATATTATGTTGTAATTATGTCTTAGTATCATAATTATAAGACTCTTTCTCACAGCTTCCTCAGAATGATGAGATGATTATGATATAAATCATATTTATGTGAAACCTTCTCATTAAACACATCTTATAATTATCACTGAACGTCTCACTGTATGAATAAAGTTTGTAGAAATAAAAAGGATGCCTTAAGTCAGAACAAAATGTTTATATATTTAGCTATAGCTCCAAGTAACTGAAGTAATGTGCAAATAATTCTGCCATCCTTTAATTTAAAGAGTTTAACTGCTTCAAATGTTTAGACACCAAATACCTTGATGCAATACAAACTTACATCACTTGAGGGTGGTTTTTCCCAGCTACATATCAGCTGCAGATAATTTTAAATAGTTCAGAATAGTTTCATATGAATGTGAAAATGAACGTCCATCTTCAATTTACAGACAGTCAAAGGTCAGTATCTGGTAGCAATGTTGTCTGGATACCAGGTGAATACTGATAACATCAGAAAATAAAATAATGGAACATTATAATAGACATGACTTCAGCACAATTAGCTCTATATAGCTGTGTTAAAGGTCCAGTGTCTTAGGGTGGGATTTACGGGACTGAAAAATTGATATAATACTGTCAGAAATGCAATATGATATTCATAATTGTGTTTTCATTAGCGTATAACCACCTGAAACTAAGAATATTTGTGTTTTTGTTACCTCATAATGAGCCTTTTATATCGACAGAGGCAGCGGGTCCTCTTCCACAGAGTCCGCCATGTTGCCTCGCCATGTTTCTACAGTAGCCCAGAATAAACACTGGCTCTAGAGAGAGCGTTTCGTGTTTTTAGCAGCCGCTGCAGGGCAGGGTGAGACAAGGGCTATTCAGTTGGTTGCAACGACATTTTGTTGTGATCTGCACTGTAAGGTGTAATTTAAATGACAAATAAAGAAGTCTAAGTCTAAGTCTAATCTGAAACCTCACAGCTATAGTATACTACACTAATAGGCCTTTATTATGCCTGTATCCACAAAGAATGAAACAGGCAGATATGTTGCTGTGTTGATCAAAGTTGTGTGTTGTTATTCCAAAAACTGTAGATGGTTTTGTCGTGATAATGAGACATACTGAGAATTTTCTGTCCCTGCATTCTCTTCATAAGAGAGCTGAAATTAAAGGCCAGACATTGTAACTTGTGGTCAAAGGCAGCAACTATAGGATAACGGCCATCATTTCTCAATCATCATGAGGTGACCTGGCTGAGAGCAGTCCCTTGTCTCGTTTCTCAGTCATTCCTCTCCTCGCCTCCTCTCCTTGCGTCTTAGTTGCTTCTACCTGAGAAGCAGAGGAGGCAGGGACAGACATGAGGAAAGAGGAGCCGAGGCAACAGGTGTTTTACAAAAATGAGGCCCAAGCAAGAAACAACAAACATTTCTCCACGGTGAGTTTAATTCTTGTTTTACTTTTGTGCAAAATAAATGTCAGTTTTTCTGTGACATAACAGAACATAGTGTAACAGTAGCACCACACTAAATCAATATTGTCAGTTATACACCAGTATCTTTCTAAAGAGTGCGTGCAACATTAGCTGCCAGTCATACCAGACCATGTCAGGCTGTAGATGCAAGTTGCATAGTCACACATCAGTTATTGTTTGAAATAAGGCATATTAACCCGTTTTCCTTTCTATGAAATGTAACTCTCTAACATACATTAGGTTTTACCAACCTCCATCCCAAATTAGGCCAGTATCACTCACATACTGTTTCAATCAAACTTCACTCAGACTTCAAAGCATGTTATGATCCAGATCTGAAGCCTTCACAGTACATGGACATCAGTGCAGTCCAGGCAATCAGCTCATTTTAAGTGACTTTATTGTTTTCATGTAACACATAACAGTTATGTCAGAATCACATCATTTAATTCAGTAAATATAGAGACATGTCAGTGTTTTGCTTCTCAACAGATGATCCTTTGCATGTTCTTACACACATGTATGACCCATCTGCAGTGTGAACAATCTTTTCTCTCGTTTTTCCTTTTTCATTTGTTTTGTTTCCTTTATCCTTTTTGTTTTTAATCCTATATATACATATATGAAATGCATTTTTACCCCGCAACAAGTAAAGCAGCATAAACAGCAATTTATATTATAATTGTTTTCCTTTTATTTATTTTTTTATCACTAGAAACATCTGGCGGGCCAAACTGAACCTCATGACAGGCCAACTTGGGCCGCTGGCTATATAGCAAGGCAAGTATGGTGAGATTGTTCTGCTGCTGTGGGGCTAAATGATGTTAACAATTGTGCTGTATTTTTGCAAAACTAGACAGTACGAAACCTCATAATAGAATCCTTCTTCTTAACACATTTAAAACAATACTTCAAAACATAATTTCACACCTGCTCTCGTTAAGTGATGATAAAAAAAGAAGATTTTTTTTGGCAGTCTGTTTACAAAGCCTTATCTTGGCTGGCATTTATATTAGATCCTAGATTTTCATCCACATTACATGTACTGTTATACTCGGCTGATGCCATCGGAGGAGAACTATGTGATGTCAGTGACCTAAACATTAAATATGGAAATAAATAAATGAATGGGGAGTATGGCGTAAATACACTTGCATATTTTGTGTGAGTGTTTGGGCCGTCACAGAAGACAGAACTTTAGTAGAATTGTACTTGCCCAGAGTGAGATGGTGTGAGTCATATAACACTAAATATCACTGTACTAACAAATTCAAAATCATTTATTTTATAGTTTAAACAGATACTGTTTTTTAACATGTACTGTACCTATCAACTTAAAAATATGTCAAATGTTAAATATAAATAAAAGCATGCTGTATACACTCTATATTGACATGCATGCAGAAAAATAAATAAGAAAAAATACTATTTCTTACCAGTGCTATTACTACTATTATTTCGAAATATTTTATAAGCCCACAGCAACATAACTCTATAGCAAAGCCTATTAAATAATGCAGAGGCCTTTTTTCTGGGTTCCTGGCTCGTTGCACTGTACCTGCCCTCTGTGAGGGAGGGGGCGGGGTCGAGAGGCGAGCCGCCTGAATCTGACCGGACAGTGACCCAAAGACCAAGACAGACATTTATCAGTACTGTAGCGGAACCACAATGTCCAAAAGACTGAAACCATCCGGCGCCCAGGAAAGGAAAAGAAAAGAAGGAAAGAAGAGAGGAAGAAAAACGTGAAAAAGAAAGAGGTACAGTAACGTCAATGTGAGGAAGTGAATGAAATTAATAGTTTAATGCATCGTAGTTAACGTTGTTGGAGTGTTAGCTTGCTAGCTTACATAGTAGCATTGTTTAATAATCAGGACATAGCTGAGTCGACGTAAGTTAATGTTACTCGACCTTAAATTTATCAGGGACATTTGGAAAGTTAACGTCAGGCCTGTTCTGGTGTTATTTTAACCTGTCGGCTGTGTTTTCCTGCTTGTATGTCAGTTAAATGCTATTAGTTTTCCATCCCCTTTATAAGTAATAGGGCAGTTGTAAGCCTTTGGTTTATTGTGTCGCAGTTTATGTTATTAAAGTTTACATCAGTGTTAAAGCTTTCCCATATCATTCATAGGCTATATATGTATGTATATATATATGTATATATATATATATATATATATATATATATATATATATATATATGTGTGTGTGTGTGTGTGTGTGTGTGTGTGTATCTATCTATCTATCTATCTATCTATCTATATATATATATATATATATATATATATATAAATTTCACTGCACTTTACTGCAGAGTGTTATTGCACTCTGGTTAGACTGAATTAAGTTGCAATGACAATAAAGTTGAATGAATCTCATCGTTTTTTTCATTATTAATCTACATTAATCATATGTATAGCATTGCAGTGGTCCAGTGGTCACATATACTTATCTTCTCTCTTCAGATGCACTTTTAAAATATTGAATACATACATGCAGTTTCTGTGTGAGTGTATGCAAATTGATTGTGAAATTGACTGCGATGCCATGGGGCGCCAGCTAAAATCTTGCCTAGGGCACCAAATTGGTCAGGGCCGGCACTGCATGCATGCTTATAATCACATCCACCTGCTCACATCCACCTAATTCATGTATTAAATAACATGTTAACATTAATCATTCATTATTTTTGCTTTGACTCTCTACACTACTGTATTCTTATTTACAATTTACAGAAAGTTTTTTATTTGTAATATATATTTTCATATACTTGTATGTGCACAATGTTTATGTTTACATTAGTACAGGGTTTTTTGTATGTCTTTTTCTGTGACAGTACAATGAGAGCAATGAAAAGCTATATACTGAGCATTTGGCCAATAGAGCTGATTCTGTTTCTGACTGAATTATTCATTTAGTTAATAATCTAATGCAACATCACCAAACTCCGCCACAGATTGCACATCTGCTTTACAAAGTGACTGATTCTTTCAGAGTTGTTAGACTGAACTGGCTTACATTGATCAATTGTTGCTTTTATTACGCCCCCCCTTCTGTAGTTCTTGCTATGTTCGCCTTTACAACACTGGAGGGCAGTATGAGCATGATGTAAAAAAAATGGACAAGTCACAGCTGCACCCTTCTCCATCCAGGCTCCTACTGGAACACTGTAAATACACTTGATCATACTGGAGTGTATACTGCCATACGTCATATCTGGCCCATATTCAGGATGAGCTGTGGCAAGATTGGGTTGTGGTTCTTATGGGTCAAAAGATAATGTATGGTCCTGTTATTTCACAGAACATGTAACACTCAAAATAACCTTGTAAAACTGTAAGGTTCAATTCTGCTGAGCTAGTTTACCAGACAATCATAACTATTATTTTACAAACAACCGCTATGATTAGGTTTTCTAGTATCACCTCTCAAAGTGTTATTGATTCAATTTAGGATTTACATAGAATATTTTTTGGGGGTGAAAAATTCAAAGTTTATTGTTGTAGCATATAAAAAAGCTTTTTTTTTGATGAACCATCATTTAAAGATGATTTTTTTCATTATGAATACACCCCTTTTTATGATGATCAGTCAAGGAGTCACTTTAGAAGCGCTAAATTAGGTTTAAATTAGAATGAAATATTGCATTATAATTAATGATTTTAATTTAGCAGTGAACACTTAATATTGTTATTACTTCAAATTCAACAGATCTAGATTAAAAAGAAAGAAAACAACACCTACTAATTGCCCATAATGAATTGTCACAACAATGCACTCTACATAAAACCCAATTGTGGGTCTTCTCAGCCTGTTGCCATGTAGCCGAGATGATTGACAGCCTCAGTTCATCCCATCACAAACGCATACCTTAATGCCAGGTAAACAGTTTTTGTGAATGTTGAAACAAGCTAATTTCACAGCTGACCTGCCTCATTGGAAAGCTCAGCAGCTAGTGTAATTAGCATTAGCTTGGTAAATGTTAGTAGGCTACAGAAGCTCACTGTCAGTGCAGTCTAGCGGTATTCCTGACACCTTAGCCAGCCATTCATTTGGCACACATAGCAAATACTAGGTTAAGTTAGCTAAGGCCAGCTAACTAGAGGGCTGTCTGGTCAAAGCCTGACAAAAGGATAAAGGGGCACTATGTAGATTTGGAGAAGAAATTCAAACTCAAAATTTTAATGTTTGCAATATTGATGAGGTAATAATGCAAACTCAGAAATATTTATTTTTTTCCACAACTGAATAAACAAGCTGCTCTCAGAGGAAAATCACCAGAACGCAGCTTGAAGCTAGAAAGGTGGCAGGGTCCGCCACCTTGTGTTGTCCTTTCAGACCAGTTTGTTTATTCAGTTTATTCAGTCATGAAAAAAAGAGAGTTTGTTGATTCAGTTTGTTTTGGCATAAAAAAATCAGCCAATGAAAATCTTTCTCTTCTGGTTAAATATTCTTCCCCTAAACCACATAGTGCACCTTTAAAGCTAGCCTAAATGTGACATTAATCTGAAACTTAGGAAGGAAAATATGCACTTATTTGGCTTTTTATTGCTTTCAAAATGGTGGTGTAAGGTTAGCTAGAGTCAAAGTGAGGTGAGAAGTTGGTCTGAAGCTGTCTTTAACAATTTTCTTTGCTTTTTTTTTCCAGTCTTCACCTTTTCACAGCTGGTTAGGTAAAGAGCTGAATGCACTCATTGCATGAACCCGCAGCACACAGAGTAAAAGGTAATGGGGATGATCTCATACATGTTGGATGGGGAGGGACCGTACTTTGAATTCACTTTCTGTGACTTGGGTTGAATTAGTTGTCATCTCTTAAATAATAAAATAATAACCTTACCTGCTGCATAAAAGTTTCACCTTGGAACTCCTAATTTAGGCCAGGGACTCTTTAATTGCTCATTATGACTCGACGTTTAAGTGTTTCACATCTCTTTTTACATTGTCTCTGGCTTTCAAATGCCCACAGGAGGTGTGAAGCTGATCTGGTGTTCAACTTGAAACATTAAAGGTGACCCATTCTTTGCAGACCCTTTGGAGGTGGCGAGGTTGGAAATGTAAGAATTGAGCAGTGATTTTCATTATGGCCAGCAAGGCAAGGAGTGCATTTTATTAGCACAATTGTACAGACTAATATATAAACCAAGATCTTGTCTGACGGGGCCCTATTTGGAGGTAAGCAGCTAGCCCCATGCTGCAGTCGCCTTTAGTTTTCTTACAGAATACTAATTATGTTTGCATAATTGGTTTTAGTCATTTAAATGGGGAGCTTGTTAAATCTTCCCCCCCTGTTTTCACCTACAGCTAAATTTAGCTAACAAGGTCTGTCTGAATGTGAACTGCTTTGTTCAAAGAATGAGGCATTAGTGGTTTAGACTTCAGAGTGCAGTGTCAATTGATCTTACATCTTGAAAGAATGAAGATAAAATTTGAAATGACTTAAAACCGCTTATGTGATAAGCTGTTGGGAATGTTTTTGTGCTCCGCCGCTGAATAGCTTTGAGCGGCCTCTTTTCGTGTAATGGCAAAGAGATGGAAAAAAAATGTGACATTTTGTTTTAATTTCCACTTGATTATCTGTGATTATGTGCTAAAACAGCAAACTTGCACCCCTTTAAAGAGACAGAGTGAAAATGTAAAAGGCTGGAAATTAGAATCACCAGAAAAAAGTATGGCCTGGGGAAAAGCATCATGTAATGTGCTTTTCCGCATCCACCCCGCACTCTCTCATTTTTGCCATTTGAATATACACAGAATTATTTACACCTTCAAGGCAACTCGACTGAACTGCACATCAGTCAATTAGTAAATCAGAAATTTTCTGTGATTCCAGTTTAGCGTGGAGTCCTTGGCTCCCTCTGGTCCCCCCCTTTTAGTCTCCCATCCTGACAGTGACAAATTACTCCTCTGCTTGGCGAGATTGAAAATTAAAAGCATTTAAAGTTGCTCATGCATTTATGCTAATGAGAAATTCAGATATGATTTGCATGCGAAAGAGGCTAGTCTGAGAACTCATCATTGCCCCCACCACCTCCAGCCCTGCATTTCTTTAGGCTCTGTTTTTTAAATGTGAGCGAAGGAGAAAATGTGGTGTGTAAACACTCTCAAAATATGACATTTAAGATGGCTGCATACAAGAAATTGTATTATTGCCTCTAAGAGGATCTTTGTACAGTATTTATGATGCAACCTACCATTGGCACCCCCCTATAGCCACTCAGGCAAATTGGGTCATTGTGTCTGGCGTTGTCACATCACACCACAGGAGGAAACACTACGAACATAATGACATTGTGCAGTTACTGCTCATGCTGTCCCCTGTTGGCATTTGGATAGAGACAATTAAATACAGGATGTACATCCTAGTATAACACTGGCGAGGCAAAGTTTGAATTATGAACATTATTCTGTGGGCATAAGCCTCTAAAGTCTAATATTAAAATGTTTGTTCAGATGAAAAAGGCTTTGTTTTGTGATAAACATGTGCGGAACACTTTGGAGCTGGAGGATTAAAACTCTGGGCTGATTTGTTTTCGAAGTAAGCTCCATCCACGTCTTCCTCTCTCAAAATATCAAAGCGCACCCTCCTTTTGAGTTTGTTTGTTCCACGGTTACTAAATGATTGTAACCTTGGAAACAAGATGCATTAATGAAGGTGGAAAATGAAATGGGACTTTAATTTGTTTCAGTGTTCATAGCTGAGGTGAAATGGATTAGCTTTGATTGAGGTGCGAGATGAAGAAGGAAAGCGCTGACATGACACTTGTATTTGTCATCATGTCATTTCAAGGAGGATGCTGCAGCAATTATGAATACGGGTACACAGCAATTAAAAGCGGTAGTATTCATTAATAATTTTTATATTAATTTTTCAGTGGCCGCTTAAATGATTGCCACTGCACACAGGCTTTCCAATTACGCTGCTTAATTAGAAATGTCAATATTAAGAAATAATTAAACTTGGGAATACATTAAGGTTGTCAGAAATGCTTAAAAAGTTATGACCATCACTCAAATGATGTTTTCTCTAATATGTTTTGCAATGATTTGTAAATTAAAGATGAGACTTTAATCAATGTGAGTGGCAAACTCAACTGGATAGTTACAAACTCTTTACATGATCACCTATGTATATATTCTTTTTAAGCAGCATCCACGTGGAGAATGCAATCTTATCACGGTGTAGAGTGAAAAGCTGCTTCCTTACTTTTATCTCTCCAAAAGCCTGTTGAACAGAACTTTCTAAAGATCTCCGAAGAGATGCCTGGAGGATCCACAGGTTCACTGAGGCCCAATCCCAATGTCCACACTCAGACTCAGACTTTGAGGCGTGTTCCTGGTGAGTCTGCGAGGGTTTAGCGTTGTCCAACCGTGAAATCCGTCAAGTGCGTGAGTGCTCTGGCCACTTTCCCTGAGTCCGCAGACTTTGCCTGAGGGAATTACCCACAGTTTGTAGCGTTGTAACGTTAAACAAAGGGTTGCCATGGGTTACCAGTAGAAGTCTGAAAACATAAAAAAAAAACAAAAAAAACGAAAGACACAGATAATACAGATGATGGAGCTCTTAAATGTCTGATTAATTTAATTATATTTGTATTATAATAGCGTTTTTTATTCACAAACATAAATGCTCTCAATGACTGGGTAGATTTTCTACTGAAATTAGTAATTATCAACAAAAAAGGAATTTTTTCGGAACAGTATGAATCAAATATGTTTATATTTTCTATATATGTGCTCCTGTTTTTTGTTTTTAAATGTAAACCCACAAGGTGAAGTGAAATGTCGCAAAGTGCTATCCCATTTCTGTTATACCATTTCAGCCCCTTTCAACCCCTCTCACTCAAACACTTACTAGGTGGCATCAGTTAAGACTTTGCGGGTTCAGGGGTTAAGGCTTTACGGGGGGACATTGGGAGTGGGCATAATGTCAGGTACTCATATCTGTAGTCCTATTAGTCTTTAGATTCAACACCCATAAAAGATATGTTACCTGCAATTGTATTGCATGAGAATGAAGATAAAGTCTAGAAATCAACACAGCAAATGACTGTTTGCAACATGATGTTAAAACATGATGTATGTATGTTTAAATGCCTGTTTAAGACCAGATACACACCTGTTTAATAGTCACCTGCAGTAAGTCTGTTAGATAATAACCAAATAATTATCTTTTTTTCTTCAATGACACAGTTTCAGTTTTCTATTTAATATGTATACAGCACATTTATGTGTATATGCTAATAGTGAATCTGTTGAATAATCCTCAAATAATTGCCTGTAATTCTATTAGACAGCTTCATATGTATTTTAGATATGTATGCTGTTGCGTGTGCATGTGCCGCCCTTTCAAATTAATTGAATTGGAATAATGTTCAATGTACTGAAATTATCTCCCTTTCTCTTAAAATAATAAATGGAATATATTTTGTATGTGTCTGGCCTTACAGCAACAGAATTAGGTCATTAGTTAATTTAGTTTTTTCCTGTTATCTCAGAGGCTTCGAGCATTATTTGTGAACACGGGCGATATTCTCTCACAAATACTAAAAACTTAGCTCTGGTTTGAAATGTTATCAGATGAAAAAAAAAATCAGACGTGCTCCGACCAAATGAAACTGTCTGGTCATAAGCTTATTGTAATAGCTGATTTTCCAAAGCTGTAGCTGCAATGTAACCCATGTCGTGTCCCATTCAGTGCCTGTGGAGTTGTTCTGTTTGTCTCTCGATATTAAAAGCATCACTTGCTTGTTTTTATCCTGAGAGACAAACCAATTTTGGACTGCCTTTGATCGTAGGAATACATTTTCATTCCAATATGGATCTCA
This sequence comes from Pagrus pagrus, assembly GCF_965226575.1. Classification (NCBI taxonomy): domain Eukaryota; kingdom Metazoa; phylum Chordata; class Actinopteri; order Spariformes; family Sparidae; genus Pagrus; species Pagrus pagrus. The sequence continues at coordinate 11,302,702 of NC_140202.1, forward strand.
CAGGTAGCTGCATATTGATACTAGTGGATTTAAGGCAGACTGGTAATCAAGTAAAGCCATCACCTGTTGACTGCAGCGGAAGCTCGCTGAAAGAAAGACTTGAAAGCATTTGTACCTCAAAGCGATGGCAGCCTCTAATGATAGGATTGGTTTTGGCACAGCACGTTGGCCATGTTTCCCTCAAAGCCTTGTATGACAGCTCTTTAATTGGACTGCTCCGCTCCCTCAGTGCTGTAAAATGTTACTAGCCAGTATTGCTTGGCTGTTATGGTATAATTATTCCACAATATACTGTAATAAAAATCTAACGGGACAAAGTTGATCTCAAGGAGTTCTGTATGTCTATTTATGAATACAGGCAATTTCATGTTCATTTGGACCTTGATATCCCTCTCTGAGACTCACTGAATCATTTCTCGCCCTAATCAAGTGCTAACTGAGCGCTCATGCATGTAAGAGAATGAGGAACTCAGACTGCTCGGCACTACAGTTAAAGCAATGTTTTTTGCCTCCATCAGAGGATAATTACTAAAACCATGTCCAATTACCTTTGTGTGTTGTTTGTAGCTCTTCAAGTCAGTCGCAAAAAAGCCTTTTGCAGAAGTTGTGAGAATGTAATGTATAATCTCATCATCATCCATATCTCCATGAGAGGTTGTATGCTTGACCTTGATACCGCTGACATCTCTCTCTGTCTGTCTCTTACTTGTTGCTCTTGTTTTCCCCCCGCTGAACGGAAAGAGTAAAAAGACCCTTGTGAACCAAAGCCTATATCAGTCAGATGAGAGGAAATAGCGTGTGTGAATGTGTGTGTGTGTGTGTGTGTGTGTCTCCTCTTGCCTGCGGCTGCAGATTAGCCATGAGAGCCAGAGGATCGCCCCCGCTCTCTGACAAATGAGAAAAGCCACAGTGGCCCTGGCCAAAGTGACAGGCCAAATGGAAGCAATTCCTCCCGAGGCGGGGGAGAGCAGCTGTGACCAGGGCCTGCTATGCCACTCTAGACAGGACCCTATGTGTGTGTGTGTGTGTCTGCGTGTGTGTGTGTGTGTGTGACTGTGTGTTTTTCTGTGCTGTAGGGACTTAACCCACAAGACAATTGGCATTTCTCTTCCGGCGGTCCCCGTGAAGCGCCGTGTGTCGGTGACCTTTGGGAAACCCCATCAGCCGCCGATGACCACGCACCTTTACCTGTGTTGTACGGGCTGTATTAGTGTGCATCATGGGGCTGGTGTTTAGGATGTTTAGGATAATGGACAACGACCGCACACATGGTTGTGGGATCATTCCCGGCAAAGACCAGTGCCAGGTTGAATCAGGCCGGCCTCACTTCAGAGCCCTGTGGATGTGTGAGTAATTAACACTGAGCCCTGATAGATTAAATACTACCCTGCTGAGATTGACTCTGTCTGCTGCCGTTGGCATAGTGACCTGCCACCAATAAGACACTTTGAGGGGCAAGGATGGCAAGAGTGGCAAAGAGTGTGATATGAACAACAGGGATGGAGAGAAATGTGGAGGGTGTTTATCGGTCCCAGACCATCTAAATAAACAAGACAGGTGGACACGAGGTGTTTGAGTGAACAGGCCTAAAAAATGAGGACTGGAAGATGGATGGCTCAGGGTTGGAGGCGATTCCCACCAGTGTCTTGTGTTCTGCCTCCAGTTCAGTCAGGTGATCCGTCAAGAGACATAGCCAGACCTGCGTCTCCACAATGCCTCCCGCCTTGTCTTTAAATCTCTCTGTTCTCTCTCTCCCCTATCACCCAAGGCCAAGCGGATCAGGCTCCGCGTCGACACAGCCATCATAATTACTCCACGCCGGAAGAATCAATTACAGCTAAGCACCATCATTTCCAGAATGGAGCAAAACATTAAAGTTTAAAAATTCCAAATTATTAAAAAGTCATGCTCTCAGGGACACATACAGAATATTTACTGTTAACAAATAACTTAATAACTTCACTCCGAATTATTAATTCATGGCTCACATCGGCTCGGCGAGACTTGTCTCATGGTTAATTTCTCTGCCTTTATACATTGTTAAATATGCATCAGCTCTTGACTATTCTATATGAGCGCTCGGCAAATCGGTCAGAGCTTTGTGACTTTATTAGGAAATCTGAGCTGCAGTTTTGTCTGTTGACACACTGATTTAAATATTCTAGTCCAAACAAATGCTTTGTTTATTGCTGGAGAAATGCAGGCGGTATCCTCTGTGCATAATATTGACTAGCTGACACAGTTTGATGCAGCAGATCAGTGATTGAACTTAACTACGTGCATATACTCAAGTACAACTTTGAGGTACTTGTACTTTACTTGAGTATTTCCATTTTATGATACTTTATACTTCCATTCCACTACATTTGGCGGCGAATGTTGTGCTTTTTACTCTACTGCATGTATTTGCTAACTGTAGTTACTAGTTACTTTGCAGATTGCACACTGCATCAGAGGCAAAGGAGTACATTTTTAAACTAATTCATTTAATCTGTAATCAGATAAAAAATCATTGATCCTGATAATCAGAAAAATGATGAATATCAGATCCTATAATTGGCCAGGTGGATAATGTCAGTGTCGATAACACAGATAACAACAACTCAACAGTAGGTATACACTTTATACCTACATGTAAATCGATGTTTTGATTTACTTTTGCTTGTACTTTTGATCCTTCAGTACATGTATTGCCAGAAAATTACTCCTAATACCTAAAGTAACTACGAGGAATTTTCAGTTTTTGTTGATTCTGGCTGCCCCTTTTGACAAAAGTGATACGACACCAGCACCTGCTGTTGTAAAGATCTTTGCTGCGTGTGCGTTTGTTTTGGAAGTGAGTAACAGAGAGATAGCAGGATGGATCGTGATGAGGTAATGTATTTATATGTGATTTTATATGTGATACATGTGATCGGACCCGAGCACGGGCATTATTAATAACTATATTGAAATAGCAGTCTTTTCGCTCATGGTCTCGATTGCTGTTACAGGCCATTTATAACATCAGAGGAATCACAAGACTTGTTCATAAACACTTAAAAGTTCCTCGTAGTCACTTTAAGAACATGTCATATCAGATACTTAAAGACTTTACTCAAGTACTATTTGTACGGGTGACTTTTACTTCTACCAAAGTAATATTTTAACACAATATGTTATACACTTTTACTCAAATATGGCTTGGGTACTTTTTTACAACACTGCAGTAGATCATTTTTACTTTGAGAAATGTCTGTCATTTAAGCAAAATGTCTTCAAGTCAGTCTTGTTTGAGCTAATGAGGTGGTTCTGATTGGAGCAGCTAACAATCCAGCAATCATGGGTCATGTTTTTGATAGGCTTTTTTTCTGTTTGAAGGTGAAACTATAAAAGTGACTAATCAGTCAAGCCACTTGAATTTGAAGTAGAAAATGATTGTGATGAAACAAAGGTGGAGAACCCTGCAAGCATATCTTTGGAGATTACACTCGGCTAATGGACATGCAGCTACAGTAATGTGACTGGAAGGAGATTTCTGAGTTGAATGTCCTTATCTCATCTGTTTAAAGGTGCATTCTGTAAGATTTTTTGTTGAAAACATAAAAAAATAGCTATACTTATCAACAGAATGTAAAGAAATAACAGTTATGGGATTATGAAGTTGATGTATTATGTTGAGGAGATATCTCCTGATGTTGGCATGCTGACCTCCTAACCCACGGCCCGTCCAAAGCTCCTGTGTTAGCGTTGCAAGCACCAACACTCCCCTGTTGCTCCAAGCTCTAATTTCAGACTGCTAGCTGCACGGCTAACTGAGCTAACTAGCTAACAGCAGCTACAGTTACCACCAATTAGCAGTAAGTCCGGTGATATGCTGCCCCCATCTGTTTTTTTAGTATTAATTCGACAGGTTGCTAATTCTTACATACAGCACCTTTAAGGCCTTGCTCATGAAATCAATTTGGGCAACCCACACTGGTGTGGGTTTCTTGTTTTTGCAGAGTCTACAGGCTACATCTAGTCCTTAAGCCAATTGCAGCTGTTGGCACTTCTCATTCATTACCTCAGGGTATGCACACAGAATATCATCAGTGGGATTTATTTCCTTAATGTTCAATTCAAGTTGTTGGGCTTCCATGAGATTAATGTTATTGCTGACCTGTTCTAATAGCCATTGCAACAAGCAACAAACATTTTCCAATACAGGTTGAACATACAGTAGTCCAGGAAATGCAAATGCACCAAGAGGTGTTAATGGATTTTAATGGGCTGGGGGGCTAGATTGAGAATAAGGAGAGTGAAGGTGCTTGCTCTTTCAGCCCCTTCCAGCTGAGTGAATCAAAAACATTGTGGCAGAACCTGAAATAGTTTGCAGCTTCAGAAAAAAGTCCCCAGGGGCTGTAAATTGGCTCTCAGAAGAGGAAAAAAGAAACAATTGCCCTTTACCTCCGAGGTTGCATGTCATCTCTCTGAAACTCACTACTGGGCAGATTAAGGTCAAGTAGACCATTCCCCCCACCTTTTTTCCCCCTCCTCTCCTCTGAAGGGAGCAGAGAGAGGGCGAATAAAATGATGACAGCGAGGGATTGAGAGAGAGAGTGAGGGGAGAAACTGGGATTTTGAAGGTCTTTGAAATAGGTTTTACACCCATCCCTGGTGGTTTTTCCTCTCTCACTGCAAGAACTGTGTTGATAATGGCTGCTTGTCAGGGAGGATGAGCCCACCTGCTCTTTGTAACTCAGTCCTGCTGGTTCAGCTCATAGCCTCGACATAAATATGAAAAGAGCGCGATTGGGGGTTAGTAGGGGTCCTGCTTTTTGGATGTAAGCGGCCTCTTAATGCAGCTGTAAAGGGCACAATATTCTATGAAAGGGCTCTCAAGGACTGAGAGGAGACATGAACATTACCCAAACTGTAGGCCTACTGAGATACAGTAGGTCAGCCTCCAAACAGCATACGACGCTAACACCACATTATGTCATTAGGTACTCGCTCGTCACAGATGATAAATCAATAAAACTGAAGTGGCATGCCTGCCAATTGTAATTACAAAATCAATTGACGCACAATTAAGTCTTTTATTTCAGTGGATTGTCCTGTCAATCATGCACGTTCAGTAATGTGTGAGTGAATGGCATAACATTTCACCTTTCCATGTCAAGGGCACAGTTGCAAAGTCTGCCGGCAATTAAGAACTATAATGTGCTGAGTCGAGCACGGCAACAAAATAGGCAGCAATTTCTCTTGCTCCCGTTGAAATTATGCTTATCAGGTACCTCGCCTCAGCAGAGGTGAAGGGTCAGCCCGAGCAGGCAGGCAGCATTTCTCCACATAATTGAGAGAAGTTTGGATTTAATTGTATAATTAATCTTGTCAAATTAAGTTACACAGAAGTCCGACCCCTAAATTAGGCAGTCTGGAATATTTTAAATTGCCTTAATGTGAAATCTGGCTCCAGAATGCACTTTGTTCTCTCCTGATGGTATGAGGTAAGTTTTTAGCCATGATGAACACGGCACTCTGTAATAACCTGTTAGCAGTTCTTATCACGTTGTTCCTTTATATGATTAATTTCCTCAGAAAGTAATTGCAATTTCAAAGAGAGGTTCATTTTATTGTATAGCTTATTGTTAGCCAGTGAAGTGAAAATATAAAGACTGGATTCATGGTATTGCTCAACAACTGAATGCTCGACTGGATTGGAACGTGAAGTTTTTGAATATTGGTCTTTTCGATGAGGGTTTAGTTCGGCAATTTGTTGTCCTGCTGTCCTGCTGTGTTCATTTTTTGTTGTTTTCTCAGTTTGCATTTAATACCACTCCCTCCGTGAGCCAAGTGGATTAACTTTGCGATTACCTGGAAGTAATCACAGTTATACTGTTTAGAAGTGATGGTGAACGATTGTATTGGTGATGATGTCTTGTGGCAGCATCAAAGCCCAGGGTTAACACATGTGAACTACCGTTAGGCCCATGTGGTGGTGACGGAATAAATGGAGGCATACAATTATTTTCTGTGCAACCGGAATCACCTGAGAAACCTTTAATTATCGTGTTCTGATGTGGATTTTATGACTTTTGGTCATTAGTGATACAGTATGAGCCGTGCTGTTCAAAACATAGATAGATAGTGCCGGTGTTAACAAAGATAAGATAAGATAAGATAAGATAAGATAGAACTTTATTAATCCCAGAAGGAAATTCTTGTTCCAGAGCCTGCTCCACAAAAACTGACTGAAATGATTAGCTGATTACATGATTGACAGTAAATGAAATGACAACCATTTTGAAAATTCATTAGTTGATTAAGTAATTTAGATATTGACAATATGACTCAAACATGTCATCTTTGATGTGTTTTCAATGTTTGATATGTCTGTGTTTTTATATACAAGTACCCAGGACTTCCTGAAAAGTACTGTTGATATTGAATGGATTGTTCCAGTGAAATTAAGTAAATTACATTGGAGAAAAAATGTAGAACATTCACTGCTCTGACCCTCAAATTGTGAGAATTGTGTTCTTCTCTTTAATATCATTATAAACTGTTAAACCTTTTATCAAGCTTTAGTTGTTGCTTTATGAGGATTAAAACATGGTTTAATACACATTTATAGCAGCATTTATTAAAAGTTAACTATGATTTATGCAGCTGGCAGATGTGAAGGGAGCACAATGCCTTATTTAGATTAATAAAAACTTTAATTAAAGTTTCTTAAAACTGGTAATAAATATCATATGATCTAACAATAAACTTTATTATTAACACTTACAATACAATCTTATTATTAATAAGCATCTTCAAAGGACTTATAAAGGCCTTATTACCTATTAACTAACTCTTATTACATGGACCTTAATATAAAGCGTTACCCAGACATGTTCTGAGATCACATAAATCCTTAATGCAAATGCATAGATGAAATACTTGGATGTTTGCATACTGATCTACACTTTTCGTGAATCAATAAGGGGCTCCAGTACGTGACAACTTTATCTTGTACACCATAAATAGTTTTATGACCATTGACAGAGTCCTGTGTGTAATTATGACCTGCTACTGAATAACTCTGTCAGTGGAGCTCACTGCCAGCAGCCCTCAATAATCCCCTCTGAGCTCCGTCCTATAGGTTATGTTGTGATATGGCGGTATAACCTTGTCGTAAATCAAAGGCTCGAACTCCATCTCTAAACAAATGAATGCACCTCGCAGTGTATCAGCCAGATAATCTTGTTTCGAGTCACAGTTAAAGAGTGCATCTCCCAGCAGTGTCTCTCAACAGACTTTGCAGAGATTAGAAACACTTGAGTGGAGATTGGTTGGGGAGCGAAAAGCCAGTTGAGGGCGTCATGCGGGAAGGGATAAAAGTTGGAGGCATCAAGTATCAATGACCTGACAATAATCTGAGATGTTGATGATGCACACTCATTTAAATATGAACTTAGATAAAAATAAAAACCTGCTGAGATTCTAGTAAAGATGTTATTTGTGTATTTTTAATTATTATTTTCTACCTGTGTAATCGACTCAACTCTAATGACAACATCTCCATTTACTGCAGTATATAGATGAGAACGCACGTCAGATCATCTACTGCCTGGAAAGCAGGAGGCCCGTGGGGTATTTGCCAGCATAATTCTCTTCTTAACACGACGACCTTACTCTGCTGTTGTTGTCAGATTTAGTAACAGCCGACACATGAGAGGAGCTGGTTAGAAAAAAAAAATCTCCTTCGGCTTGTTCGAATGCCAGCTATGTGTGCGAGCTTTCAAAGGGCCTCTTTTATGTGCGTGACGTATGACTGTTTCTGTGTGTACGGCATCTCGGGGAGAGAAACGCTACCCCAGCACAACGCTGCTGTCACCCAGAATACAGATGGAGGATCTGCCCTTGTGCACTTTCCCTGAAGTACATACTTACATAGATGGCTCTATTCAGCAGTGATGTGTGTGTGTGTCTGTGTCTGTGTGTGTGTGTGTGTGTGTGTGTGTGTGTGTGTGTGTGTGAGTGATTCCATGTAGTGTACTTCCTGCAAGTGGAGAGACGTAGGGTTGCTGCAGTGGAGTATTTTGGAGTGTGATTATTTTTAGAGTCTGTTCCAGTCACTCTCTGTTACCAAACTGAGGAAGGTATTTCGGCGATAAACCCATTTCTGGTTCCTGGCAGAATGTAACAGTCTCAAGACTCAGGGGGTCACAGATGTGGTTCTTTGGGTTTGTTTTATTTTGTGTCCAGAACAGGAATACGTTCCTATCCCGACAGAGAACATAAGGATAGCATTAATGCCGTATGGGAAAGTGGTCTCAGACTACAACCCTGGCCACTGACACTCAACATGTTTAACCTCTAACCCTGATACTCCCATGATATTTTGCAAAAAGCCTCTCTTTCTCCGCAGCAATCCATTGCAGCATTCTGTTTTGAAATTGAATCTCACTGCTTTTTTTAGGACTTCCATGCTTTATTTGGCTTCCTCCTCTTTTCCCAATCTGTCTTTGATTGTTCAGGGAAATCTTGTGAAATGCAAATGGGGCCAAACAGAATGTAATTGCTGCTGTGTGATGATTACGAGGGAGAACTAATGATGTCCCAACACCGGGGTCAGGTAGGGTTTAATTAGAGGAGGCACAATCAGTGTCACTCCACTCTTGCGCTCTCCTGTTCCCGGTGCCTGCCTGGTCCTGTGCCAGCTTGCTCTCCAAGAGAGTTTAAAGAAAATGGGCTGCTGATGTGAAAAGAGAGCGAGAGGAGGGGCGGCAGAAATTAATGTAGCTAAGTTCCTTTGTTCCGAACGGGGCTGTTTTGGAAATGGAACCCCGTAAGAAGCATCGCCCTCTCTGCAGATAAAGGTGTAGGTTAATGAACGCAGCAGAATGGAAAAGGTCGAAAACATTGGTCCATTGTGAGAAAAGCCTTGTGATGTGCTGCGCTTAACCCATGCACTGTGACACGTACTCTCACGCTCACCTTAGTAAATCAGAAAGGAAACACCTTCCATGCCTTCGCTGCGAGCATGAATTATTGTTCCGCAGGAGTATGTTGCGCAACTGAGCAGATTACTCAAACAAGGAGACCAGATTGGACAGATGAGCGAGACCAGCCAAGGAGAATAACTGTGGCCAACATTCCTGATTATCCAATCACCGCTCCAAAAACATCAATTCCATCTCGTCAATAGATAATTAAGAGGGATAATTGGCTGGCTGCGCTCTGGGCAGACGAGGATTGCTGGTAAAGTTCCATCCCTTACCTCAGCATCAAAACACACACATACGTAGCCGAGACATCTGTCCGCTGAAGGTCAACGTCATATCAAAAGAAGTTTAAGATGGCACGCTATCCAAATTGGAATATATTATGTTTTATTATATGTTAATATTTTCAAGCATTTTAACTATCCTCGATTGAAGAGTGCAATAAGATATCTTTTAGGATCTTTTATGGTCCAAGTGGAGAGACCAGTCAGCTGTTACACATTAGGATCCTTTCCATGAGGCCTCTGTTGTTTTTAAACCAGGGATTACCGTATTTTACCAGGGCGCCACCTCACCCTTTAGGAAACCAGAGTTCTTTTATTGTCAACCATCTTTGCTCGGAGCTATTCATCCCTTTTAGATCCACGAGTGTCTGTGAAGTACAGGCCAGCAGATTTAACCGGACAGGGCCAGAGATTTAAAACATTGACCTGCCCGGTCTCAACAGCTGTGTGCTAATCCATTCCATTGCTCCGACCGTCCTCCCCCCTTTTTCCTGCTCTGGTGAATAGCAAGGTCCTTAATGTGTGAGATCAAGAGGAAAATAAGGCTCTCCAAATGGAATCAAATCACACGGAGGGCCTGCCCGGCTCGCCGCAAAAGGCCTCGGCAGCATTAGGGCCAGAATAAGACAGAGCAATTGGACTGTAATTCCTTTTCCAGCTATTAGCCAGTCACAGCTTGCCGTTTGCTCGCTTCGCTTCTCATCCCCCCCTCGCCCCCCCCCAACCGACCGGGCTTTGATTAATTCATTAATTCACAAACAGAAGCTGAATCACATCTCAGCACTGGGTTGACTCAAATTGGATGCAGGGTAACAATCAGTCCCTCCCACCCCAGACTGATCTGACAAATAAAAAAATACAGCATTACTGAGTAAATAGATCTCTGTCCATTCGGCCTGATAATTTGTTGCATTTTCATGTTTTATTTATGCTCAGAGAAGCTGCCTGCTCTCGTATATCACAAACCCAACGAGGCAAGGCGGGTAGGGGTGTATTGATTTGGGTCGACTGTGCACCCCTCAACACAGCCCTTCCCCTACAGGCCCCTGCTACGCCCCTTGCAGTTTGTATTCGTCTCAAGCTTTTAGCCCTCTAGCCCTCGTGCATTGGCTCTCATTCAATGGTCGCCCTTCTTGGCTCACACAAAGCCCAATCCCATTCCCATGCATTCAATATTCCCATTATAAGCTCATTAGTCTAGTCATTGTTTTGGGCTCATTAATAGGATATCCATCGCCTTAGACACCTCTGAATTACCATGTCACAGTGTGGCCCCTTTCAGAAGATCAACAGTGGGTGGATTTGCAGAGTTGTGTGAGCGTGCACGTCTCGCGCTTGTGCGTGCCACGTCGACCTTGAGTTTGCTGACATGCCAGCCCCTCTAGAAACCTGCTGACACACTTCATGTAGATACACATGCACCCACGCATACACACACCGAAGTCCTCCCTCCTCAGCCTCAGTTCCCCGCCCACCCGCTCCCAGAGGCTTGTCCGTCAGTGATGCAGGAGACAGCGGAGCGAGCGGGCAGGGGGGCTGGGGGCTGGATTCGGGTTTTTAACATGCGAAGCAGGTTCTCCTGTGCGTACGTATTGATCCTCGGAGGGCTCCCAGGCCCCCTTTTCCTTTCTTTCCTCGGCAGTGGAGGCCATTCATCACCGAGGCCATGACTGGAGAGCTCAAACAGCCGTCTCTGTCAGAAAATGGGCTGCGGCGGGCTGTGGCGTGCCACACCGAACTGGCCTCTCTCATCAGGAGGGATGAAGCCTTGACACAGTGGCTCATGGCGTGATCTGTTCCTCTCACTCACAGGAGTCATCCATAGCGCGCTGGTCAATGCACAGTCATGCCTCTATAAAGCCAAGCTTCCCTTAACTGCTCTATTGGATTGCAGTGTACTACTCTCACCTAACATGTTTTTATCGATTTGCAGAGAATGAAAAAAAATCATAAAAAGAGGATACAGAGCAAGTGGTTTTGCTCTTTGGTAAAAGCAACTTGTCTCGCTGACAAGAAAACAATCAAGTTTTAAATGGCGCTTCCTCTGTAGGGCCATTTTTAATCTGCGCTCAAAGAGGAAATATGAATATGAATATATCCAGGTCATGTTTATCTCTGACATCTATCCCCTGGCTGGTGATTTATGCAAGTCTCCTGCAGTCTCCCTTCCTTCCTGCCTCCTGCCACACCTAGGTCCTCCCCCGCACCCTCATGTTTGATTGATAGTGACTTTCGACGCCATGGGGAGATGTGCATCCCAGCTGAGCTGCCGAGACTGGAGCTCCAGCCGCGGCCTAGGTTTGGGCCACGACAAGGACGTACAGAGAGAAAGACAGATGGTGGGAGGGAGCAGAACGGAGCGTGGCCTCAGCGTCAGATGTGTTTTAAATAACTTTGACAGAGGAGTTTGAACCGTCTCTCTGGGCTGGAGCTAATCTGATGTGAGAGGATGCCACACTGAGGCTGATAGGACACAGAGATAGAGGAGGGGAGGGAATGGCAGAGGGAGGCATGGAGGGAGAGAGAAAGGGTAATAGAGGTGCTCACTCAGCTGGTGGGAAATCTGCCCTCTTCATCTTTTCATCTCTCCAGCCTCTCTCTTTCTCACTTTGCCCCTGCCTCCCTCAACCAGTTATATCCATTTACCACCAAGCCCAAGCTCTCCTCTCCTCTTTCTCTTTCACACTTTGCGTCACGCTCCCTCTCGCCTCCTTCCATCTCTCTCCCTGTCGTCCCCTTCGCTCACCATCTCCCCCCACCTCACCGCTCCCTCCCTCTGTCTTTCACAGACGATTTAGGAAGTCACAGCCTCTCCCTTCCATTTATGAAATTGCTCATGTTATTTCCTGCCCCCCCATCCCCCCAAACCCACCCCTGTGCCCAGCTCCCCCTCATAAGTCTTAGTGGATGCATCCTCTCTCTCCGCAGATAGTCCCCGAATGGCACAGAGAGCACACAGCTCAGTGGCCAATGCTCTACAAAAACAAAAATCCATCCGGAGGGTAATATTCTCAGACAGCACGACTAGCCCCTGACACCACGACCCGGCCATAACACAGAGCATCCATTCTTAATCCCCACCCATGGCCTCTTGTTTACCTCATCGCCCTCTGGCCACTGTGAAAAGGCACATGCTGCCCCATTTTTCCCGTGGCTGTGTCTTTTTTTATGGCTTAATGCTCTGAGGCCATCGCTGTTATGAGCGTTGTCCGAGTGCCGGTATAGTCAGAGAGATTTACAGGGCCTGGAAGCATTTTTCCTCATTTATAGTGAAGCACTGCACCTGTTTCAGGGCTTTAGAGGAGAGAGCATTTTACAAGAGGATAGACATATTTTTGAATGAATGAAATGAGTCTCATGAGCACTCATACTTGTCTAATATTATTTTTTATCTGATGAATGAGGACACTCGGAACTGTCCTAATTTAAAGAGGCCAGGTTAGATCAGGATTTGGGTTAAATTTAGCGAAAAAAGTTATTGTTATTATTGATTATTTGGCCACTTGGGGGCAGCAGATCAAGCTGCAAACACAACACTGACATATAACCACATGCCTATGTATACTTTCACACAACATTAGCATTTATTTGGAGTCGAGTTTCATGCGTTCAAGTGGTGAATTTAAGTCCAATATTCACTTCTCTTTGAGCTCTATTTTGGTCTCCAAAAGGCTCCACTATATTGTCCAGCCAGCTGCAAGCGCTCTGTCTGTTGTTTGGTGCTGTGCAGGATGGAGTGCTGCTTATGACCATGCTCATATTCTGGTAAACGGTGAACTGAACGTAACCGTTTGCAACTAATAAACGTGAACATATCCATTGTTTATTCCCGTGAGAGTTAACAACGCTTAAAAGTACGAGTAGGCACTAATAAATTTCCATTACTAAATTGAGTAATGTTTCATATCGAGTAATCAAGGCACCGAAGCTCAAGTTTATTGCAATTCATTACAAATCCAGTGGTGGGCGATGTTGTTTAGCCAGGAGCCCTCTGCTAGCAACAACAATAACTGTTTTCAACAAGGAAAATTGATTACTAATAACACATGACATTTAGCACTGGATTTATCATTATAGATTTATTTGACAAGGTCTCCAATAAGACACAGAAGTTCAAGGCTCGATTACAAAGCTGCTGAAAGGGATACGATTGCACTGGAGGACTCATTAGCACAACAGCATGGGCTTAAAAAACTAAGTCTGTAACATGCAGCTTTCCAGGGATATTTAATATGTTGTATATTACACTTTTGATGTTGCATGTGACATTGTTGACGACGAGGTCGAGTAGTAATGCATTTCTTGACATTGTAAATGTAATAATTTCACCAAAATCCTTTTGGAAAGGTGGTAATATTGCTTTTTTACTGCTAAAAGTGATAATTGGCTGGAAAAAAATTGCATAAAATGAAAGAAATTATGAACTGTGAGCGTGAACTGGTTCTTTTAAGTCTGTGTGATCTGAACTTTGAACTAGTCCATGTGAAGTGTGAATGGGTGCTGAAAACTAAGTTGATGAGAGATGTGAAACTGAACCAAAACATAAAGTTGCAGACTGTAAAACCAAAACAATCAGCTGAAAGTTGGTAAAACGCTCCACAGACTTTAGGGAACTGACAAATTAGGGGATAATTTGATGTGGGTTTGTCACTGCAAAAGACCCCTTTCACATAACACATAGTTATTTGATAAGTTTGTAATGTAAAACCATTTATCAGAGCAGCTGTAAGTTTAGTTAACTCTTGATGTAATAGCACATAACTAACACTAACACTAACACTATTATCATCCTCCATACTGTAGCTCGCTAGCTAACAAGATAAAATGGGTAAATAAGACATTTTTTAATAGTGATTTGAAGAATTTCTTTTATTTTTGATGAAGGCTAACATCTTGTCTGTATACTAAGATGGCAAATTAGCAAATATTTCAAAATGTCCTTGATGTTTTATTAGTGAAATCAGCTTATTTTTAAACTATGTAACCTTATTAACAGTAATTGGGTGTAGCGCAGTGTGCATTTAACCTTACACAATGGAAATCCCCCCATAAGAATCAGAATGCAAGGATGTGTGTGTGTGCCCAGCCTGTGAATGTGTGCATGCAAGCACATACAAATGTCTTTTTCAAGTTAGAGTGTGATGTAGAGCAGAACAGACAGAGGGCCAGACAGAAGGAAGTTGGGAATGAGTGTCAAATGGTGAAAAAAAAAAAAAAGGAAAAGAAAATTCCAGGGGAACCTTGATGGCGCTTGGCTTGCTGTGAGTGGGAGAGGGATGGCAGCGCGAGGAAACAAGAGAGATTGAGTGAAGGCTGTGTGTGTGTGAGGTTGTGGTGATGGTGGAGGGGGGGGTTGAACGTGGCGGCCTGTCCTTGTGCCTCCTCCACTCCTCTCCCCTCAGCCTTCTCCTCTCTCCTCTCAGCTTGTTTCTGGCTCATTACCCCCTCCACCAGCAGACTTCTCCCTGGGCGGCAGTGAAAAGAACTGTCCTCTCTCGCTCTCACCGACAGCCGCAGCCCGAGCACTGCCCTGCCCTCCTGATATTAATCAACACGCACACACACACACACACTTTGGAGCTCGCGCACACACTCTCCCTAGTGAGCCCCTCTGACGGACAGGCTGGTGGGCAGCCGTCTCCTCTCCCGGCCCTCACTTGCAAATGAGACGTCCAACCCCTTAGAGAAGCAGGCAAGGGACAGGATATTAGAAAACTTTTATTGGGAGGGAACTTTGTTTTCATTACATGATCTTATATGGTGTGGCTGTGGGAGGAGATGCTAATTGTGCATGGTGCTGCTGGGTGTTTTTTTTTTTTTTTTTTTCTCTAAATATAAAACTTTCTAAATTCGACAATCCATGACCCCACTGCTAAAAATACAAGAATGGAACCTACTAATGCACAAAATCAGATTTTCCATCCATATTTCAAACCGCTCAATTATATGAATTCATTTGACATTTATGAGGTCAGAAATCTGTGGATTAAATCTTTAAAAATAAATATTGTGTCACGCTTTTCCAACAGGGTGCACTATAATGGTAATTGACAGAGAATGAATGTGTTTCACTCTGTGTGTTATTATTGGAGAGTACCTTAATATTAGAGCGCCATTACTGATTTTTTGAGGCAGACATAAATATCTGTATTTAGAAGTTTAAAATTGTGATATTTAATATACATAAAATATGTAATATAGACATTTTTAACATAAAAGCATAACATAAGGCGTAATTTTGGCTGAGGTATGTAGCTGTTGGGGCATTTTACATTAGAAAAATAAACTTCTCAGTGTACAGAAGCGGCCTTAACCTAATATCAGCCAATAATAATGATAAAACATTACTTTGGAAAAAGTGAAAGTTATATGTATTTAAGTATCAAAAGTAATTTTTTCGGCAACATGTATACTCAAGTGTCAGAAATAGGCTACGTGAAAAGTAAATTATACATATATGTACAAGTATTGTATACTATAAATCAACCAATTATTGGGCTAGCCGATTGTCAGATCAAATATTTAGTGTTTTTCTGATTATCAGAATCAGTCTTATTCTTTATCCAATCACTGATAAAGTTAATTCATTTTAAAAATGTGCTGTTTCAGCACTGATGCAGCATGCAATCTGCAAAGTAACCAGTAACTAAAGTTATCAAATAAATGTAGTAGAGTAAAAATTACAGTTGCTGCCACCTTAATGTAGTGGAGCTGGAAGGATAAAGTAGCAGAAAATGTAAGTACTCAAGTAAAGTATAAGGTCTGAACAGTGACCTGAACTCTCCCAGAAGAAAGAAAATTTCAAGTTTCGAGAGGTCTTTAAAAACTCATTGTCTGATGCGGCAATGAATCGCTTAAGAAATACATCATATCAAAATCTGCTGTCCTCTTTGATGTCCATTGTGAATGTATAGATACAGCTCTGCCCTAGTCAGTGTAGCTGGCCTTATCTTCTGTCAATAATGTGTGCAACATGATTGATCTGGACATGTGCAGGGGGTTGGTTTTTTATTACAGCTCATTGGCAGCTTTCATGTGTTGTTTTGTAGGTCTATGAATAATTGTTGTGCGGTGTCGGCATGGTGATTTTCGACTGGTCCGTGTCTTGTTGGCTACACCTCCCATCATTTATGGCCTGCACTAAAGCTGAGTATTGTTACTATGGTAAGATTTGGATAGATTGGATGTTAAAAACAACAACAAAAGAAACCCTTTCGTAGCCCTTTTTCACAGAAATAGACCACTTAGTAATGAGATTTTTATTTTCCCTCCTAATATTTGGTATCCGAGGAAGCAATAGCTTGATAAAGTCTATTTGCAGCTTATCTCAATATCTATATTTGTCTTTAAACTGAGTCAGGAGACTAGCGGAGACAGCTGACTTGCCTCCCAAAGCAGTGTGGTGTGTTTATTACACACTGTCGTCTCTTGCCTAAAGATATCCCAGAGCGCCTGCCCCTCCCTGTCTTACCCTCTTTGCCCTCTCTGAAAACCTGTGCCCGCTGACAGTCTGCCAGGTGCGCCCATACCCAGGAGACATGCCCGGTGTCACTGAGCAAAGCGGGCTCACGTTGGCCGCCGAGAGAGGAAAGATGCCAGCTCGGCCGCAGAATAACTTTAGCTGGGGGACGCAGAAGATCCCCGTTGCTGGTATGTGTGACATTAGCTGGCTGCTTTCCCTCTCCTCTCGGCAAAGCTCGTGGCCCCAGCTCTGCCTTCACACGCTGACTGGGTATGTGACCCGGTGTCCAACTGACATATTCCCTGGCAGGGAGTCAGAATATGAAATGATCGTATTATTCACGTCCTACCTTTGACATTGTCTGTTAGCTGTGCAGCAGGTAGCGAAGGTAGAGCTGCAATCTGGCGGTAGGGTCCACCCTAGCCAGTGTGTCTAAACATCAAGTGAGGAAAAACCCAGGAAACCCAGCACTGCCTTGTCTCTCGTGCGTTGTTACACAGCATCATTTGAAACAATGAGTATTCAGTGTGTCTCTCTCCTGGCTTGATGCTGTGCTAATAGCTTAGCCTCCACTATAGCAGTGCCGTCTCCTGGGTGTTCCTCGAGTCTTCCTGTTCTGATGAGAGCAGCTGGACACCGGGGAGTCTTCGTCTCCTTTCTCAGGCAGGCTATGCAATTTAAACCTGCCTCGGGCATGTAGATATTACTCCCCGGCGAGATGGCTGAAAATTAATGGAAATTGTTTTAGAGGAATCATTATTAACATTCTCCTTTGGATGCCCTTTTGTCATCTCAGCCCTGTCGCCTCTCCTGTTTTATTCTCACACTAATTTATGCAGCCGTTGACATTCGTGTCGGTGTGAGAATGTGCCGGGAAATGTGAATAATCAGCCTAATAATTAGTAATTGCTCCGTCACTTCACTGGGCATATATTTTGCCATTAGAAGAATATCAATCATGCATTTATTATCTTATTTAGCTGTTGTTTTTTTTGTCTTATCTTCACCGCCATCATTTCTGTTTTTTAGCATCCAGTATGCAATGCTTCGATTTTTCCGCCACTGTAGGCACCACTAAAGCACAAGCAAGAAGGTATTACAGTTTTTCTTCTCATGTTTTTCCCCTGGTGAAGGGGACTCGCTTGTAGTATAGTATAACATAGCAGATATACTCATCTCTGGAACCAGGAAATCACATTCCCTCACACATACGACTCAATTTCACACCCCGAGCTGGATTAAGAGGACTCTTCACTCCGGGCCTGCGCAGGAAAAAGGGTAAATATCACCCTTGTTCCCGGTACCGGAAAATCCGCTATTTAAATGGGGAGTAATATAACTGACATTTTCCAGTTCATTATGCAGCCCCTGACCTTCACAATGTACGACTCGGATACTTCCCTGGCAAAAGGCGAGGCCTGGTTCTCCCTAATGGGAAATGTTTGACCTTGTCAGGAACTAAGGGGAGGTCAGGGATGAAGGAGGCTGTAATCGGCCCAAGGGAAATGGGACGCAGCGGAGGAACACCTACAACAATGACGAAGACAGCAGTTAAGGTGGCAATCAGTCCGATCTGCAGTCACTAAAAACTTAGAAAAATAACAATTTCTTGACAGATATGAGAAAATAATCTATTTGTGTACTTTTGGGAAGCAATAACACCGTTGATATTTTATGTTAATTTCTGATCGTTGGGGATAATCTATAGCTCTCGAATCTGTATTACATCATCTGGCCCTCAGATTTGTGTTTATCTCTGTTTGTGGCCAAACTACTGAAGCTTATCACAGATGGATTCGACTAATCTTCAACTGGCTCTTTGCCTTTATGTCCAACTGTACTTTAAAGACTCCTCAGGATTCCAGATAAATCCATCGCACTCAGTCACCAAACGTAATAGAAAGTAATCATATCGGGAGTCTTTCACGGATTAGGCTGTTTTGAATGTGACTTATAATCTCTTCCATTTGTGTGAACTACAATGATGTGCACTGGGCGCCTGGCAGAGATAATCTTATTACCCAGTTGGCTTTTGTTTTCTGCTGCCTTACTTTTATTCTTTATTAAAACATTTTGCTGCATTAAACATGCTAATTTGTGGCTGGGCATAATTGGGGTCTTGCTTTAAAAACCTCTCCCCTGTTTGGTATAAGATTAGGAATTTCATCTTCAGGATTATGCATAGAGTACAGTGAAAGCCCATGAAATAGTCTTGCTTTCCATTATGTTTAAAGCCACTCAAGCTTATTAATGTGAAAGGAAAATGTATTATTCCCCACACAACGGCATTGTCATATGACAAAAAGATGTCAGATGGCAGCTATTTTGATTGATGGGATTGGTCGGCTGATTAGTTCTCGTCCAATCAGTATGCTTCGGGGATCAAATTCATCAAGACAATCAGCTTTCAAACAGACAGAAAAATCCTGGTAATTCTGGTTCAGTGTATTTTCAGAATTGTTAGAAATAGCCCAACATTCACTGTCAGAGCTGCAACAGCAAAGCTGTCAAATCTCCTATAGTACTATAATCAGAAATGGAACAGCAGCAAACCTAGCTTTGGACACTAGAAGGGAGAATGTGAGGCAGATAAAACCCTGCAACTCACGTAGGAATCCTCATTGATCACTGGTGGCTTTTCATGAGCCTCAGATGTGGAGAGATCAGAGCTTCAATCTTACTATGAAATGATATCTCACATTGTGAAATGATTCCCAGATCTGCGCGCGAGAAAAAAATGTCAGAGAAAGTGCAAAGAGAATATTCAGGTGTCAGTATTTCTGCCTCGCTCACCTAGGGGTCTAATAAGTGATCACACAGAAAACGGGGAATCTCTCTCCCCGTAATGGCGAGCAACTTTTGATTTTGTGTCAAAACATATTTAAAATTTGAACAGTGCCGTCATTCCTGCGGCGCGCCGCTCTCTCCGTGGGGCTTGTCATGGAAGGCGTCACGGCATGCAGCTCCAATACACGAGGCTCCTTTCATTTCTCTGTCTGACATGTTAAGTGTGATGGTACAAAGAGGTTCCATTTTAATTGTTTGGACAGATCACTCAAGGGAGAGGGGTTTTGATTTTGGGTGTTGACAGAATAGGCACAGGCATGCTGAGTTGCTTTGGTGTCTGTGTTGCCAATTCTGGCACTGCATTGTATTGATTGTGATCGGCTGTTTACCTCAGGCCACACTTAAGCTAAAGGCCAAGCGTTGTCCAACCTTTCACGGTAGCTATTGTTGTGGGAATTAGGTTACCAAGACAGTGCTGTAATGTAGAGATGTCTTGTTATTGCTCTACCCTTTTTGGATTCGTATGCAAAAAATCCATTCAATCAAATTGTGACTGTCAATCAATTTTTATTGGATAATCTTTCAGGTAGGCATGCAGCAAGCTTAGTGACAAACAAGCCATTGATCTATAAGCATGGGCCAACTGCATGTGTAATATCTGTATTAAATAAGACGAATGGGCACTTGGGCTGCACCGCGCAGGCACTTTATGAAATAGGAGTATACTTCGATGAAGCCTAGTGAGTGGTGAGAAATCACCTGTTGATGGCCCATAATGTAATAGAACATTCCTTTTGAATGGGCGGGAACCATAATGTCACACAGTCCATTAATATTCTCCTGCTGTGCCCACGTCTTGGCGCTCCACTGTGGGGGAATGATTAGGGTGACGGACGACGGGGCGATGACACAAGAAAACAACGTCCCCACCTCCCTTCTTCTCCTCGCCCACCCCCTCCCTCCCTTTTCTTCGGCTCCCCTCAGCCCTTCAACACAACAGCCACAAATTACCCACTTTGCTTGCAATATTATCAGGGCTGATCGTTGGTGTCCATAATTAGAGTCTTAGTGTCGTCTAGCCTCCATTAGGCTAACAATAGAGCTTTGGAACAAGGCCACTTTGGGCAAATAACATGTTGAGAACACTTGACTTTTGTGAAGAGATTGTGAAAAGCATCTGAGGCCATTTACTGATCCAAACAGCCTTGAATAGTTCTGTGGCGGGTGGATCTGTAAAAAAAAAAAGGCAGACTGTGGAATCATCTCCATTGCAGAAAACACACATATATACGGCCAGAGGAGCATGGGATGCAATCACAAGCAGGAACACAGACACACACATCTTTATGCTGAGAGGGTGACAGTGTTTTGCCTTTCTGTGCCCGTATTCCTTTGACACAAATACAAATATCATCACACTGCACGCTGCAGCCTAGTGGAGCTTGTATTTCAATCACACAGCGTTAGATAGCTTGCCGCTGAGTTTCCTCCCAGGCTACGGAGAGAGAGAGCGCGCTCTGTATTCTGAGCCCAGGCCCCGTTTGATCTCCGTCATCGCCCCTCTAAGACATCATTGTGTAACACTGTAAAAGCGGACGGCTTCATGGAGCGAAGGAAATATCAAGGAAGTTATTCATAAATATTAGATAAGATCAAAACAGCCAGTTGCTCTCAGACTCTGAGCTCCTGGGTCAAGCCATCCACATCCCTTTGATTTTCCCTCTTCCACTCAGGCTGAGCAGGGAGGACTGAGCATGCACTGAAATGCATGACCCCCCCTTCCCCCTTTAAGAGCTGGAAAACAGGAAAAAAACACAATGACTCCAATCCTGTTACTAATAAGCCACTAATAAAGCACAAATCTGCTGTTTTGTTTCATTTCTGATCAACACTTTTCATTATTCATAATTTTCTTGTTTTGATTACCATCCCTAACGCACAGCGCACCGAACCTGAGGAGATTAATAGGCAGCATTCTCCAAACTCTTCCTCCTCTCCTCCGGAGCTGACACAAATTGGTGAAATATCACTTTGATCATGCCTCCTGAACAACAAACAAAACACAAACCTAATTAGCCTAATTCAAAATCGTTCCAAATGCCTCTGTTTTTTATGGAAGCCTTCCTTCTCTGTGCTGTTGTTAAAGGATAAAACTCAGTTGGATGGGCGTCAGCGTATCACCTCGGCGTATTGTGTGCGGATAACTGAGCAAATGAGTCCCAGAATGTGTCATCTGACCTTTGACCTTCACTTGACAGAAGGCAGGGGGCGCCAGTTGCTCTGATGCATCAGTCCTCATTCCTCGAGACCGGTATATCAGAAAGCACAACAAAGAAAACCTGCTTTAAAAAGACTTACAGGCTGTGACGCTTATTTTTTTTTTTTTCTTTTCCGATGTGGGAGAGCTCGCTCCGCTGACTCCTTTGTTGATGTTAGTCATCCCATCTGGGTAGAAATGTCAAGTGGCAGGAGAATCAAAAAGCTCTCTGATTTATTGCACCACTTTAAAATAAAAATCCCAGTAAAGAACGGGTGTAGGATCTGCTGATGTACTGACTGTGGACTGGTTTTACATTTTGCACATCATATGGAGTTTTGAGTAAAGTCTTGATGATCACATCAACACCCTTCATCAGCTCATGAATATGCTAAGTCCACCATGAAATGAGCAAAGTGTTCATCTTTTGCTGCTGGTGCCACTAATTTGCTATAAAAGTTGACGCATCGCATCAGCGCCTGTTTGCCAATGGGGACTTTTTTCCAAGGGCAGCAATGCACCAAGGCTATACAGCATTTGAAGTGTTCACTTACTACAAGCAGCATGAAGTCTACCTTGCAATGCTAGCGGATTAGCTCACGTTGCCTCGCTAACATATGCAATGACTGCCGGCGAGCTCTTCCCCATTAGGTTTGCACATCAAAGGCGGCGGGAGAAGTTCTTCACAGGCAGTTAAAAGTGGGCTCAGTGTGGATCTTGTAAATACCGTCTTTGAGTCTGTGCCTCTCGGGGGACACTTCACACACTCCTCCAGTCAGGAGAAGGGAGGGAGGGAAGGAGAGGAGCAGTGACAGGCATCAGAGGGGGCGGAGGGGATGGAGGTATGGGAGGGGAGGGGGGTGTTTCTAAGAGCCCAGTCCCCTGTCACCATCAGGATGGGATCTGTGGATGAAGAAAATCACTCTCCTCTACTCTCCTCTCCCTGTCTGTATCTCGCTCTCATCCTCTTCCTCCTCTTCACACTTCACATGATAGCTGACAGTAAAAGTAGAGCATGGCTGTTTTCCGTTTTTCTTTTGAGTCATGTTTTTCATAACACATAAATAGAGCATGCGGCGTCCTGGGAATTCTGTGATTCTGTGTTTCGGTATACAGGCGGACACAATAGCATCCACTCCTCTCAAGTGTTGTTGAAAACATTTTATCCATCATAGCCGTTTGTAGGACTCTGGTGAGGCCCTCGACTCCGCAAGGAGCAGAAAGGAATAAGAGATGTGTTTTGTTAGCAGCCACACAAACATACAGATGCCCAGACGCGCACATACCGCACACTCCCAAGCCCATCGTTGCCTGGTTTTGCAGACTGATCAATGCAAATGCTGTTATTTACCCAAGCCTGAAATGAAAAGACTATGGATCAATTTGATGCACTTCCATAGGGTGTGCTCACAATGGCTGGCTTGCTTTTTGTCTCAGCTACACCCCCTTCTCCTCCTCCCGAGCCATCCACCCTTCATCTTAAACAAGACCCCCTCCCCTCCAACCACCACCACCACCACCCCTCAACATCACTAATGCAAAATATACTACCATGCTCTCTCTCACGTACACAAACCCTCATCCAGGCGTTCTCTCTCCGCATGCTCTTCCTCTCTTTTTCTTTCAAACACACCCACAGTGTGACACTGGGGTTGCATCCGTCTGAGCTGTGTGTGTGTGTGTGTGTGTGTGTGTGTGTATCTGAGTGTGTGCATGTGTGTGTTTTGGGCTGACCCACTTTCTGTGCTTGGCCAGGCTTGTGCTGCTGCTGCTGCTGCTGTCTGCTGTGCTGTTCTGTGCTGTGCTGCTAGGGGGAGATCCCTGCAGACTCCCTCGGAACAGACTCCAGCTCTCTTCCTGACAGACACTCACCGTGGCATGTTATCCCCCCGCGGAAAGGAGACCTCTGCCTCTCTGCCGGCGTGTGTGTGTGTGTGTGTGTGTTTGTGTGTGTGAGCTTTAGATACACCTTGATGCAGACGCACGAATGAATACCCCCCCCCCCCAAAAAAAAAATGCGCGCACGCCGGTGTACACGCAGTAACAGCATCCTCACACTCCCGCACACATATGCAAAGCACATACCATCCCAGATCTGTATATTTTTAATTCCATCCACCCTCCTCCGGCTCCTCCTCCTCTCTTCCCCGTGTTTGTCTGGAGTTATTGTTTCAATCTTGCTGCATCAGGGGGCCCCTGAAGGTTATAAATTAAACATAAATGCAAATGCGCTGAGCCATTGCCCTCCTCCACCTCCCTCCTCCCGCACACACACACACACACACACACCCATCCTCGCCATTCAAACAGATCAGTGTGTCTGCGAATTAATAGGAGAACAGTGGGCTTTTTTTAATGAGCGAGAGAGGGAAATTAGAGTTGCAAAGCCACAGCGCGCACACCCAGAGCTGCAGCCGAGGCAACGGCTTGAAAAGCCGGGCGCCATCATAGAATATGCTAATGCTCCAGGTCCCCTCACTGTCAGCCCTAGTGTTGCTCTAGATGAGATCAGAGCTGAGGCTTTGATCTGGGACACTGATGGGAGCCAGAATCGTCATGTGCACAAAGTACGGAGAGCAGGAAGGGTGTGGATGAGGCTTGTTCTAATCAGAAAAGGTGCAGTGATGAAGCCCGGACATAAAGAAATGCTCGATCATTTAAGGACATTTGTCTATACAGTACACACACCAGCAGCAGTCTGTCACCTACACACTCTCCTCTCTCTCACAGGATGTAAATGTGATGTCTTCTCAGGGTGTCCTATAGATAAATAGCCATCTGGTCCTGTTGATGCTATAGGCTGGCCCTGAGTATACTGAGTAGTGAACACCATGGAGACTCTATAGTTGGACCATAACAACGTTATAGCTTTTATTCTCTGCCATATGGGCTCATAAAGGCAAACGGCTGGGAAAGGTTTCTAGGGATGTCATCGGCTTTTATTTGCGTCCAATGAGCGAGCTTCCATTTGGAAAAGTGGGATTAAGCCTCTCGCTGTCATGTGATGATATGATTTTTTTTTCCATCTTACATGAGTAGTTTCACAGAATGCATCATATATAATATTCCTTTCACTGAAACACAAGGTCTGGCACTGCCTGTGTTTTATATACTTTTTTCTTCTCTCTCTTGTACTGACACTGTATCTCCAGCAGGGGTCTTCCCATTGTCATGGACATGGCTTCACAGTGAATTACACTATACGCTCAGACTCTACACCTACAAGTAAAAGGCAGAGTGAATGTGTGAATTAAAGCAACAATTAGCTTCCGCTTATACATTCTCCATCACTACCTCTACACAGATCACCATTATTTTGGTTATCATCGCCTCCACCGCTGGCATCTTCACTCATCATCATCATCATCATCATCATCAACACATTTGTTCCCACCACCACCAGTCATCATCATTATCACGGCCATCCTCGGCACAACTCTCATCCCCAAATCCTTCTACCCCCCCTCTCTCTCCCTCTTCCTCCCTCTCTCCCTCACTCCCCTCCACCCCTCTTTCATCCGCAGCTCCCTCTGTTGATCAAATGCATCTGATCTCATCAAAGCGGACCCTCTGCTCATTCAAGTCCCAACAGACACCCCAGCTTCTTTACTAAGCACTGTTTTGCATTCATGTTTGAATACCACTGATGGGATAGCATATCTTGTAGACTTTGGTTTTTGTGTGGTCCTACATTGCAGCCTGGGGTTGATTTTTTTTCTTTCTTTCTTTCTTTTTTTTTTTTTTCTCTAAATTTCATTATCATTTCAGACAGGTTAGTCTCTGATAAAGTAAATCAAATGAAGGGAATTAAAGAATGTAGACTGTTATTCAAATAAGAGCCTAATGAAGAATGCCTTTAATATTCATAATATTCATATTACATTCCAATGGAGACTTACAACGAGTTTATGGTGACCTAATCTTACTGAATGGCAATTTTTATCTGCTATCCCACCGAATAGCCCTGCAGAATATTAGACAGTTTATAGTTTGCGATATTTCCACGGTTTCCCTCTCATTACACGATTGCTGTGGTTCTTTGTTGAAGGGCAACATTACTCCTTCTCGGGCTGAAAAGAAGTGATAGGAGCGCGTCGGGGATGAACTCTGTGGTTCAGATATTACAACATTATAGCCGCTATAAAGTGCGATTACATTCTTATTCCGATGGCAACATTATTGCGCACAGCTTGTGGTTGCGTGTCCGACTCCTGTCAGAGCTGCAGAGAACTGGCTTGAGCCGAGGGACAGAGAGGGGTGGGGAGAGGGAAAATCAGATCTGGATAAATGCGTAACAACTCGCTCGGGCAAACTTAACATCTGCTGCTGTGTTTATTTGGAGGGTCCGCGTGGAGCGGAGGAGGAATGTCTGTGCGTAATTTGCAAATACGGTTATTGTTTGTTTAAGAATATCATGCACTTTAGTCTCAGGGAAGGGGAGTCATTCCTTCAGCGTCTGAGGCGCAATTATTAAAATAAATCCAGATGTTATAATGACAGTAAGACAATGTGTGACATGTCCAGACGCTGCCACATCAGTGTCTCTGTGTTTTTTTTGTAAAATCAACCTGTAAAACACCGTAAAACACAGAAAAATCTAAATGCAGCGTGCGTAATGGCTCACTACTCCAGTCCGGATTTTCCATGTGAGGCGCGCCGGAGCCCTGGAGGTGGATAAGCTGGTAGAGCCCGCTCTCTCTCATGCCATGCTGGGCCACAAGGGCTCCGGGAGACGCTGCTACATATTACCGAGAACCGGGATGGAGGAGAGGCGGAGGGGGGAAGAGAAAAAGTTTCGTTTAAACCTGGCAGAGAAACTTTCAACATGAAGCCTCACTGACGCACCGATTCACCACCACCACAGCAACAACCAGCGCTACAACAGAGCTTGCTTTTCCACTGAATACATTTTTCACCTCCCAGCTTGTGTTTTTCTTCCCCTCTTGTGTTATTTTCTGCGCGCAAGGCTGGTCGGGGCTTGCTGTCACTGCGCGCTGAGATGTTGGAGTGACCATGGCTGCGCAAGTTGCATCGGCTCCGACCAGAACTAATAACAAAAATAAGAAATTATCCAGCGGTTTGGGTCCGGAGCTCAATTCGGGGAAATCCGGAGGAGGAGGAGGAGGAGGAGGGACCGTACAGCGGACTGGACCGATGCTGAGTGCCGGAGATGGGACTCTGAATAATGTAGACCATCACCGCCGAAACGAGCTCAACATGGTTCATTCAACTTCCACGACTCACAATGCTCCGGACGGCCACGACAAGGATGGGAATAACCTCGCGTCCGCCCCGGCTTCGACTAATTCAACCACTTCCTCGATGGAAACGGGTTTGATCGCGAACCACAAGCTGAAATGTGTGGGGAGCAGCGGAGATCCCCCTCAGTCTCAGCCGCCGCCGCAGCAGCAGCCGCCGCCGCAGTTCGGCCAATTTGCGCCACATCAGCAGCGACAGATTCAAAGTAACAACACCGCCAATAACAACGGCCAGGGGCCCCGTGGGGACAGAGGTATGGATCACCAACACCACGGCGGCAAGGAGAACCTGTTGGGGGGCCAGGGGGAGCCACAGCAGCAGCACATGCCAGGGAAAGGCGAGGGGGAGCTCACCTGTAAACCCGCGGAGAGGATGATGGGTACCAGGTATGAACACACTAACTTGGGGCCAACTAGTAACAACTCTGAGTTTAATAACAACTATTACACTCCGAGGCCCTGCTATGAGCAACATGGCGGACAGCAGCAACAAAGCAGTGGGATGGGGATAACGCACTCCTCGGCACATAACAGCATGGAGAACTCCCACGAAGCAGGGTACCACAACAGCCAGTACAATCAGTACCCGGCGGCGTACCGGGCGGGCTACGGCGGAGGGGCCTACGGGATGATGGGCCCCTCTGGATGCCGGCAACCCGGTAACATGATGATGGGCAGCAACTCCTCGGCGAGCCACGGCAAGCCTCCCCTGGGAGCTGCTCAGGGTGGCTTTCAGAGGTTCCCAGGACAGACTCAGCAGCAGCAGCAGCAGCAGCAGCAGCAGCAGCAACCCTCAGGGGCCACCCCGACCCTCAACCAACTGCTGACGTCCCCCAGCCCCATGATGCGGGGTTATGGCGGTGCTTATCAAGACTACAGCGGCCCCACGGCGCAGCAGCAAGCCGGCATGGGCCTAGGGAAAGACGTGGGGCCCCAGTATGGAGCCAGCTCGGCCCACGGCTGGGGAGGGCAGCAGAGGAACCACCCTCATTCAATGAGTCCGGGCAACGGAGGGCAAGGCCTCGGCAGGACGCAGGTAAGTTTGGGAAACTTCTCGCACCGGTGTGCGCCAGTGAACTTGGGTATCTCATCGCTGCTGTGTCACTCATAATAACCATTTAGAGGTGAATTATATGGGTTAATATTTTCATTCAGGAGATTTTAGGCCGTGTTTAAGACCTACTTGAGCTTTAACATGACAGAAAAAAAGGAAGAAAACACACATTTATTATTATTTTTAAATATCTTCATTTATTAGGATATTTTAAGGAGCCTGCAACAATTAACAGGATACATCAGAGGCTGTGTTTCTGCCGTCATATATCTATAGTTCATTTTCCAACTGTGTGCTCTCCCTTTTATTTCTTCTCTAGTTTTATATAGTGGATAAAAAGCACCGTTCACGTTGGCTGGACCTCTCTGCCGACGTGGTGTCAGACACGTTGCGAAACGCCCTGTTTAGAGGACGTGTTGTGTTCGAGGCGCACGGCGAACAAAGTGAAACACTCCTATAGAAAATGTACATAAACGACCAGTATAAACTGTCGCATTCATCATGCGTTGGTGTTTAACTGATGTGAAGAGTCGCACAGACACCGCGGCCGCGCAGAGACCGTCCGTCTCCCCTCCTCTCGTCTCCTCTCCGTGCGCTCCATGTCGAGCCGGAGCGCTCCTGCGTGCGCCTCGTTTATTCCCGTGCCTGCTGCTCTCTTCACTATTTGAATAGTGGAGGTAAACTGGCTAAAAGCTCTCCGTACTCCTCGGCTCACAGTTGACACCCAGTCTGCCATCTGATTGGCTCCCTGTGGCCCCGCTGGGCAGACTGCACGGAAAAAAAAAAAAAGAAAAAAAGAAAAAACAGGATTCTTGCAGGGATCCTTGGCCATGGCGCTGTAGTGATGCTGCGTTCACGTCTTATGGGAATACTCCAGACTTGGAGGCCGTCCAACGCAATAATTGAAGTTTTATGAAGGTTTAGGCTGCTACTGATAATTATTCTCATCTTTTTTTTCCACGCTGAACAGACACTTCAATGTCAGCCCAAAATGATAAAGAAAACAGATGATGTGTTTTCATGTAGAGTGAGTTATCACCTTGATTTACTTGTCATATTTTGCTCTATCCGATATGTGAGAAATTGTGTCTTACACATGTGATGTTCATCCACAACCACAGTTTTACACAACAACCCCCCCCCCCCTCCCGCAAGCTGCACTTCTGTGGGCCACTGCAGCTGGGCGTCGAATGCCTGGCTTGAGGGCACCTCAGTGGTAACAGAGTGTTGCTAATTGTTCGAGTATTCCTCCGTCTGTTTTGGAGGAATCCAGTCAAGGATCCCTGGGTGTCCCCGACCCTGAGCGGAAACAGTGATGTGTCAACAGTGTGCAGACCTGCAGCCAGGGGGAGGGAGTAGCCGCCAGCTCAGAACGCTGGCCCCTAAAAACAACGCAGTCTCGCTCCAGAAGAGCCAGGACCGTGTGGTTGTTTTTGGTGCACTAAATTATTCGCACTGCTGGATGGCACATCTGGACGACTGGAGGGCAAGGTGGCTGAGCATGGCTTACACTGCCTGCCTCTCGCAAAACAAAAACGGTTCATTAGCCTACATTGTTTCAATCAAGGGCAATTTGTGTTGAACGCTGGGAAACTTAAGTGAATGTTTAAGCAAAGGAAGGTTTGCTGTGGTATAGATTATGCACTGATAAGCTGGACCAACATGTGTAGATTGGTGTATATATATTCAATATATACACACACACATCATGGCAGTCACAGCATATGAGCCGTACTATACACATTCAGTTTTTCAGTGCAGATAATTCCAGCAGCCCCCTAAACAAATCTTAAATTTAACATTTTATACTGCAAATGTTTTTTTTTTTTCCTCCAGTTTTCCACTTTAAGAGTAAGTGCATGCGCTGCTGTGTTTTTCTCGACTCTATCAACATTTCAGCAGCAGTATATTCACGCTACAAAAGCCCTATGTTTAATTCATATTTGGAGCGGCAGCACTGCTCTCCTGCGCGCTGACAGGCTGTGTGAGAAAGGCGAGCAGTGTAGTGCATAATACTGCCTCCAAATTGGCCCCGTGATATGACTGCGCTTCACTTCAGAGTGCGTTTGGTCGGAGCACGCCTCTGTCACCTGTTGGCACAGTTTCCCCTCTTTCAAATTCAATTTCCCTCCCCACTGCCTCTCTTCAGGAGCAAGTTGTGAGCGAAACGAGTGCACCTCATTTACACCGCTGTCTGCCCCCCTCCACCCTCCACCCTCCACCCTCACACTCACTTGTCTGGCCACTCACCAAAAATGAAGACGGAGCCACACCGCTGCGTGTGTGTGTGTTCGTGTTGTGTACACACACACACACATACGCACTTCAGAGAACCGTTAGATATGTTATTCAGAAGTGTGTGTTGAACCTGCTCTCTCATCAACACGACATTGTCCTAGTTTTTAAATTACTGTGGCCTATTTAATTGAGAAAAAAACAGAACAATATTCAGCGTCCAGTTTGCGACCTTCTGCCCGAATGTGTGTCTGCATGTGTGTGTGTGTGCCCTTCCTGCTCAATGTGTGTTTTTCTCTCTTTATGTGCAGTGTGTGCCTATAGCAGTTACACGGCAGCAATCCGAATAACTTACACAGGTTTGCATCATAAATGAAACAGCGTGTTCTGTCTCAACCTATACGTGTAACAAGAATCTGTCTGTTATCCACTAATCACAACACACAACACACACAGAGAACAATAAAAGTAATTAGTAGAAAATAATGAGGGCCTAGCAAGTTGGAAATAGTGTTGTTGCTCAGATAATTACAGCAGCAACTCATTTAAAATCTGACCTAATAAAACAAAAAAATGAATATCTACAGTTTCCGCTAATTTATCACCATTATTCTCTGTGTTTTGCTTTTGGTTTTTTTTGGAATTGAAATCAAAGCTCAGTAGTTCTACATATCAAAGACTAGACCCAATCCCATCCTTGGTAATGTGCTTACCTTGAAATGATTCCTGCTTGCAGTGCTCTCCAGTGCATACTGTTTACATTTCTCTCTTATGAATTATTAGTGTGATACGAACAAAGACTTTATAATAGGAGCAATGCATCAATGTCACATTGTATTATGCGGCTATCTCAGGGAGCCTTGTGCATAGTGATGGGCCTGACTGTGGCTGCTGGAATTTAATTTATGGTACATGTTCTGCATCGGACCGACAGCCCATGGGGTCCGGTCAGGTGTGTGTGTGTGTTTGGGTGCTTCCTTTCCTTCTGTGTTTGCGTCCTTGAGTGTGTGTCTCTCCTCTCTGTCTCCCTGTTTACGTGTGTGTGTGCAGTCAGGAGGAGGCTAAAGCCCCTTCGTCAGCACTAAGCAGTCCAACCTCAACCCCACCCGTCTCTCTTCCTCCGTCTGTCTCTCTCGCTCTCTGCCCCCTCCCGTCAGTCGTTTGTTTACGTTGTTTTGTTTACATCTCTGTCTTGGCCAGCCAGCGCACTGCTGATTAGCAACACCAGAGTGAAATTTTAATTTGCTCTGTTGCGTCCGATAAGGGCCCCGCGCAGCGTTTTTCATCTTCCTTGGATGAAACATAGAGCCTGCTTAGGTAATTGGCAGGCAGGGGTTATCCCTGGTCTGCATGCGGTTTCCACAAAACGCCAATTAATTCAGATTTTCAAAAATAATATGAATTAAAAAAAAAACAATAAAACAACAGCTGTCCAGTTGCATCACCGGACATAAGCTCGCATATTACCAGCTAGCAAATACAATGATTGTAGTTTTTTTTTTTTTTTGTCTGGCTCCACTATGCACTCACACCATCCCCTGGAGTCAAAGGTGGATGTGTAAACGCCCTGAAGAAAGGATTTAATTAGTGCGAGCGTTGATTCGGTGTCAGCTGTTTCTCAGCTCCGTCTTATCCGAACTGCCGTGTGTCAGGAGGGAGCAGAAAAATCAAAACGAAAGCAATTTTGGGGACGAAAGTTAATTGTGCATGTGGGAGAATTTGACTTTTCCTGTGTGGACGAAGTCATCCAAGGCTGTTTTGATTTGATCAGTCATTTAAATTTCATTTTTCAGCCTTATTTAGTCTGTGTCAGCAGTGGTGGATCCGATGATGACCCTGAAGGAAAAGTAAAGCCATCCTACGGCATTTATCCCAGGACTACGTCCTCCTACTGGCAGCCTACTAAACAGCCTGCCTTAATTTTGTACACAGTGACAACCATTACTGAAAGCTATGCAGCCTGAACACTGAAACAAAGAAAAGCTCTTGTCAATATTATAATAATCATGTTATCAGAACCTCTGGGCACAATTATGACATTTTATGTGAATTCTGGCAGCAGACATGTTGCATTTGTCATTATTTTTCCAGCCAGTGCTTCCTGTTGATTTATGACAGATTTCTTTTTTACCCCCAACCCCTTTTTGTGATTGGATTTTAATTTGTCTTTCCTACCTCAATAGGTCACGATTTGCATAAACCTGCTGCTAGCATTGAGACTTAGCTGCAGGAGTATGAGGCGGCCAGAGATGTAGAAATGTAGGCGATATTTGAAGTGAGTCACATGGAGGGCTGCTGACTTCTGAGGAATGGGCCCGGCCGAGTTCACAGAGACAGAAAGACAGAGAGAGAGAGAGGGAGAGCGAGCGAGAATCACTATGTGAACTCTGGCAAATGTCAGCATGGTTAAAATTCTCTCCCTGCGGATCTCGCCCTGCTTCATCCTTGTGAACGACGCGAAGAAAAAGAAGTATTTACGAGTTGTTAGCCTCTCTCACACACACAAACGTATTGGGTTTCCTGCCGTCAGTAGTGTGTGTGTGGCTGGCTGGGCGCCAGGTCTCATGGCAGTGGGTGCTGTGGTGGCACCCCAGCCCACCACCACCCCCACCTCCACCACCCTGACCTTCACATATGCTAATTAGCCACGTGGAGCTGCTGAAAGGAAGGACCCCCCTCCTCCCCCTCTATCCCAGAGGAGGGATGGTCTTTCTTTCTTTCTTTCTTTCTTTCTTTCTTTCTTTCCTTTTTTCTTTCTTTCTTTCTTTCTATATACTAATAGTTTTATACTTACTAAACAGATGGTCCTATACTTTTTGCAGCCATTTCTTTTTGTTCCCCCTGTGTTTTCTCTCTAAATATGCTCTCTCCTCTTTTATCTGCCTCATGTCCCCGGCTCTCAGTAGCTGGCTAGGTCTCCCGAGGGACCAGCAGTCAGTTCAGAGGTATTTAGACAGCCAGCATATCCTATCGAATATTTATACACTATACTGAGCAGATCTGTGGGCCACTACTGAAACACTGCCCTGCTTAGAGGAACTGCTTCCCCCATGTCCTCTCTCTCCTCTCTGGACAAAAGGAAATGAGAAACATACCCGTCCGTCCCTCAAGAAATAAGCAATTTGGGCGATTGCAGCAATTAATGCAATTAATTCAAAGAGTCAGCAGGACATTTCGAGGATCCAACCAAACTCTGCTTCTCCTCCCTTTTTGTATAATAAAGCTAATGGTCTGATAGTTCAGCTGAAGAAAGGGAAGAGAGGAGGATAATTGGCAGATTATCCAGGGAGCTGTTTTTATTTAGACAGCGAGAATGTAGAAGATTTTTCGGTGCATATAAAAAATATATGTTTTGAATTTATGTTACCTTGAGCTTTTCAGTTTAGTCTGGCGACTCAGTAAGCACGTTTGATATAAAACTTAGAAGCTGTGTTGTTTTGTAAAATCAGGCTTTTGCCTTTTTATGTTCTCAGAAAACACACGTTTATGAGAATAAATAAATAGGAGTGTGAATGTGTGAATGTGTGAATTGCGACAGAAAGTAATAACATTTGTCTCAGGTAGATATGCTTTGGTATGACTTAAGTATCTTTTTCTAGTTGATTGTTTTTTAACAGTTGCTAGTGGAGTCAGCTTACTGCAGATAACATAAAAATGTAAATGCATGTTCACATAAAAGCCAGTGTGTGATTCATGTAGTGTGTGTGTGTGTGTGTGTGTGTGTGACTTCATGTATGAACTTCCAACAGCCACCATCCTCTCCTCCTCCTAGCAGCCCTGCGAGATAATCATCATCAACATCATCATCATCATCATCATCACTCTCATCCATCACTTTACACATCAAAGCCCCTGCACTCCTCTCTGTTTCCAGACTGTAGACTGTGCACTCCAGTCACACGTCTCGCTGTTTGGTTTGAGTTGATCCTAATCAGCGCTGGCACGGTGGGACCATTTGCTCAGCTAAAAAAAAAAAAAAAGAAGAAAAAAAAAAGAATACAACCAAACAGCACCAGCAAGACGCTGTCTGTCGTCTGTGAAGCACAGAGCGACAAAAATAGAAAAGCGATGGGACACGGACGACGCACCGAGTTGGTGTTGATGAGTTTTGTCTTTTACTTTGGGGTCGTTTCTTTTTCCCTCCGAGTTCCACATTGTTTTTTCTTTTTCTTTTTTTTTTGTCTCTCTCTGCGACACACACATGCTTACATACACTCACACTCTTAAACATACACTTATTTGTATGTCTTTTGTGTTGTCTTGTTATTCTCCCAGCCACAACATGTTTCTGTCATCTTTTTCCTACCAAACCTAAGATTGTCTATTACAGCTTCCTCTCTCTCTCTCTCTCTCTCTCTCTCTCTCTCTCTCTACACGTGTGTGTGTTTGTGTGTGAACAGAGCTGCTGTGTGGATGTATTGGTGATTTATAGTTACCAGTCAAAGAAAGACACATGTGGTCACTCCTGGCTGAACGATACCTCATTTAGATCAACTTTATCTCAGCAATTTAGAAAGCAACTTCACACCACATCCTCCTCCCCATATGATATATGCACAGTGGACACACACACACACACACACACACACATACACACACACGCATGCATATTTGACACTGCTGATTGGAGATACTGTACTGTATGTGATGATAGGATTCTGGTTGTTCTGTGTTGGGGTGGGTGTGGATCACAGATGTTCACTCTTGGTATTTCTCTCATTTTCTTGCACGGTGCACCTCTCTGATATGGCCAGACATGTGTTCTACATTCCAGCCACTCCTTTGACACAAACCGGATCAACTGGATTAGATATCGACAACACGAGTGAACTTTATTTTGAAGTTTAAATGTCTTATTTCTTTAAGATGTTAATTCCTCCAAAGAACATCAATACGGTTCGCGAGAGCAGATGTTTGCTGTTCACAGTTAATCTCCCTGTGCAACTGTGTCTGTGTGTGTGTGTATGTGTGTGTGTGTGTTTCTAGGTGCACGCACGTGTGTGTGTCTCCCTACTCAATGAACATCCATAGTTACTGTTGGCTAAACATGCAAAGGTTACTGTAATGTCAGACACATGCCAGAGGGGAGTGTGGAATACCACATTAACATAATCCATAGACAACTGTCCCATTTACAAACACTGCCGTGCCGGGCTGATCGCCACAGCGCTGCAGGAGCACATGACTGCCTGCTTCCGCTACGCTGCATGACACTGAATGGAGGAACTACAACACAGTGGCACTTCCCTGACGGAAAGACGTTTCCAAGGGAAATGGCCGGTTGTCAGATTTTTGGCATGAGTCGGCAAGACAAATTATGATACTTGAACCTGAAACATTCCTCTGCTCTACCTCAGGCAAAGACTGACGGCTTGGCTTGCTCGCACAGTTATACAATGTGAAGATATTGTTGTCTTGTCTGACCTGCTGGCCCCCGGGTGCATGTGTCAACAGTTTGTAGTGTACTGTGAAAACTTGTAATAAGTCAGCGGGTGGAGACTTGATTTGGCAACAATTTATTGGAGGCAGACTTGTAAGGTTGTCTCTGGAGTCTGACTCATACTGGATTTTTGGGTCGATGGCCATACCAACATTGAGGATTAAAAAGTGTACGCATTGATGTATATCAGCTGATTTTCTTATATACACAAATTAATACAGAAACACATTTTGCAGCATTTCCTCTAATGTGGTTATCAAATACTACGACTAACATAATGAAGGCAGGATATTTTACAGTATAACAATAAACTTCATTCGTCCAAAATGAAAACGAAGCACTTAAACAGTAAGCTTCACTGAGAAATTCATTATTATAACCTACCCAAAGCATCTTTTCTGCATTATGTTCTGTTAAAAACAAATCCTATCAGCTAGGGTTGAGCAAGTACTTGGCTGAAATGGCTATCCGGTACAGATAATATACTTTTTACGAGTATGGGTATCATCTAAGTAAAAACATTGAAGCTTAATTCTGAGGCTGTTTTGTAAATACCTTTAAAATAGATTAAAATATAGACACCTTTGATCAACTCCTGTCAATGTCAGTCTTAAATTAACATTAATTCCGACAGCCGCACCTACGTCTGGGCCAAGCCCCACCCACTCCTGATATAAACCCCACCCATTCCAAGTACAGATATGGATACAGATAATTAAGTTGGTTAATGGGTACAGATACAGATAATGGTGTACTCACTCATCCCTAATATTGGCATTGTCGCTGAACACACACTTGGCTTAAAAATATGATTGTAGACCTGTTTTTTTCGTAGCTTTGGTTCTTTACACTATTGAATTTA
This sequence comes from Pagrus pagrus, assembly GCF_965226575.1. NCBI lineage: Eukaryota > Metazoa > Chordata > Actinopteri > Spariformes > Sparidae > Pagrus > Pagrus pagrus. The sequence goes on from NC_140202.1 coordinate 11,339,298, forward strand.
GATGTGGTATTGTTATAAACACACGGTTTCAAAACAGTGTTGAAGTATTGATCCTTTTCCTACTGTATCTTGCAGACTATTAAAGATCGTGCGCAGCTTTATTTTTTCCTCATGTGAATTTTAGAGTTTCATTTTGCTCTAAAGTCCAGATTCACACACAGATATACGCATTCTTTCTCTTTCTCTTAGTTGCATTATTATGTTCCCTTATTTTCAACAGTATCTTTCCTCCTTTTGGGACTCACCACAGAAATGAAAACAAAGCAACCGCTGGACTAATATTTAAAGCATTCAGCGTTAATTAGATGCTTTATAGCGGCTAACATGTTGCCCTCTCACCCGCTGGGGCTGGAGTCTGTGCTGCCAGTTGGAGTGATTGTTTTGATAATTATGTGTGCATAAGCCGGAGAAGAGGCTCTCAGTGCATTTTGAAAAATACATTTCTGCATTTAAAGCTCGTTTTTTTCGACAGCGCAGAGTCTGTGCTCTCAGCGTCGTTTTGAGGGATCCATTGTTTTCACTCGCGTAACGGGTATTTTAATTAGTCTGTCTTTGGAAATTCCCTGTGTGTGTTGTGGTTTGCGTTGGACACTGCAGACTCCCACAGCTCCCAGACATTTCTCAACTTTTTTTTTTCATCACATTGGCCATATTCCAAAAAGCAGAGTCATGCATGGAAACTTCTGCAAAGTCACATTTTTTCTCCTCTGTATTTGAAGCATAAACAACGGCTCCATCTCTACTGTTCTCCTCTTTTTTCCCCCCTCACTTGTTTCCAAGTCTCTGTCTCTCTGTCTTTTGGATGCTAGTTGTGGGTGACCTTGCCTGGTGACTAGAGTGCCTACTCATTAAGTAGTAAAGATGAATGGTTCCATTATAGCAGGGGGAAAAAACGAGCGTGGCCAATTAGTGGTAATTAACAGCGGCGAGGGCGAGGCGCTCTGGAGGGCATGCTGACCCGCACTCTGGAGGGGGCAGAGGGGAGCAGCAGGCGTGTGTGGGGAGGAGATTTAGGTATATATGCGCGGAAAAGTGTGTACTCGTGCATGAGCTCATGTGTGAGTTAGGGGAGCTGATTATAGGTGTGTGTATTGATAATATGGAAAGGAGAGAAGCAGTTAGAGTTGTGTGATCGATGTATGTGTGTATGTAATCAGTGTCATGTGCATGCGTGAATATGTGTATTAAGGTGTTTATGGGAGGCTTCAGATGCATGTGTGTGTGTTACATGTACATTACAAGGCAAAGATGGAAGTGTGTATCCCTGTCCACATACCTGAGAGCTGACAGATGGGAAAATCACAGGGGGATTCGGCACGTTTGAGCATTTAGAGGTGACGGGGGTCAACAGCCGGCAACACCTCTCTTTGACCTTTGACCCCTGATGTGATGTCACTCCCCCTCCTGCAGCCCTTTGGCGTGGCCAGGGAGCTCGTTATGTAAAGGTCTGAGAATAAAAGGCCCTGAAATGCCAAGCCGATATACCATCAGCACTAATGAACATTTTGTGATGACTTTTGTTCTTAATTGGGGATTTTTTTTTTTTTGTGCTGATTAGCAGTATTTTAGCATCTCGGCATCAAGGAGAAATTCAAGGTTGTTCACCGAGAGACTCTCTCTGTCTCTCTTTTCTCTTTCTCAGTGGCTGCGCTTGATTTATTCACCCCGCCTACCTTCGTTTTCTTTTTTTTTCTTTTTTTTTCCATCAGTTCTTGGGTGAAATTGTCACTGCCGTGTAATCCTTTGGGGTGCCACTAGCTGGGAGACTCGCACGTGAGCGGAGATGGGCGTGTGTGTTTGTAATGGTGTTGGCGGCGGAGTGTCTAAACAGTAGGCAGCGCCGGGTCCTGTGTCCAACATGGAAATCCTGGCAAGTCAATAAAGCGATGTTCAATATACCAGGCGACAAGGCTGTGTTGTCACTTTAACAGACATGCTAGAATTGGCAGTTAGCGAGAGACAGCATTTGTAGAGGCTGGGGAGTTTTTTTTAAGGTATTTTGCAAAGTGCTGGCAAAGTGCTTCTTTCAGGGCCCCTGAAATTGCAATGCCTGGTAAATGGATGGTTTGAGGAGTATACAATGTATTAGAAGTCAATTGTGCATGGGAGGGCCTATTTTCCATACCGCTAGTCGAACAAGTGTGTCACTGTGTGTGTGTGTGTGTGTTGTGTCTCTGCCTTCGTGGCACACACACACACATTCAGACTGTACATGCCCCCGCTCCATCTATTCCCCTGTTGCTTCAGCGTCTCTCGACTCAGTCATGTGCAGGTTTGTCTGTGCAGTGGGGACGGGTGAGGGAGGGGTTACACTGTGGGGGCTGCGACGTACATCAGAAACCATTACCCGTAATGGCCTCTTTCCCCACACCCCGCATATCCATTCCCCTTCCCCTCTTCTGACATTTATTTTATGACTGCTTACATATCAAATATTTAAATAAACAGAATCGGGGGCTTCGGTTGAGGTTTGCCCGGGGGTGACGGGGGGGAGTTGCAGCAGAGGTAGAAAGGGGATGGATGATGACATTCATTTCCGAAACGAGGAAAGAAAAAAAAACAACACAGGGTTGGATGGAAAGGGTGGTAGTGGTGGAGGGTGGGAGGAAAAGCAGCAGTGGCGGAGAGGAAGGGGGGAGAAAAAAAATGCTTCGCTTGGCTCCAATCAAAGCGGGCGGAGGGCGGCGTGTTTTTCGCTTACGCCTGGCAGCGGCGGTGACAGACGGTTGTGTATGCGCCTGGGTGTGCGGGTGCGAGTGTTTATGTGCGAGTGCACATTGTCGCGGGGCTCATCCGTCAGCATTTCCTGGGGACGAGGGAGGACGTGGGAGAAGGCCCTTGTGGCTCGTAAAAAGCAGCCCGCCGTACTGAAGCAATATCAATTGCGCGGCAACCGGCAAGGAGATCAGAGCACGACGCAAAGTAACAAAGGGAAAAAAAAGAACACAACAACAAGAAAACAAAAGTGTAACGCAGCAATGAGAGGAGGTAGGAAAAGAAAGGACAGAGGGAGGGAGTGAAGGTGAGGAGAGGAGAGAGATTTATCTTTTCCCTTTTTTCCTCAGGAGAGGAAGATGGAGAGAAGGCGGGCGAGGAGTGTGAAGGGGAGAGGTGGAGAATGAAGGGGATGAAGACAGAAAGAGAAAGGTGTATCTATATATAAATATATATGTGGAGAGACAGAGTGGTCCTGGGGTGCAGGCGGCCAGTCGTGCGCTGGCTGGCGTCGGTGGGAGGCCCATTACTGTCAGGCTAATCTTAAAATAATTAATTGCGAAGTCGACGCTTTTTAAAGAGTATTGTAATTGAATCCTAAATTAGGCTTGGGAAAGGGGACGCGTCCTGCTTTGCTGCAAGTCTGTTCCCATTCTCCAGTCATACACACACACACGCGCGCACATACGCACACATGAGTGGGTCGTGCGCGCAGGCGGGCAGAAGGAGAAAAAAAAAAAGACAACAGGCGAAGGAAATGCTAATGAAATGCATATTTGGGGAGAAAGGGGCCATCTATAATTTAGCTGTGCTCTTTGAATGTGAATGATGTGTGTGCAAGCGCTGTGATTTATTTTTGTTGTGCAGAGGGATAATTCTGTCAGAGTAGGCTTTTATTCTTGTAAACAAATGTGGGGAAAAGAGCAGAATAAAAGTGGAGTAATAAAGTAAACAGAATGGTATGAATACATTTAGCTAGTGGCATGAATAATTTGTATAGGGGATGGAGGGGTTTGATGAAAGAGAGATGACAGATATGAGAGCTGTGATATTGCCTGATGAAATTTTGGGCTGGCCTGCGATTCACTATTTTCTGGCGCTTGTTTTCATTTTGGTGTGATTTGTTTCTCATGGATTAGCGGTGCTGTGTGTGTGTATCTCTTCCTCTCTTTTTTTTCCCACACCCGCACAAGTAGACAGAGCTTAGCCTGCGCAGACACACACACCCAAAAACCCAACAAGCACCTTGTAACCCCTCAACTCCTCCAAGGCCCTTTTGCACCAGGCTCTGCTTTAAAAATGAGCAGCTCAATGTGCTTTCACTTACACACACTGCTGCCCACATGGCTCCTCTTGGATGACCTCTGCGAAACTATAGGCTATAGAACTCTCTGGATCAAAGCTCCGGGAAAAAGGGTCTGCCCTCCATAAACGTCGGCCCTGCTCCATAACTCTGGCAGGAGCCCGGGAAGAAAGATGGCACAGGGTGCGGGGTCAGGGAGAAAGCTCTGCAAGGCAATAATGGAAACTAAGCAGTCAACAGATGCCTTTTGTAAAAGAAGAGGAATGGATAAACATGGAAGTTTTTTTTAAGGGAAATTTGCTTAATTTTACAATATTTATGTTTATAGTGCAACTCCGATACTGGCTTCTAATATTATTTGATTTGCTCATTGTTGACACACACAGATTAAAGGATTAAGCACAGAGGAGTTGCAGGAAGTCAGATTGCTTAAATATTTTCTGTTATGTTGCACCGTGCCTCCACACACACACAGGAACCAGTTTAACCGCTCCCGCCAACATGTTGGCCCTTGCCGCTGTGCTCACCCGAGAGCACAGGGCTGAGCACTTTAGCTTCAGCTTCATTGTCATCTGTATTAAAGTCCTTGTCAGAATTGAAATACAATGAAATTCTTCAGCTCTGGCACAAGAATCTGGCTGCATCTGTATGACAAATCAAACGTTCCTCATGCTGTTTTCCAAATGTTTGAAACCTATTCAAGTCCTATTTGGCCCAGATCTGACAGCTATAAACTTGGCTCAGAACATCCCATTTTCTCCTGGCTGACTGGGATGAATAACAGCAGCGAGGACAATATTGTGGTCTAGCTGAGCACGGCTGACTCTTCTGTCTCTGTGATCCCTCTATCAATAAGGAACACAGGCCTGTCAGAAGGCCTGCCAACTGTCTGGCTGTCCACGCAGCCTGCTCTCTACGCAACATCTGGACACAGATGGTACGCACTGATCACACACTCACACACACACATACAGAATACTTATACACATGTTTTACTGATACTGGCAGACATTCACAGACATGCTGAGCATTTACAGTTGGTGAATTCGACGATGTGTGTGTGCATACATACATATCCATAAACATAGTTAGCAAACATTGTTTTCTAAATCATATTTATTTGCACTCATAGTGTGGTGAAACCATACACTGACAACATACAATAAATACACGCACGCTCGCGCACATACACATGCACGCGCACACACCTTGTTTCAGAGAATCGACACATGGTGAAATCTGTGTGTTGCAGCCAAAGGATCTGCTGCCTCTCCCGGGAAATATGTGCATCCCTTTAATATGTCTGGCCTTTAATAAAAACCTGAACGTTAAAGGTCGGTCAAGGTTCAGTGTGTAAAACAAGTCATGATCACGGTATCATTCAGGCCACAAACTGGCTCACATTGCTTTCGATAAAGTATGTGGTTGCACTGTTACTAAATGCCAAATTTAATAATAACAGGGAGATTCAGCTTTTGTTTAATTTTCTCATATGAGATGATGAAAACTCAAAAATGAAAATGAAAAACGGGTTGGGTTCTATACACGAGGTGTACATAGACACAGTCATTTTCAGCGTGATCGTGTCCAAATCTAATTAAGGCCATTTAATTGCAAATATCACTCAATTTCTTCAGTCATATGCTATTCATATGGTCTGGCACAGCCAGTCCTCTGTACACATAGCTGCCCTGGAGCTCAGCAATAATGGAAGTGAATGCTGGAGTTAAGTGTGAGTCAGAGGTGTGTGTGCACAGCCAGGCCATGCATCAGGGCTCCCACAGGCCCGGAGCCTCTCATTGATCGACCCGGCTCCCCCACCTCATGTTCTCAGCCAGCTTCGGTGATTGATTCCCAGTCAGGGCCCTGGAGATGGGAGGCCTGGCCTGGGCTCACAGAGCCTGGGGCCTCCCAGAGGGCGACCTGGAGGGGCTGCGGGGGGAGGGAAGCCAATTTCCAGGGCCTCCTAACCCAGGTCGAGGAGCCCATTTTCTGGGGAAGCCTTCACAGCAGGGGTGGAAGAGTGGAGGCTCACATTCATTACAGGAGAAAATTAAGGCCACGTCTGCTGCTGCTGCCGCTGTGACCGCTATATTGAGGTGTGGGGAAAAACAAGGCGGGGTGGCGGTGGAGTGTATTTGAGTGCATGCACAGAAAAGGTGAGGAGGTTAAGAGATATTGGTGAGTGCGGGTTTGCGGGGAGAGAACACTACCTTTACATGCTATTACACAATCTGTCATAGCCATACACACACTGTTCTATTACCACTGAAAGCTGGAATAAATTTCCCGACTCCACTTACAATGCTCAAGCCTCTAACCTGCTGTGTTCCCATCCACACTGAACATCACCGCTGCCACGCGTGAACAAGCCCCCTCTCCATGTCACTTTACCACCGTAAAGTGACATAAAGTAAAGTGGAGGGGGAAAAAAATATTATCTGAAAATCAATTTTTTTCTAATTAACTTTGTAAATTTCCCGCTGAGCTATCAGACGTGGGGGCCTTGTGTGTCGTGCCGAGTCCCATAATGAAATCAATTTGGTTCAAATTGTTTCAGGTGACTTTTAATGAGTATCTAATATCCGCCTGAGGGAGGAAGGTCAGGATATCTGTTTGTTATTTGTGTTTTTGTTTTGTTTTTTTCCCAGTGATGGATCACCCGCAGGAGAAATATGGATGGTTCCGCCCTGGAGGACTGGGCAGTGCTCCAAAACAAACAGCCTGAATGTAAATCCTCATTTTTAGCGGGGAGCCTCTTTAACTGCACCGCGGGTGTGACCTAGTTTGACAACTTGCTTTTTATAGATACACTATATTTACTATTTATTAATTCATTGATGAAGGACATTTTGTTTGTAAATGTTACACCTGTGTTTCAGGAGTAAAACAGGAGAGGCGGAAAACGGCTTAATAACGGGGAGGGGGGCTTATTGTGGTCTTGCTTTAAATGGAGCTCTCGCATTCATAATTTACTCTGCTCCCTCTCTTTCAATGGCCAGCCTCCCAGCCCGAGGAGCTCGTTAAGCTTTGCCTTACAGGGAAGACTAATGGATGGCAGAGAAAGCCCCCTCAGGACCCTTTAGCATCGTTTCTGTTGGTCTGCTCGCTTAGTATTCACTTATGTATTTTCACCCTACTCTGAGCACAATATCATGAATAACCATTGCTAATTCATAAACACACTTGGCGATACGGGACCTCGTTCATAATTATCCAAGCTGTGGAAACGCAGTTCCTCTCCAATACCATTCCATTAGCAAAGGTGGTGATTTCCTTGAATAAGGGGCGAATCTAGCCTGCATATTTAATACCCGCATTTCGGCTTCGGGAGACGAGGGAAGCGAAAGGGCAGCATATTTGCTCAAATAGCCTGTTTTCTCTCTTTGGGGCAGATGGAGTTATTGTTATTTTCCTCCCTCCTGCCCCTTTTTTTTCTCTCTTTCATTCGGTTGTGTAACAGCATCTCCATGGGGTTCTGTGGGCTGGGGAACTTAGAGACGAGCGCATTCCTCTCGTTCCACCACGGCCCTTAGATGAAATGGGGTTTTTCAGCGGCCCACCGCCGTCCCAGGGTCGTGGCAGGCAGGAAGCACACAGGACTGAGAGACAAGAAAAGACTGGGAATGTAGCAAGGCTCTCACATAACAGATTCTGTGAAAAATAGGCAAGCAGCGCTGCAAGAGCTGCCTTCACTATTTCCTGAAAGCATTTAATTTGCATTGGTTTCAAAGCAATAGTTGTAGCGCCACACGGGCTTACCTAGAAGCGTTTCAATGGATTTTCCACCCGGTGAGAAACTTTTTTTAAGAGGCTGGTGTGTAGCAAAGTTTGTCAGATGATTTAAAAACACATGCTCAGCACATGGAAAAAAACTGTGAAGGTGTTAGAAGAGAAGAGAGAGTTTTGATCTTTGACCAGACTTGAAAAACACGACAAAATGCCCCCGGATGAAAAGCTTTTTGCTCGAACTGGATCCTGTGCATGTTTATCAAGTCCATTTCTTGTTATACAGTGGGAATCTGAATGAATTCAGTGTTGGAAAACTGCACCCTGGCAGGAGATTTGACTGGCAAATTTGCAGTCTGTGTTCCTCTTCACATGCTTTCTCCACTGTTTGCAGACGATTGCATTTTATTTGTTTTCATTCTCTAATGGCGTGTCGCGGGCATGTCAGCCGGATCCCGTTTTGTCATTGAGGGTTTTTTTTTTTTTTCTGTCCCTGCTGCTTCCTCAGCCCTCAGTCTTGGCGAAGGAAAAGGGCTCCGGTGACCCTGCAACCCCAATCTCACTTGAGACAGATGAAGCAGCCTCTCTCTTCCCTCCCTCCCTCCCTCCACCCTCCCCTCTTCTCTTCCATCGTCCTCCTCCCCTCCCTTAATGACGTCTTTGTGCTTGGCCGTGACGAGCCGAACGCTCGGCAACTTTTCCTCATGAACTGGGGATGTGTGTGTTTTCTGAGCACCCTGATCTGTGTGTGTGTGTGTGTGTAAGGGTTTGTTTGTGTGTGGTGTAAATATTGGTGTCAAACGCAGAGGGCACGCCGATCACCGGCTCCGAGGACGACGCAGGAGAGAGAGCAATTATGTGCATTGCGCCGAACACAAAAGCACGCTGGTCGGCCGCATAACATCAAGCTCTTATCTGGCTTCTCTGTGTCTGCCTTTCTTTTCTCAACTCACAGCATTGTCAAACATACACTGTGTACGTTTCCCACCGTCTCCTCCACGGCTGTCACTCCCCGCACCTCTCTCTCCTCTAATTTCATGCTTCTCTTTGCTAGCCAGCCTTCATGCCTAGCTGCCTGTGCCATCCAGGCATATTGGGCTGAGGAAAGGCAATTTGGCTCTACCCAGCTCCCTGCGGACCAGTGCTACTCTTCACACTGTCATTCGTTATGAGACTTTTTACTAACAAGGCGCGCGTGCTGAGATGCAGGATGAGATTGTGTTTCAAGACATAATTCACTGAATTTGGTCCTCTTAGCGATGCAGCACTCACGTGGGAATTTACCGTGCACACAGCTCAGCTACTTCAACCGCACACTCAGACAATAAGTTCTGTTTTTTAAGGATAAATTGAAAGGGAAGATGTGTCAAGGCCAAGCATTTAGTATTTAGTTGACTTGCTCGAATCCTGGCAGTGAAATGAAGTGATGAACCGATGCTAAAGAGTGATCTATTCCTCACGGAGGCCGGGCAGGGAGGAGTTAACAGCGCGATGCTCCTCTCCTCTCCTCTCCTCTCCTCTCCTCTCCGCTTGATGACATCAGTATTGTCTCTGCATCCATGAAATTAATTTTTCTAATCTTAGTCAGCAGGAGCGGGGGAATTTGCACACATTAATATGGAACTCGATCTGTACTCGCCCACTGCTGCAGTCTCTCTTCTCCTCTGTCTCTCTCCCCCTCTTCTCCTCTCCCATCTTTTCTCTTACCACCCTCTCTATTCTTTTTTTTTTTTTTTTTCTGCTCGAAACAGTAGGCCCAAATGCACAGGGTTTCAAGCCTGAAATGCAGAGCTTTGTTCTGGAGGCCGAGGCATCGCCGGGCCCCGCAGTGTAATAGGAATTGGAGAGTGCTCTGCTGCATGGTATAAATAAATAACATAAAAGACAAGGCTGATTGTCCCAGCAGACCAACCGGCTCTGGCTGCAGCATGTTGATTCTCCAGAGGCAGACGCGGCACAGAGGATAAAGGGGATCCGTTGACAATAATTATCCTTATTTGTTTCTCCTACACAAATACACACGGGCTAAAATGGTTTCATTATGCAGGTATAAAAGCCTGCGTTATGCTTTAGTCTTTCCAAGAAAAAGAGAAGATAATCAATACCAGAAAGGCATCTCGGGGCTAATTTTCATACACAATCAGGTTTGATGCGTCTTTCTAACATGATATTCAGAACAATTTGCGCCATGTGAGTACCAAATAGGTCTTTACACCTAATAGTCGAGAAATATGAATCCTGCTATTTTTGCACATCACACTGAAGACCCCGGAGTATCCAAGTAGCTAACAACATCAAGCTTTAGAGCAGTAATACTCGCTGTAGCAGCTAGTACATCGAGCCTGAGCTGAAATGGTTCTTTGGGAGCTAAACAGGAAAAATCTGTTGCTCTAGATGGTATTAAACCACCTGGTGATGTGAGGGATCATATTAGTTCACTGAACTGCTCTTTCGAGGTTTGAACTATTTCTGAAATAGCCTTAGCTCAATAAAGCAGCTTGTAGCCCATAAAGGACAAACAACCTTGATCTCCAAAAGAGTTGAGATGCTGTGTAAAACATGAATAAAATAGAGCGTGATCATTTGTGGATACGTTTTGACATTTTCTCGATTGAAAACAGTACAAAGACAATATATTTAATGCTTTACATCATCAACTTCATTGATTTTTGTAAATATGTGCTTATTCTGAGTCTGATGCCAGCAACACGTTTCAAGCAATTTGCAAACAGAGGCCAACAAAAGACACCTGTTTGGAACATTCAACAGGTAACGAGATGGTACTATGATTGAGCATTAAAGGGGCATCCTCAACAGGCTCCAGGCGAAATGAAACACGGTAGCATAAAGGATATTACTGCATGTGCTCGGGAACACTTTGAGAAGCCATCGTCAGTAAATACAGTTTTTTTGCCAATGGCTGCATTCTGTTTTTATTTACATTTACACAACGTCACAACTTTTTTCGGCTTCGGCGTTGTATAAAGGAATGTTTTATGCCCGTCAAGAAGGTTATGTTTTCACCCGTGCTAGTTTGTTGGTTGGTTTGTCACCAGGATTCCACAAAAACTACTGAGGAGATTTCCACGAAACTTGGATGGAGGATGGGCCTTGGCCCAGAATAGACCCCATTAATGTTTGGTGCGGTTCGGGGAGTTTTTTCTTGCTTTCTTCAACATTGCGAGTAATAATGCATTGATCTTGATGAAAACAATCAGGTGTATTTAGAAGGCTGGTATCTATGAGTGAGTACAATTTGAATACACATCGTAGATCTGGTGAGCTTAAATTATGGTTAACCAGTTATGTTTAATTTGAAATTTTAGAGTGATATAGGGCTATCAAGTTTGATATTGGATCAGGCCTGATTGAATTCAGGAGGATTGTTGGGCCTCGGTGGAGGTATGCACTCTACTGAGTGCCATTTTAGTTTATTACAGTTTTGGTTGCATGAAGAACACTGTTTTGTTTAGGTCAGAAAAAAGAAAAAAGATTAGTAGAAAAACTACAGGCTGGTATCTGTAGAGTAGCAACACGGATTTCACTGTACTGTTGCTACACCTGCTAAGTGGGTGAGCCTTTCTCTGCCACAGTTTCCTCTATGTGTGTGTGCGTGTGTGTGTGTATGTGTGTGTGTGTGTGTGTGTGTGTGTGTGTGTGTGTGTGTGGATAGTAAATAACCGAAATGAAAGGCTGATGCAGACAGCTGATGATTTGGTCATCTAGTGTGAAGGACAAGGGTAGCAATAGCCACAGGGACACAGTGTGTGTAAGTGACTGTGTGCGTGTGTCAGCCCCGTTCGAACATGTTCATTCACCACGGCTGATAAATCATACGATTTTTTTAAAAATAATTCCCGCATTGAAAATGAAATTGGAATAATAACCATTTACCAATATTGTTTTATGTTTGTTTGATCCCAGTGTGTGTCTCATAATCCACATATCCAAGCCTTTTGTGTCGAGCGTTTTGTCTCTTTCTGATTAACAACTTCGCACATTAAAGCGAGGAGTAAAATCATTTTTTGCAACATAAAAATGTTGAGCTCAGAAAAGCAATTTAGCAGGTTTCACCCCACAGTAATTTCACCCATGTTCTGTTTTAATGGCTTTGTTTTGCGGGAAAAAAGGGAGCTCACGAGAGTCGGAACGCTGGAGAGGAGTTCATAAATTGAATTTTAAATTTAGCAGTTGAATTACTATTGTCTCCCATGCCTCCTCCCCCTCCTCCGTTGAATGGCATGCCCAGATGAACAAAAGTGAAAAACACATTTGAAGAAAATAAAAAACAATTTCTGTATATTCCCTCTAGTTTTTTATCTGCTGTCCCTCCTGGCACAAACACGATTCACTTCGTGTCATATTCATAATTTTTTTTCCTAAGTACAGCCATTTCTCTGAGGGTAGAGGAAAAAAAATAATGTTTCAATTTGTCAAGAATTGTTGTGTTTTTTTTTTTTGTGCTTGGTGGTGTGAGGGAAATGGTGGGCATATCTCTAGGAAAAGGCTGCAGTGGGCTGAAATCTCATTTAGTGGAACTTGTCATGAGAGCAGATATGAGGCTCTGTTCGGGGAGGCGGAGAATACACATTCATTTTTGCCTCTGTGGACAGGTGTGGATAATGCCATGTGTGGAAGATGGACCACTGTATCAGATAGCTCTATATAATTTCATTGAGGCTGTTTTATTTAAGAATTGCCCACAAGTGTGTGTGAGAGAGCGGGAGAGGGAGATCAACAGTGAGAGCCAGTGCAAGACACATTTCTGTGCATGTGTGTCCAATCGAGCGTCCACTTCTCCGCTCCCAAAACTCTGAAGTTGTTTTCTGTGTCCAGTGCCTTTCTAAGTGCAGCAGTTAACAGTTTTTTTTTTGTTTTTTTTTTGTGCAAGCGTGTCTGTGTACATTTGGCAGCCGTGTGAGGGGATTTACTTGTGTTGCGCTCAGCATTTTTGGCAAACGGAGGACCTCTTGAGATGGATTGGTGAACTGGATGGAGCTGGGGAGGGGGTGTGTGTCCCATATCATGGGTGGCACAGTGCCCTGGATTTTCAGAAACTGGAGAGCAGATATTGCTTAGTGGACCTGTGTGTCTGGCTTGTGGTTGTCCTGAGTGTACAAACATTAGAAACATATGACCAGCGTCATTTTTAGCACATCAATAAATTCTCCAAAACAAGCCTCTCCTTTGATATTCAGATGGTTTAACTCCGTATATTGCTCAGCTCAGACACACTTAATGACTCAATCTATTTTAGGTGCTTTCTGCATTAAGTATCACTCTCTTTCCTCTCAGTCAGGCTCTTCATCGTCTCGCTGAGCATTAAGGATGATGATTCAAGGTTTTCTTTCCAAAATCTTGCTTCTTGAAGTTGAAGTTGAAGTTGAAAAATCATTTGTATTTCTTTGAAATAATGATTATTTCAAAGAAATACAAATGATTTTTTCTATCAGAAACATTTCAAATGGTTTTTACTCCACAATGGCTCATAACTTGAAATATTCTCTGATGTGGTTTCTTCTAATGTTGGCAATCATTTTGTCAGATGAGACGTCAGCTCTGTCCGCCGGTTAAATACCAGTAAACTCTGCAATACAGCTGGGTGTTATGGCCTTAAAATAATATTGCAACATTGTTAGGTTATATTTCGAACCACATTTCGAAATCTTCTCTAAAGCACTTCATAAATGCTAAATTTAGACGACAAAATCTCCTATTACAATATTTTTGACCAAATACCTGGATAACGATATTGGAACAAAAGTCATAGGGATGACTGTTTGTACTCTCACAAAATATTAAAGGTGAAATATGTAAGAATTTGCCACCTCTTTAATTCATACTCAAAACGAAGAGGGGGCTGCATATCACCAGAGTAACTGCTAACTGCCACATACTGTAGCTGTGGTTAGCTAGTTAGCTCAGTTAGCCGTGCAGCTAGCAGCCGTACAGGGAGCTCAGTGTGCCAGGCAGTGTTGGTGTATACATCGCTAGCAGAGCAGCTTTGGACTCGTATGGGGCAGTGCTAGCCTGTTAGCATGCTAATGTCAGTATTTTGCTATTGACAACTTTTGTAGTTCCTCAACGTGTTCTTACACATTGCTCCTTTGACACGATGAAATTTTCAATGAATAACCATCAGTAATGTGACTTTAATGACTTAGATGTGCAAGAATTAGTGGAACAGACTGAATTGAGTCTAAATTCAGAAAATTACCTCACTTTACTGTAACATAAAACCAGGAAAAGACAACACTTATGCCATGTGATGATACAACGATATCCAAAATCTAAGATGATATATAGTCTCATATCATGATAACGATACAAGAATCGATACGTTGCCTAGCCATACTCTGGAACATCTGGAATTATTCACTCAATAGTGGTTTAATACATGACAGAGGGCAAAGTAAAGAGTACAGCACATGTTCAGGACTACAAACATGCATGAACACATTGCTAAAAGGCTTTTTTTTCTTTCTTAGGATTAGACTCTTGAAATCCTTGTGATGCAGACCTTTGCAGGATAACCCCCTCTCCTCACACACACCCACATACACCTCCATGCTGTGAAATAACTTTTAAACACCCAAGAGTACTCATTCCTCTCTCTCTGGCTTTCTTTCTCCATCTCTCTCACTACCAAAACACACTTTTTATTCTCTCTCTCCTTCTCCTCCGCACTCTGTGAAATAGTCCAAACTACTCCACGCACATGCCTCAGTAGACAAAACCACTTTAAAGCTCGAGCGCCGTAACCGTCCGCACGTAACCTGCTGAATAAAGTGCTCCCATCCCCTGACATGTCTTCTTGATATTAGCCTGGCAATATGAGGCAGCTGCAATTTCTCCTCTACGCTAGACAAGGTGATATTGAGTTGGGGAGAAGAGAGGGAACTGAGGAGGGAGCTGGTGGTGGAGGAGGAGGAGGAGGAGGAAGAGGAGGTGGGGGGTGGTTAGTTGGAGATGAGAGAGGAGAAGTGAAAGTGTGTGTGTAAGAAACAGTAGGAACAAAATGTCATAAATCACACATGATCCTACACGGCGGAGACAAAAGGGAAAAAGCATGAGAGCAGAGAGAGAAGATAGAACAAGTCCACATTATCTGCCCGGCAGACAGACAAACACGCCGCTATGGGTGACGGATTAGCATTAGCCCAACGCACTGTACCGGAATTTTCCAATGGTGCACTGAGACCCCAAACAGCCTCTAAAAAGGCTCTGAAATACTTACAATGGAATAAATCGCCCTTGACACCTCTTTCTTCTCTTTGAATTTGGTTTGTGTTCATATAAGAAGCTAGCTCTCGAAGTGTGGCTTTGGAAAGCAGGTAACCTGAAGCCCCACCTGGGATTCAAAACTTCACAAACTTGGAAGGCCTTGTCACGATTGGAAAGCAGAGTCCAGATACCTGCCAGACTCTCAGTCTCTACCCGTTCTCTTGTTTTCATTCAGAAGAGCATACACTCAAATGTAATAATCAGTTTGCTGTAAGCAACAACGTAGCAAGCGAGAGGAGAGCGCTGCACGGTGATTATTGGCACTGCTGGGCTGTGGTTGTGGGAACAAGGCCATGGAGTTTTTATTGCTATGGCTTCCCACCGCTTTAAACAGCATTTACAACACTTTCAAAACCCTTTCAGACATTAAAACAAAGATACAAGCTTCAGGTTTTAATTAAATCATTTTATTTTGGCCTTCCTCCAGCAAAGTTTGCTCTTGATGGCTGCGCAATAAACATCTTTGCTTACTTAATTCCATTTGTAGTTCATTTATGACCTGTAGACTTTAATTTAAGGCTTCCACTCGGTGCACAATTATAAAATAAATCAATGGTGGCTGTGGCTTGGAGTGTGTGCACTAAGTGGACTTCTGTCAGGGGTTCCAACTTGGCAGATGGTGGAGGAATTCATTTAAACGCCTCTCAGCCAATCACAGTATACCCCTGTGAACAAATGCAAGGTATTGGCCAAGAAAGAAATGCTGATGACATATCGTTAATCCCTCTTTTTCCCTCCATAGGTGTCCTCCATGGACTTCATGGCTATGAAGCGCTCCCAGCTGTACAGCATGGCCAACAATCCCTACTCCACCACCCAGCAGCCAGGGGGCGGGCCTTACCCACCTGGCCAGACATACACTTCGCCTCCTCCACACAGATACCCAATGAGCATGCAGGGGAGGGGCCAAATGGGCATGGGCGGGATGCAGTATCCTCAGCAGCAGGTATGTCAACAAACTCAATCGCCGCACTTTGGCACACGTGCGTCTCACCATGATTCATGACTGAGTCAGCCCCCTCTGCAGAGCCCATCCAGACTTAATAGCCGTTGTTATAAGCGATATTGCTGTGGGACATTCGCTTCTCGTGGTGAACATTCTCCAGTGATTTTCCCCTCAAGGCTTGGCATGTTCAATTTGAGACGCAGCCTAAAACACCAGGCAGCACATCTCACACCCTGGCATGTGGTGGTGTCACTCCTGTTCATCACTCAGTTCCCCTCAGACTCCCACTGGAGCGAGATGGGTTTGATGCTGTGTGGGCGTGAGTGTGTGTATGTGTGTGTGAGCACGCTCATACTTTACCCTGGTTTAATGGAGCGCGTCTATGCTTGATCATGTATCTCTATATGCTTCTGTATGCGTGTATGCATGCATGCTTGTTAGATTTTTTTGTATGCATGTCTCTTGCGTGTGTGTGTGTAGTGGAATGCTCTCTGCTTAGTAAACATAGACACAGCACAGCCGACTCACGTCACAGTCTCTCTGTACGAGACAATAGGCCTGTGTTGGAGACAATAGTGCTTCTGTCTGCTTTATTGAGTCTTAAGTAAATCCCATTTGGACTGGAAGGGTGTGTGTGTGTCTGTGTGTGTGTGTGTGTGTGTTTGTGTGCTAAAGCGAGAGATACAGAGAAAGTATGCAAGTGTATTAATCTGTGTGTACAATATGTACGTGTTGGTGTGGATAATGTGTCCCACATTTCTGGCAAAAAGGGGACTTTTCTGTTCTGTTTGTGTACTTATGTGTGTGTGTTTGTATGTGTGTGTATAACAGTCTAGATCAATCACTGTAGTTTGTCGTGAAACAGCAGTACCGGGCGCCACAGCGAGATATGGGGGAGTGTCCCCTGCTGTCACTGCCTGCTATATTTAGTCAGCCTGGTCTGTTGGTCTGGACTTGGACACCTCTCACTGGGGCGAGCGAGCTTCCACACATACCAAGACCGCGGAGATAGAGAGAGAGAGAGAGAGAGAGAGAGAGAGAGATGCCGAGAGGAGGAGGTAAACACAGATGGACTGACAGACAGACTTCTTACAATGTCTTAAAATACTGTACAAATGTGCGTACACGCAGAGTAAATCGGTGTGTAATGCTCTTGTGTTTGCATGTAGATAGACTTTCACACATAATTTTCACATAATGCAGTGAAGATATCCAATTTGTTTAAATAAAAAAACACCATGCAGAGATAGAGAAGACATTAAAGGGGCACTATGTAGTTTTGGAGAAGAAATTCAAACTCAGAATTTAAATATTTACAATATTAATAAGGTAATAATACAAACTCAGTAATATTTTGTTTTTCCTATCTGAATAAACAAGCTGTTCTCAGAGGAAAATAAGGTCCCCAGAACACTGTTTGAAGCTAGAAAGGTGGCAGGGTCCGCCAAATATAAACAAAGTAAAACAGCAGTTGAGTTGTCGATTAAGGTCAGGTCAGGTTTGTTTATTTAATTAGTTTGGGCATTAAAAATCAGTCAATTAAGATTGTTCTCTTCTGATTAAAATGTCTTTCCCAAAACTACACAGTGCACCTTTAACAACTACTTATAGTGAGGGGTGCACAAAGAATTAAAGGGTTACTACACTGATTTTACAGTCGGGAGTCAGAGGACTAGCAGTTTACCCAGCAAGGGCAGTACAACATCAATTGTGAAAGCAAATATTTAACCAAAAGTCGCTGGGGTTCAGAGATGTGGTTGTCTACCAGGCAGTGAGGGTCTAAGCTGCATTATGGAAATTGTACCAGTATTGCTGACGAATATGTACAAAAAGTCAGGATATCCTGGCTTCTGCTGCATCAGTTTTCAAATATTTGGATTCAGAAACATGACAGTGCTGTCCTTACATTGCAGATATTGCTTACTGTGTGCAGTGGTCAAATGTAACTTGAGTACTTTTACTCAAGTACTATACTTCAGTTAATTTTTTATTGCTAAATACATTTTATTAAGCTTTATGATCAAAATTATATCTGCATTTTTGTGTGTTTTTTCATTATTTTTGTAATTGGTGCCCAGACTACCTGTATTTGAAATATCAATAATATTTAAATTGAATTGTTCTTTATTCTGGATTTTAGGTTACAATATGTTAATAAATGAACAACTTCAAAATACTGAGTCAAAAACAGACTACAGTAACAAGTGAAAAGGTGTCGGCTGAAGCCAGAGCTTATAACGCCTACCCTTTTTACATGGCAAAAACATTGTATGATAATAGTAATAATAATAATAATAATAATAATGATAACAACAAAAGAAGTGTCATGCTAAATCACTATGTTACTCTAATGAAACAGTTCATTTTGTCTCACTGGTCACATTGTGCTGTGCAGTCCTTACAGGCAGACTTCATCTCAGACTTCATTACCCAAGCTGCAGGTCTAAAACTCCTCTGACGCATTGTGATGATGTCAACACACTCCCAAAATGAGCATTATTGAGCCTGCTCTGGGCTTCTGAAGTATCAAATACACACAATTGGGACCCAGCGGGGGTGTGTATGTGAAGACAGTCTGCGCGTAGAGAGTAATGCCAACGCATAATGACGTTCAGTCAGTAACACGCACAAAAATACATCCCTGGTACTGTTTTGTGATGAAATCCTCGGGCGTATTACATAGCCCGAGCGTAGAGCTACGGAACGTAATTAGTTCAAATAGAATTAGTTGTTCACTCTGGCTATAGCCATGGGAAATGCGCTTCTAAAGTTTCTAATTATCTGGCTCTGGCTTTAAAAGCGGCACCACCGCATTGCCTATCTGCAGCCGGTGAAATCTAGCTCACAGTAATGAGTTCGGAGGAGGAGGTTTAATTCCACGCTCTCAGATGAGCGTAATGAGCCTCACCTACAGAAAAGCGGTCAGGGGTCTGATCAGGGAGGAGCGGGGAGGGCTAAAAATGAATGCCCCAGATGTGTACTGCAAAATATACTGTACATCAAGTCTTAAAGTGACTATTAATTACATATCAAAAGATGCACCAATTGCAGTAAAGATGGACATGATTGCTGCCGTGTCTGTGGGAGGAGAAGTCTCCCACCCTCTTTCTTAACCTCAGATGTTGCAAAACTGTCCCAGGATCAGCCGGAAAAGAACATTCTCACCGTCCTCACTGTGGCTGCAATCAGCATGGGGGGATTGCGGGTGATGTAAGACGCGGCACACACATTACCCCATGATGCATCGCGCGCCGGGGCTGAGACCTCAGCTCGTCACAGCCAAGCATGCTGGGATGTTGCCAGGCAACGTGACGTCAACAAAGATATGCGTGTACGTCTATCTCTGTGATTTCCCTTGGACTGAGTGACTGTGTGTGTAGGGGGTTTTAGCAGAGGAACAAAAGGTCCTGTATTGTATGCCTTTCATTATTGTGATTAAATCCTACTAAAATTAAGCCCCACTCGTATTAGAAAATAACTCTGAAGCAGAACATACATTTCATCCGGCGAAGGTTAGTGGATATGTGTAGGGGACTCATACCATGCCATCAAAATTAATCTGTAGCAGCGTATACTGTATATGTGGTATGATGCGCTTCGTACCACTTAGATTACAGCCTGTTAAAGCAGCACTCCATTACATCTCCATTTTGTCCTTCATATACATATTTTTCTTTGCCTTTGTTTAGGTGTTTAAATATCTGACTCTGACATTTCTGCCACTACCTCAGTATAATGAAGGTGACTTGAAATTTGTGTCTGGTGCTCGCAGTATTGAAAATTACAGCGCACCCTCATAGTTTAGGGATTAAGAGCCAGCCATACCATCCCTTTACCTGTGTTGCATCCTCTCTTCCTTGTTTCCTGTCTCTCTGCTATTTCTATTTAATAAAAGCATAAAAGTCCCCCACAATACAGAGAAGAGCTGTAAAAATAATCCTTATGAAAACTGTTGACTTCAACGTGTACCTAAGCAGTTATTGTTGTATTGTTGCAAAAGAATTTACCTCCATTATACTGGGGTGGAGTCAGAAATCTCTGAGATGATGGATATCTAAAAAAACAGGATTATCTGAAAGGTTTTGGTTTTCCCAAGCAGAAAGTAGGAGAAGAGGTTATGTTTTTGTTTCTTTTATGTGAGTGTATAACCAGAATAAGAGTGTGTTAAAAAAAAAAAAATCAATTTGAGTGCCAGAGTGCACTGTGGCACAAACTGGACTGTTTGTAGTCGGAGGCCTTTTGGTTACCCAGAGCACCAAACACTCGGAGCAGCAGAGGCACTCTGGGCTCTCTGTCTGAGGAGACGGAGCAGCAGAGCGCCAAAATGTTAAAATGCTACTCTTGGCTATAACTAGCGACTACGGTTGCAGCGGTTTAAAAAACGAATTTTTATTGACGTATTGTTACAGTATGTCTCATCATCTCTTAATCGCCATGCTCCTCACTGTTTCTTTAATTGAGTAAATAAATATTATATAACATGTCAATAGGAGTGTTTTTTCCCCATCCATTTTCTGACGGATGACCTGTTTGTTGACTCATACAGAAAGCGCACTTTGAGCAAAACTCATTTTAGTGTTAAGTGTCAGATTGGATTTAAGAACGCACCCTTTGTACTTTAACTTGATCACTTGAGCTGCAATTTCTGTTTGCATGTGTACAAACACAAATCATGTCAACTCAGCTAAATTATTATGATTTCTTTATGTTGGTTTGCAGCCTGAAATATAAGGTTTCACATCTACACTGTGACATTTACATACATAAAAACAACAACGTCTGCAGCGGTTTGGACACATTCACGTATCCATTATTGAAAAGCTTGTTCATGAGAACTGACTGTTACCTTAATCTGGCTGTTTACAGTGGGGGAGTTATTGTTGTACATGTGAGCGTTCCCACTGTGTGTGTAACCCAGAGGCTATACATGACCCTCCAGTCCATGTTGAGTCATCATTTCTGGGGGACCTTGTGTACCTGTGCAAACCCTCCAGCTTAATGTCTGGAGCTCGTTTTGTCTCTTCCACACACGCACAATCACATTCTTGCACAAACAGCGTGCACATGTTGACGTACATGTGCTCTCACACAGGCTCTGACACATTCTTACCAATTAGGTACTCAGCTCATGGCTTCCTCTGCTTAATCCAGCCATAGGAGGCAAGCACAGACACCGATCTCACTGTTGATGTCTTAGAGGGAGCGAAAAAAAAAAAAAAAAAACCTTTCCCACCAGCCTCCAGCAAATAAGCCTAGAACTTGCATTAGGTGTAGTTAGCGTCATGCTGCGTCTGCATGCATGCCTGTGAGAGACAGTTTGACTGTGTCACAAAGGGTGAGTGCGTGTGAAAGAAAAGTGTGTGTGTGTGCGGGAGGTGATGGGAGCCAGAACAGACGTATCAGCAGGAGAAGAAGAAAAGAGGAAGAGGAGAAAGTAGAAGAAGGAGGCGGGTGTCTTGGGGATGACAGGCCACACGAGAGAAGCGTCTGTTTGGGAAGTGGAATGAAGTTGAAAGCAAAAAAAAAAAAAAATATATATATATATAAGAAAGAAAAAAAAAACAGTGCAGCCAATTCTTAGCGTAATTTCCTGTGATTTCAAAGTTGGCAGACGGAGAGGAAAAGGAATTTGAAGGAAACATTAGTGTTTGATGTGAAAAGAGGGGGAGGGGTGATGGAGTGGGAGAAGGAGCAGGAGGAAAAAAAAGATATCCTGGGAAATGAAAGAGAGAGAGAGAAAGAGAAAAAGGAGCGAGTGTGTGTGTGTATGGAGGGAGGTGAATGTGTCAACGAGTCAGGCAGAAACCATTACCAGTGTTGGCTGTTTGTTCGTTACACACTGGGCCAAACTTAATAGAAGCCAAGCATTTAAAGTCAAGTGGAAATGTGGCTGACCCCGCCGCCTGTTCAGTCCATACAAACCCCCTTCACAAGCCTGCTGTCCTTCGCTTTGCTTTATACACCTTTTATCAAGTCACACTCTCCTTTTTAAAGATTATTTCAAGACATCGTCTTCATTCAGTAACAGCAGAAAGATGCGGACAAAAGAAGACGAATGAACAGAATAATAATACATCTGTATCCTTTTAAAAAGCCTCTGTTGCTTTCAACTGGACAACAGCTGTGTGCATTCCTCTTCCCCTTTGTTTTTCTTCACTTCATGCGTTTAATTTATGCGATACAACAACAGCACATTTTACAGTGGTTTTCAAAACAGCTGAAACCACTAAACTGAAAGCAGTGTCAAGCTATTGTCAACTAAGCGTTTTATAGCTTTTGGAAAATAGTTGTAGACACTCAATACAGGTTTTTAAATTTAAATTTGATTTTCAAGATAATAATGTAACGTAATCTTTCATTTTTTTTTCATTCCTTCAGTTTTATAGTTGTTCATGTGCATGTAACAGATCTTGAAAGTCAAAAAGATCAAAGTTCGCACCAACAGAAGCTCCTCTCTCCCGCAGAAAACACTGCTCCTGAAACGCCTCGTCAGTAGTCTAGCCTTTAATTCTGTGACTTTCTGACATCACACTATGTCACACATTTGCATAATTCATGCCTCTGGGCTCGTTCAACACGTAACAGTCGATTTAGCACAGCTGTTCTGTTGTTGTTAGTGGTGCCGGGTCAGGCATGTGTAAGGTGACCAATCAGAGGAGGCTGGGTATTCAGGCGCCAAAACAGAGCGTTTCAGACAGAGGGGGAACACAGTGCTGCAATACCTGACAGTATGAGAAAACTGATGTGTTTTTTGAGCACTAAAGCATGTAAACCTATTTGAGTAGTTACCCAAAAATAAAATTATGAACCTCAAAATGAGCATATTATGTCTAGTTCAATATAATATTAGGAGCCTGTTATATAGCCGGTAAATAAAATTCAATCAAAGTCAATTTGTGGTGGTTTCTGATGGTGGAATAATGTGAGGTTACATCTGTAATGTTTGGAGACATTTGACTAAATCTAATCTGTGTTAAATGAATGCCAAAATGCTGATAATTACAATTAAATATGTGAGTATATACTTTACTTTGCTAAAAAACAGTGATTAGGCTTTTTCGTTTCCATTAAAACATAAAGCTGGTAAAAGTCCTCGTCTGTCCTAACATCATCTTGTGGACTATCGACTTCTGGGAGTTAGATGGGTAATTTACGACATCGATTGAGCCTGAGCAGGGGGGTTCCTCACCGGTGGGGAGAGTGAGGGCCACTTGGAAGCACTTAGGGGCCCCGGGTGCCGGGGTTGTCTCTGGGGTTAATGCAGCCAGCGCTGCTGGCTCTGACGGATGGCTGGGAAGCCCCAATAAATCAGCCCCTCTGCCAGGAAAGATGGAGGCAGAGGAGGGGTAGGGGTACAAAGGGGACCACTCCAGCCTCGCCACGCCCCTCCCTATTTGAAAGGCTCTTGAAACATCCGAGGCTCGCCGTTCAAAGCACACATCTCCACCACGCAGATACACACACACACACACAACACACACTTTCTTTCTTCTATCTCCTTCACAACTCCAAACCTGCACTCCATGCCAGCCCGTGGGACCCTGGGCATTTTCACCTCACAATTAAAAAAGACATTAGGAGAGAGGAAGAGAAAAGGGGGCGGGGGGGTTAAAAGAGGAGAGAGAACAGGATTGAAAGAAAGGAGGACAACGATATGGAAAGGCTGATTAATTAAGGGTTCCTCTCTGGCTACAAAATAGATGAAGTTTCAGGATCAATTAATTAGCAAGCTAGCCTACGCACGTCAATGGCTCTAATAGCCTGCTCTCATTTGTAACTTTTATTACCCCGCTGCTCTGGAGTGGCTCTTAGCCAATCAGACGCCACGTGGAGATGATGCTACGTGGCCATTAACTGGAAAGGGGGGAGAAAACCCCTCCCATTTCACAGACCAGCTGAAGTGATGCCATCAATTATACCAATGTAAAGTGTGTATATGCCAGATCTAACATAAAGGAAGACAGTATTACACAGAATGGGACATGCATTAGTAAATTCTTTGCCCACTCAGATGAAGCAGGCCATACACATAATGTATAGAACTAAATTGTGATATATATGATGTGGCCCAGTGGATTACACTTTTTCATGTGAGCCATTAGTTAAATTACAAACCCAGCTGTCACTTCTTTCTTGCTGTTGCATTAGTTGTATGAGCTGCAGACTCCATCATTCTCACTCAGGCAGGTGAAGTGATGTTGGAATTTAATATAATTTAGTGTTGAATGCAGGCAAGCGGTGTAAAACGTCACAAACTGAGTGTTTTTGAAAGATCCAGGCTCGGCGCTCTGTGTCTGCAGCGCTCTATATGTGCCTATTGATAAGATAAAAGAGCAGGGAGATGAAAGCGGAGCGAAACGGAGGGTGCGAGGAAGAGAGGGCGAAAGAAAGGGATGCTTTACGTCTTTGACGAGTTACGAGGGGATTAGTTGCTGCTCTAATTGGTTCACCGAGAATTCATCTCAGTTTTCTTCCAGATTAGAGATAGATTTTTGCACGGGTCAAGTCTGCTCTGGCGTCTCGGTTTCTGCCTCGGCTTCACTCTGTAGAACGTTGAAGTGAGGAGACGTGACACGCCATCAACATTTGAAAACAGATCTGAGAAGGCATAGATTGGCATGATCAAGGTGTTAGCTAGATTCAGCTCACATCTATCCATTCTGTGTTAGGTTGAAATGAAAAGGGAAGATGAAGCAGGGCCCAGCTGTATAGACTATGGAGTGTAACTTCAAAGTACGTCTAACATTCAGTATTGACTTTAACTTAGATTGACCTGTATTTTGAGTTAAAACTATATACAGGACAATATATATGGTAGATAAAGCCTCGGCCTCTTAATAACATTTGTCAAATTAAATATATTGTAGATTTAAATCAAGAGAATCATCTTTGAATAGGTGATAAATATAAGCAAAATATCATGAACACTTAGTTCAGTATCTAATGTGTTTCTGCACAACTACCAGAAAAAGCAGACAGACAGAGATAGAAAGTGTTGAATGTTTAAGTGTAAAACATGATCTTATATTCAGGCCTATACAACTTAAAGATCTTCTAGGTCAATACAAAAGCTTCGAGCTGTCTATGTTATGTGTTTTGTTTGTTGATGCATGCCTGCTCCTGTGTTTCTCTGGTTGACATGGCAATACATAAATGTTAGTTGCCAGTTTATTAGCCTCACCTAGCTAAAACTAATGCAGTCTTTTGCAGCAGTTCTGCAATAAATCCTCCCTTCATGGAGGTTATAATGGTAAGTTTTTGTTCAAGAGGTGTTGATTCAACTTTATGGTCACTTTGGAGGCTGGATCTTGTGGTGCTGTTGAACTGTACTGCATTATACAGAGAGGCGTTTTGTGTGTATATAAACACCTCTCAGTATAATGCCGTACAGTTCTAATGACCATAAAGTTGAATCAACACCTCATAATGGTTGGATAAAAAAAACTGAACATTATAACCTTGTTGAAGGTGGGATTTATTGCAGGACTCTTATATTAGAATGCATTAGTTGTTGCTAGGTGTACCTAATAAACTGGCAGCTCGTAAAATGGTTTTCTTTAGGGGGGCATGTTATGCTAATTTTTAAGGTTCATAATTTTATTTTGGGTTACTACTAGAATAGGTTTACATGCTCTAATGCTCAAAGCACATGGGTTTTCTCATATTGTCTCATGCCCTCTGTTTGAAATGCTCTGTTGTACTTCCTGTCTCTTTAAGGCCCCGCCTCCCGAATACCCAGTCTGCTCTGACTGGTCAGCTCACACACACCTGAGCCAGCACCGTTCACCGTGTCTCCAGTCGGCTCGATCGTGTTTTCAGCTTCCAATTCGCCTGTGATTATAGGCAAAGATTATGCAAATGTGTGACATGTGATGTCACAAAATCACGGATTTAAAGGCGGGACTACTGACGAGGTGTCTCCAGCCTTCAGGACCAGTGTTGTCTGTGGGAGAGAGGATCTCCCTTAAGCTTTTTGACTTTCAAGTCTTTAATGTTCACAAAAACCTATATAACGCACTGAAGGAAAGGAGAAAAAAAACAAAAAAGCATAATAGGTTTCCTTTAAGTTTTCCTCCTGGGATACAGAGGCTTGCTCATGAGCACTTCAGCACAGATTTACTTCAGCAAGGCGTTGACGCAAAGCACAGTTAAGTCATCGTGGCTGAGGTGCGATCCTTCAAAAGGTGTCATGGACAACACAGGCTTACCTGCCTGTAACCCCTTTCCCCTGTCATCCTCACATCACCAACACCTGATTCATCCCTCACACACCGCATGCGATCCAGCGCCGACCCGAAGGAACTTGACGATCCATTGTGTCACTGTCATTTAACACAGCGGCACCTCGGAGCGTCAGCACCCAAAGAAGCCGGCCGCGCAGCAGGGGTTGTAAAATACGAGAATAATCTCCTGAGCTGATGTCGACCGCTAATGGCGAACAAGCGTGTTTCAACTAGAAGCCCCCCCCCCCCCCTCCCCTCCCTCCCTCCCCCCCTGTTCAGATGTAATTGACATGACTCCTACACAAGTTCGAGCCTGTCATCACAGCGAGCGGTGAAAAATGAGCCGAGCCGCCGTGAGCCGAAATGATTGATCTGAAAGACGTTTTAGGGCTATTTTGTGCTGAATTGTGATGTTTACACGTGTCGCGGGCCTCCTTTCCTTCTTCTCCCCTTTGTAATTTAAGGGTGATTATTTTGAATCTGTCAAGACTGAATTCAGCTTGAGTAAGATCAAGCCTTTCCTCACTAAATGTTCCAATATAAACATTGAGAAATTCTGTATTAAGAAACGTTTCAGGTGATCAGCGATGTATTTTCCTTTCTCTCACATGCTCTCCTTGGGAAAGCCTGCTATAACTCCTTCAGTATCAAGAACTGTGACCTGCCCCCCCCTCGCCCTCCCTCCCTAGCTCGTTCAGATCCGTTTTTGACTCCCCCCCTCCACAATGAATCACATTGGCTTTTTTCTCTCTCCCTCTTTCTCAATTTCCCCTCTCTCTCTTCTGTCTTTCTTGGCCACAGATTGGGGTCAGGAGTTTAGTAGGGGAAAACATTTGGAGCCGGTGGCACGGGGCCCAGAGGCTCTCGCGAAAGAAAAAAAAAAAAAAAAACAGAAAAAAAATAAATCGCTGTTCACACACACATTACAGAGAGCATTAACCTGCCCTGCTCTGCCTCTCCAAATGTCTCCATTACGGCTCTGCCTGGAACAACACAGGCACAGCTAGTCGCAGCCAGCCATCAATTGATGCGAGCAGAAACAGAGAATTAGAGAGAGGGAAAAATAAAGAAAGACAGACGGGGGGCAGAGTGCAACATTTGGCAGTCTTTAGAAAGGGATCCGAGATGAAAATATAGAAAAACACGCCTGTGTGTCTATCAGTCGACTATCTGCTCGCTTTCACTCGCCGTCAGTGCAATGTTGATGTTATCACTGGGTCGATAAGTCACAATCTTTGAATAGACAGGCTTGTGTTTTCATTTGGGAATAAAAACCTGCAGTATATGAAGTGCACCATGCTTCATACAAAAGAAGAAAAAAAAACCATTTAATTCATCTGCAGCCTAGCTTTTCTTTGTTCCCTGAGTGTGACTGTTTCTATATTTTTATATTTAGTCTTTGCTTGATGTGTAGGGTCTAGGTCGTCACGATTGAGAGTCCTGTATATCACTCCTCCTGTCCCTCACTCTCTCTCTCAGCCGTGTAAGGGCAGCCGATTCCTTGAGGTGTCAAGGGCCTCCCGATGTGTGCGAGAAGGGGGAGGAGCGGGAGAAAGGGAGATCAGAGGAGGTGTAGAGCGACGGAGAACACCGTCACCTTGGGGGGAGAGATGCGAGGACGATGACAACTACAGTGATGCATCCCTTCTTCTGCTCCTTTATGTTTAATCATGAGCCTGTTGATGCTGATCCTTCCCTCCGACGCCTCACATTTCATTAAGGGACTCACCTTCGCCTGCGATTCACAAACCAGCGATAGTGTTCCCATCTCGTTCTGTGTACAGGAGATGAGTGCACGTGGTGTTAGCTGTGAGAGGCTGATCTTATCAGCACACAGAGCTGAGGAGGCTGCTTGATTTGTTTTGGTCCTGAGTGTAATGATAACCTCTTGTCGGTTCAGCTCACATCCAAAGAACTAATGTGTTTCTTTAGACGTCAACTTACAAAACGCGGAGAGGGAATGCTCATATTGTTGGACTATAAATTTGCCCGATGAACATAAAGTTGAAAGCTATCTTATATAAAATAGAATAATAGAGAAATAATATGTTGCCATGTTGCTGTTAATTACCCAATAGAATCAAGAAGAAAACACACCATAAACAGGTATAACAAACAAAAAACAAGTAAAACACTCACCAAATATAGTAATATAAAAAACAACACTGGCATTAGCATCGGCAGCTACCCAACACATCACCATGCAGATACAGTACATTTCACACAAATCAATGAAATGCTAGAATTACCCAAGAGTACCCAGCTCCATGCCTCCCACATCACTTCTGTATTAAGAGTTTTAAAGGATGTCTTCACTACAACTGCTTCTTTTTAACTAGAGCAATTATTTAACTGTATCTGACAATGCCACTACTATTAGAAGCATTTCTTTTTCAAACACGCCCTCGAAATAAATGCCCAGCACTTATTTGAGTCTTTGTCTACTCCGGAAAATCTTGTCAGACAATTTTGAGACGTTCTGCCGATGCAAAGGAGTGAAAACACGAATGAAAGAAAGATATTCTCGTTTTAACGTAATCATCCTACAGTACACCATGTGCTTTAGGTTAGGAAACATTTGTTATTGGTCATTATAGAAACATTACACTGCAGAAAATGTCGGCCTTCAAGTTACAGCCTGACCTCTCCCCAGTTTTTATAACATGAGGCTCAACGTCCTTTTCTCATTGGTTGCCATCACTTTGTCAAACTGAAACAAAGAAACGTGTTTTTCATTGTGATACATCAGACGGCATGAGGAAAAGGAAAGAAAAAGATGCAGGTCAGTTGAAAAATGTTACATCTGGATAATTTGAATGCTTCAGCCACTTATGGCAAATAAGCTTTAGAAAAAAAGAAGAGGCGACTGCCACAGTCGTCGGCGCTATTTTGATGCCGGTATACCTTTTCATTCTTTTGACTGACAGATCTGTCAACACTGCCATTTCTCCCTTACTGTCTCCCCGCTGCGCTCCCTTGCTGAAATTTCCTTTGATTATCTGCCTTTAAGTTAGGTTTTACTGAACTGCCAGAGAGTCTGGCTGTGAAAAAAACCATGCTTCATTTTGCACTCTGTTTACAAATGTAATTATTTTAATGTAGTCGGCTTTTTTGCATTCACATCCATCCCTCCAGTGATGCTGCGATTAACCCGTGTGTGTATAATTCTGTTTTAAGAGAGCAGTTGTCTGTCAGTAGGTACAGTAGCTAAGCTTACAGCTCTGTGTGATTATATTCAAACATCTTGGCTTCTTCCTGCCTTGGCAAGAGGCCTTTTGAATAAGACTTATTTTCCTTCATTACTGAAGAATGGCTGCCACCAAGACAAAAACACCTAACTTGCTACAACAAGTTCTTGATCAATATCATTCCTGTGTGATTAAGTAATAAAAGATATGTTTAGCTTGGTGCTGTAATATATAATGACATTCAGATGGGATTGTATATAAAGATGTCAGTTTGAGCGAATGTTGCTGGGCAGGTATAGGCTATTCCAGTTTGCAGGACATATATAATATAGTATAGACAGTGTACTCTGTGAGTCCTTTTCATTAGTGTGCCCTACAATCATTGCAAGGGTGTTGGATAAGCTATTTATATTATAACTAACTGCCTGTCTGGTAATTTCCATTTGTATAGATCAGGGGGGAGAGCTGTGTATTCGCAATAGAAAGGAGACATTAGTATACTCAAGTATGCCTACTTTCTCAGCTTTATCCTTTGTGTTGACTCGTTGTTGCAGTAGTTAAACTAATACTTTATCGTTTCATATGAACAAGAATTATACAACTTATGCAAAGTCTAACCTCAGTCGAACTATGACTTTATAAAACCAAATGGTGATAGATATTTTATTTTTTTTTGTTTTTTGCTTTCCTTAGATCTTTCTTGAGCTGTCTCCACACCTACAGCGACTTGCTCATATTATATGCCATTGTGACCTCATTATCCTTTGTGTACTGTATTTCAATGTGTGCATCAACAGCACGCTCTAAAATAAAAGACAAACAAATTAAAAGTGTGTTTTTTGATAAGCATACTCAAGTAAAACACACTTTTAATTTGTTACTTATAATAAGTGGGACGCGGTTAACACTTCTCCTTCCTAGTCAACTCAAACTGCTGCTGTCCCAGCTCGCTAACGGTAATCAATTAACATCATTCGCCTGGTGTGATCCGTAGTATCTACCCGTCTATGTGTCTCCACCTCTCAACCCTGCCTCACCTATATTCTTCAAATTTTGTGAGTATCAAACAGCTCGACGCTCCACTCATTCATGTTTCCTCCCTCTCTCCATTCGTCTTCATGCTTATTTCACGTTACCCATCCATCCCTCCTCTGAGCCCTTTCTTCTTCCTCCCTCTGCTACTTGTCTGTGTCACCCCTTTCTCTCCACATATCTCTCTGTCGGCATCACCGTCTTTATCTGTCTCGCTCTGTCTTTATCACGTGAAACATCGCTTTATCCATCCCTTTAAGTACTGTATCTCAGTCTGTAACACCCTTCCTCTATCTCCCTCCTGCCTATCGCTCCATCTCTGCCTCTCTAAACATCTTCCTCCAGCCTTCTCCTCACATGTCTGTATCGTGCCTCTCCTCTGTTTCACTCTCCGTGTCAGCTCATCGGACTCTTTATTACTCGTAACCCTTTTCTCTCTCTCGCTTTCTTTTCTTTATTTCGAGCTGGCACTTCTGTGGTCTGTGGTGGCCAACTAGCATGACAGCATGCTAATGCTGATGCGGCGCCTGTGTGTCCCTGTCATGCCGCTCAGTGTGTGCGTGTGCGTGTGTGTGTTTAGGGGGTCGTGGGTGGTGGCTCTGCTTAGCGCTCTGGTTGGCTGAGCCCATCTGTCACTCAAAACGGGCGACCTGTGGTCCCAGTTGCCAGCCAGCCGTATCGCCACTCTGACAGAATTATGAAAATCCCTGTCTATTGCTCATTGGCCCAATTGAATTACAAGCAGTGCCTTGTTCCGTGCAAGGTTTTTAAACGGCTGATTTAAGGCGCACACACACACATGCACACGCCACTGCCATGGATGGCTGTTTATTCCCTCCATTTGCAGAGCAGGAAGATATTGTCTGCCTTTTCATTCGACTCTTGTTTTGATAGATTTTTGATTGAGTTCTCCTCAGTGTTTGTGTGAGTGTTTGTCTTTGTATCTTAATATGCCGCCAAGGCTTTTGTTTTCATCACACTGTTTCTGCAGTTTATGGTGAATTATTTGCTTCGCAGGACGTCTATTCTGCGTCATTTCTCCCTACAGCACTTCACATCTGTTGTCATTTCATTACAGACATTTATTTGACACTGTGTGCCTGCCAAGACACTCTGGATAAATCACACTGTTATTTCGCCTGCTTCCACACACCTGAGTGGAAGGAAAAAGGCACCGAATGGTCTTATTTTCTACTTCCAGCAGTTATTTTTATTGGTATAAGCAACAGCACAGCGAGTCTGTTTATCACTAAGCATATTCTCAGTCAAAGAGAATCAGGTTTCACCGAGCTGGTGTGTACTCAGTAGGTACAGTACATTCATACAGCCGCCCCCAGCGATCAAACAGAAGCTGCATTTGAATGACTCTTTCTTTCCTCCCAAAGCCACTGTGACAGGTTGCTACTTGTTAGACCTCCAGTCTGCCTGCTGTCTCTGTGCCTATTTGACTGACTGACTGGCGGTATTTCTCTCTTTTTGTCTCCGCGTCTGTCTCTTCTGCTTGCTTACCTGATTGCCTGTCGACCTGCTTATATATCCGTCACTCTCTCATCTTGAACACGCTGAAAAAATGGACGTTCTTTAAAGGTCCCCCCTGTGAAGGTTTCAGTTACAGGCAGCTTGAAAATGAGCTAGATGTCAACAATGAGGAGAAAGTGTAAAGAATAATTCAAGGTTGCATTTACAATAATCACCTCTGGCCATGATAACAACCGTTTACACAGGGGATTTGTAACGCTCTAGTATAAAAAACAGACCTTGCAGAGATAAGTACTGCATGCATCTGCTGATGGTTAATGTGTAATAGGGGTTGGACAAAAAATATAGATAAATCAAACATATCGCAATATTTCCACTTGTGATACCACTCGCTGGTAACAAGTATAGATAAAAAAAATCAACCATAAGACTGTTCCTGACATTTTAAATACATTTTTCTCTCCTCTTCAGTTACCGATATCATGATATAGCGTTGATTTCGTCTTTGTGATATATCAGGTATCACCTTTGTTATGATATATCGTTAATGCGGGAAGAATACAATGATAGTAATGTATTGTGTGTTCATCTGTGATTTCCACGCCAATGGGTAACCAACAAATCACCTGAATGTCCCTCAAACCCCTACAACACAGTTCTGCAGAGAGAGTAACGTTGTTGAAAGGGCCCATCTCCTTATATTTAGTAGAGTCTGGCCGATACTTGATTTCTGGGGAAAATACTGATATATCAGGAGTGAAAAATTTGTTTTTTATTTATTTATCTGCTTATAAACACATATCTTTTTCAGTGATGTTCCACTTGTGGTTATCAAACACTTTCGGCCTGTTTCCTCTCTTTGAAAGTCCAGCTCTGATTTTCAGAGTCCTCTGCAAAAAGCCAGTTGTTTGTCTCGTCACAATGGGATCTCTCTGTATTGGTGTGTTGTAACCCAGAGGACAGTGCATTGTGTGTTCCAGAAATGGTGTTCTGATGTTAAGTATTTCATGAGCATGCAAATGGAAAGGCTGTTGCATGCACTTGTTTGTGTAGTGGCACATAAACAGGCATGACTCACTGCTTTTGCGCAGACAGGTGTCTGTGTTTCTGGGCATCTATGTATGTACGTTTGTGTTCAATGCAGTGGATGAAGCAGAGATTTCTGTGTATGGGAAGACTTATGAGACAAGTGATCATCAGACAGTCAAGTTAAATTCAAAAGCGCTCTCAGCCACACTGGTTTGTCTTGTAATTGCTGGAGAAGTCACCAGATTTTTGCCAGTCACAGTGTATCTAACCTGCTCAATAGTGCTAATAGCCCTTTTTTCACAGCAGACATTTTGACTTGTCATAGCGGGACAGGAACAGGTGTTACAGTGCTAATTGCATTAATAAAGGCTCTGTTCCATTTAAGCCATGCCAGTAAGCTAGCATGCACGATGCAAGGGCCTTGGAAGTGGCAAAACTAAATTGCATGTGGCCATTGTTAATGTAGGACCATTCACACTGCCCTTTCAGTGCGGGAATCATGCCCCGATACTCCGCCTCGCCATCTGTGTGAAAGTTACAGATGCGGAGGGGGGGACAGTTTGGCTGCAGCTCTGATCCGCCTCCGGAGGTAGTATCAGAGCCGCAGCAGAGGCGAGATGGCGTCTGTGTGAATGTAAAAGCCGTAGGCGCAGAACAGGGGTGTGTCGGTTCGATGAGTTCACTGTGATGAAAAAAGATCACCGCGACTGTGAGACCACCCAAATGAGCCTTCAGCAAACTTTAGTTTGTCTAGCTAGTGAAAGCCAGACAGGGTCCGCTGTTTACTGATGGCGATTACGTAATTATGTAAATTAGACGTAACTTTGTCTCTTTCCACGATGCATGGTGGGTTAGGATCTCAATCACAACACATCATAACTGCATCCATGTGATTATAAACAGTTGGCCGTTACATGTTTAGATTAACGGGTGGAAACTGGGGTGAAACACGTTAAAAAAACACACGGATGTCAACGGTATGTTGTGTACCATCACCCCTCACTTGGTTCTGCACCGCTGCTTGGTTCAGTGTGAACAAAAACAGACGGCAGTGCTATGACATGTCGGAATATCTGCCATGAAAAAGGTCTGTTGTCATCATTAACAAATGTATGAACCTGGTAAATCATTGTAAAACTTTATAATAACTATAATTTATAAATGGTAAATTCATTCTTAATTAAACTTTAATTGATAGTAATTTCACTGAAATGCTTTATTAATCATTTATGAAGCAATTATTTATTGTAAATTTGCGCCTGATGTTTAAGATACTAAATGGTTGATAAATGATATTGAACATGATCTTGATGGCCATGTTTTTAAACCTCGACAATTGCTTAATAAATGGTTAATAAAGCATTTCATTGTCAACAGTAACATAACTATTAACTAAAGATTATTTAACTAGTAGCATACATTAATGATGGTTATTTCTAGCAATAGCAATAATTTAACAAACTTGGAAATCCAGGAAATAAGAATCACATGACATGACATTATTCAATCAGCTCTGCATACTTATTTTTACCCATCTAGTCAGTCACGGGATGCTTTCTCCTGATTTATAGCGAAGAGAGACAGCAGACGTAACGTCGGCGTGTTATCGCTTTCTCGTACCCGCATGCTCGCTAGCTGTGTCCCAGGTGTATTTTTACATATAAAATCTCAGCAATTCAAACTGGCAATTTTAAAGACAACAGAAACCAGTGTAGTTTATTATTTATTCATATGCTTTTCATGCCTTGTAACAAGGTTATATTTATAGCACCAAGAGGATTTTTGTGGAGGCACAAACCTAAAGATCTCTGTTTACCATTTTTTGTGTGATTTGTCTCTCACTCCGCCTATGTGGTATCTATCTATACCCCTTTCTATCTGTCACTGTCTCGCCCTATCTGTCTGTCTGCCTGTCATTGTACGTGTCTAAGACAGGAACCCACCCACGGTTGTCTGGTCTCGATCTGCATGGCGACCTAATCCTCGCCAATTCCACAACAGTAGTGTTCCAGTTGAGACCCACTGTGTTACACCAGCCTGTCATCGCTGATCACTGGATGCTACTGTTTTATCAGAGTGGCTTTGATCCGCATCTAATGATGTGTGTGTGTGTGTGTGTTTGTGTGTGCGTGAGAGAGAGAGGGAGAGAGTATTTGTTTGTCTTTCTTTAACAAATCCCTACATACAGACAACTAGAATTCATGTGCATTCATTTGAGTACATCGGTATGTGAGTGCTATGTCTGTGAGTGACACAGTGTGTGTGCATGCGTGCGTTTGTGTGTGTGTGTGTGTGTTGCCCTGGCTGGTGGTAATGAATCCACTGGTGCTGTTGGCATGAGCAGGGCCATGCTATTAACCTCTCTGCCAGCTAGACTGATCTCACCCTGTCTGTCTGTCTCATCGGCCTAATGACACTCACACACTGTGCACACACACACACCACACGCTGTACACACACACACACGCAGACCTGTCCTTTCTAATCAGATTTCCATTGAAGTGAAAAGTATTCCACATTGTCCAATCATCTCTATTCAGAGAGTCAAAAAGCTTCTGCCAGTGTCGAGAGAAGATTTCTTTTTCAACACCCACTCAAAGGAAGTTACTCTTCAAAACTATTTCAAACGTTTTAATCTCCCCTTGCCCTCTGCAGCCAGATCACTTTTCACTATATTTTACACCAGCCATCAGTTTCAACAGGGCTTTTATGAGTGGGTTCTCTCACTCATAACAGTCCCCGTAAAACTACAACTCTGGATGTTACGCGCTTTGCTTTTGATCAGACAAGACCGTAATGTAATGTAGTGGTTACGTCACGTCGGAGTCCCTATAATACTATCATATGAGATATAAATCACTCAGAGTGAGAGTAAAAGAGAGGGTTTTACTTTGCCAAGCTTGCTCGAGAAGATTTAAAGGGACATTTCAAGTTTAAGGCTCAGGGCAAAAGGCTGGAGGTGGACTGTGAGCTTTACACATGCCCAAAATTACAGCCTGTGTGCTTGTTTGATGAGTTTGCGGTGGCACTTACGGTTGTCACTGAATAAAAAAGCAACATGACATGATGGGGGAAAAATATGACATGAAAAGTGCTGTCAAAGTGCTTCACCAGCGGTCGTAAATGTTGTTTAATAGTCTGTACTTGGATTTTGTGTGAGCGTGTGTGTGTGTGTCTGTGTGAATGAGAAAACCCCAGCCTCCATAGGAAATCCTTAGAGGAGCGAGGAGCACCTGGCGCTGTCTGTAGTCATAACAAACGACAAGGAGGGATTTAGACTACATTTGTATTGGTGCCAGCTTGTTACACATACTCCCTGTTCACATTCGCTCTCATAACCACCGTGTAATGCAGCATCGGCACTTGGCGTGGCTTCGCCCTCGCAAGTTAGTTTTTTTTTTTTTTTAAATGCTCTGCTCTGGAATGCCCCCGCTCATCCATGTGTCCCTCATTAGGGTTACGGCCTGGGACGGGCCAGCAGTAATATCCAACACACCTCATCCCATCTGTGAGCTGACCGAGACGGAGATAATGTAGAGAGGAGGATGCATTTGGCAAGCCAGAGGACATAAAGTTAGACTTCTCTGCAGTGCGAGTTCATTAGGCAGAGAGGACTGCTGGGAGACGGGTGTCAGCCTGGTCTGAGCTAAATTAAGAACTTCAGCTGAGGGACAATCAGATGAAGTGGGAAATGGATAGAGGCCAGTTTGTGCGGGCCCACGAGGGATGTTTTGTTTTTTATTTTTCATCAGTCTAGAGAACTGTAGGCCAGACTCTTCTGTTTTATGTGAATGTGAGTGACTACTAATTGCACCTGACAGCCTCTCTTATATGGAGTCATCGGAGTGCCATAAAAAATATATAAAGAAAAAATAAACAATAAATAAAACAATAAAAAAAAACTAATATCAACTTAACAGAATATAAAATAATAATATAAATAAATACACACAGAAATAGATAAACAAATAAATGAAAATGCTTATAATTCTTTCATATTTAATTATTTGTATTTCCACATTTATTTATGCTTTTATTTCCCTTTATATTTACCTCTGCCAAGGAGGTTATCTTATTTACCTGTGTCAGTTTGTTTGTTTGTTGGTTTGTGAGCAGGATTGCGCCAAAACTACTGAATGGATTTCCACGAAACTTAGATGGAGAATGGGTCTCGGCCCAGAATAGACCCTGTTAACTTCTGGATGGAATTAGGCATTTTCTTTAACATTGCGAGATAGAGCCTTTTTTTGGTAATTTTTGTAAATTTTTCAGGGAACAATGCATGGATCTTGATGAATTATGGCTATTTATGGTTAAGTTTGATATTGGATTTGGCTTGATTAAATTAAAGGGGCGTGTTTGGCCTTGGCGGAGGTATGCACTCTACAGACTTCCAAATTCTTTTATTTAGCAATTCATTCTTTCTAGATTTATTTTCATATTTCCACATTTACTTATTTATTCTCTTTTTAATCCTCCTTATGTTTCCTCATTTATTTCCTCATCGTTTTTTCTGGCACTCTTATGACTCCATACTTAATATCTCCCCTCTAATTGTTGTGTGATTGCTCGTTTCAGCAGGTGGCGCCATATGGCCAGCAGGGCATGGGGGGTTACAGCCAGCAGCAGCAGCAGCAGCAGCAGCAGGCGGGCCAGCAGGGAACCCCTTCGTACTTCAGCCCCCCTCAGCAGACCCCTCCAGGCCCAACCCAGAGCCCCTACCTGCAGCCTCGACCACCGCCACAACAGGTACCAACGCGCACACACACACATTAACTCATCACATGCAGAACCAGACACCCACTGCGCTGTTTCCTGTGTGGAGAAATTAGCCAAGAGATTCAGCTGCAACCAAAGTCCCCTTTGCACGCCATGAGCAAAACTGGAAATGATTACCATAACTCAATAAATATATATGAATACATATATCAGTTACACATCAGATACGCAGATGTCACATATCAGATGAAGAATGAAATTTGAAATATCAGCAGGAAAGGGATTGCATCCAAATCTTTTTCCATGGGTTCTATTTTAATATTTTAGCAGTGCTGGGATTGGCGAGATCATCTTAAGGGATAAACTGTCTGTGTGTGCGTGTGTGTGTTTGTGTGTAAACGATAGTGCGGTGTGTTGGTGGTCCAACATGCCTGGTGTATGGGTCATATTATTCCCTTGCATTATTCATGTGAGGTATTTTAGGTAAATCTCACTCTCCGTGTTTCTCTCTATTTTAATATTCTCGCCCTCTTTCAGCACACACACGCACATACTGTACACACACTTAACAGGAATGGGACATTTGAATGTAATATTCAGACAGTCATAGTGTATAAACATATATGGTACATTAAACCAGCCTGTGTAAACCCAGTCCTTAGTACAACAAAGGGCCTGTTCCACAGTTATGTATCTAGACTTGTCCTGCCAAGTTCCAGCATGATGTTCTGTAGAAGTTTTTCCATTGGGAAGCTGGGTTCAAGCAGTTGTTTTTGAGTTGAGTGAAGGCTGCCCATGTGTTTCCCATCCACTCTGCAGCTAGAGAGATCTATCAGCCTGTGTGGAGTGACTCTGGCCAACAGCCCTGCCCTGGATCACAACAGAGCAGAACAAAACGGGGAAGGAGAAAGAACAGTGCAAGACGGGAAAGATTACAGTACAACAGAACTGGACAGGAAGGGGAAGATCAGACAGAACAGGGAGGGAAAGGAGAAGACAGGATGAAGCAGAACAGGAAAAGACAGACGAGTTAAGCAGGGATGCCTTGGGCCATTGTACAAGATCAGTATCAGGGCTGAGACAGGCATGTTTTAATTCAGCAATATTGGCTATATTAGTCCATATCTAATATTTAGTTTGATTTTGATATTCATTATAATTACATGTAAAAATACCTGATTTCACTCAATTAAAATCCTAATTCACAGCATTGCAAACAAGAGAACCGCAGTGTGGTTCATAGGAGGGATTGGAACAGCGTACACATTTGTAATTATGTAATTATGTGAAAACTTTAACTTAATTTCCACTCTATATTTCAGAGGAAAACAGTGCATATATACATGTAGTTAACACTTCCTTTAAAGAATAGATTACAATAGGACAGTAGATTTTGTTAACAAAATGTGCTTGTTAAAGACTTAAGAGCATATAAAGTAGTCAGTGAAGCACCATGTGGGCCAGCTACAGTACTAAAATGCTGCTGACGCATTCACACATCTGCAATTAAAAAAGTTATTTTTGGTACTGTTTGGCTTCTAATACCAAGTAAGTAAAGTACTAAGTAATTTGAAGCAGTACTTTAAAGGTCCAGTATATGGGGTTTAGGGGGATCTAGAAAAGGAATATGAGCCTTTTACATCTACACAGGGGGCCGGTCCTCTTCCACGTAGTCTACCAAGCGCTGTTTTACGCGTTCTTAGTGGCCACCGTAGGAGAGAGTAAAGCGAGGGATGTTCAGTTGGTTGCAATCTACAAACAAACTGCCACACTGTAAATTTTAAAAGTGACCGATTACCCAAGAATTACCAGGTAAAGTAGACTATTAATCTAAGTGGAACGAGCTGAAAAGTTTTTAGATTACGGATTACAGTGTAGATGCCACAACATCCTACACACTGGACCTTTAAATGGCATTAGATTGATTGCTACTTTTCTACATGAATGATCCGTACCTCTGCCACTACAGAACAAATCAACAGCGAGTGATATTAATGAATATATTCATGCGGACAGCTCATCTTTACAGGACAGAACTGTATAGACTACATAAAACACAGCACAGAACAGGATACACAAAGAAAAATGTGCTATGCAGAACCATTTAATCTCAGCAAATATCAGCACAGGGCAGCAGAGACAGCACTACTTTCACAAAGCATCCTTTATTTTGGCCCAGACACCATATCAGCCATTAGTAGTTCACAAATGGGAATAGACTTATTTAGCATCTGCACTAGTTGATGCCATTTGGCAGTGGTGTCGTTGTGTCTGTCTAGGTAGTTACACTGTGATTTACTGAGATGTAGTTAAACCTTCTTTTAGACAGCCTTGAATATTGAGCACACCAAGATAAATAGCCAAGCAAAAAGCCATTGTGAACACAAAAGCACGTTGTCAAAAAAGGAAATCGTTAGTCTTAGCATAGTAATTTTCATTCTGAGTGAACATTTCAGCCAGCGTGCCTATTGTCTCACACTGGAAAAGCACTTACTCTTGTTTCCTCACTTAACATGCTGACACACATACACACACACACACACACACACACACACACACACAGACCATGCAGCCTACTGAACAAACATTATTCACTCTAACTAGGAGAGGCTGAGATCCATGGCCACCTTGACATTTTGTGACAGTAATGGTGTGTTTTCATCATCGCTGATGATGTGGCGGCAATTGACCCTTGCTGGCATTTATAAACCAGGTAGTTCTGCCCAAGCACTTTGATTGGCCAAAGCCTTGTTTCACCTGTGCTGCTATGCCGACTGCTGTGATGACCAGGGAGCTGGTTTTCTTCTGTTTCTCATTTTTACTGTATAAATGCACCGATTGTAAGGGAAAATGTTTCAATCAGCACAGACGCTTGTTAGCGCTGCATAAAAGCCACAATACCTTCAGCAGCCATTGCATCGATGTCGCATCCCGCTGTCTTCACCTTTAATCTAGAAATCCTTCCTATGTGTCGGAGCTACACAGCATTTTATTTCTGAGCAACACAGCAGGCGATACGCCAACTCCTCCTTGCTCCTGTCTACTCGCCATCAAACTACGGATGGAACTAACTAAA
The DNA here is from genome assembly GCF_965226575.1 of Pagrus pagrus. Classification (NCBI taxonomy): domain Eukaryota; kingdom Metazoa; phylum Chordata; class Actinopteri; order Spariformes; family Sparidae; genus Pagrus; species Pagrus pagrus. Next base: position 11,380,021 of record NC_140202.1, read on the forward strand.
TCCACTCTTTCCGTCCACTAATAAGCTCCCAGCTCCCATACTCCATGTGGGAAATGAGCTTTAACAAGAAACCCGGCTATTAATGGACAAGCACAGTTAAAGGACACTCTTTCCAACTCGCAGTCCAATTCATCTGAAACAAGAGAAGACATATACGCTATGTGTAAATGGAAATTTATAGCTGGTAATAGGCTAATAGGCTCCCTTGAAATGGGTTTTTTTGCACTCAGTTCTTTCTTGTGTAACAAGTGCAAAAAGCAGGTCCAAGCACTCACTTTATTTCAAGAGTTTATGTTCAAGTAATTACCGAAAATACACAATATTGATCATTAAAAAACATGACATTTTACACATAACAAAAACAAGTCTGTGCGGTGGCATTAAGACAAAGTTAATTGTCCATCGATTGAGCGAGAGAGTAATTTAGCGAGGGAAAGAATGCCAGAAAATACCAGAATACATTTAAATCACAAAGATACTAGCTCCATGTCTTTGATTTTGGATCCAAGAGTAAACATGTCTGGAAATAAAACTTACACAGTGCAGCTGTCCAAGATTACAAGTCGAGGATTTGGTGTGCTTTTCTCCTGCTCTGAGCGAGTGTGCGTCTTTGTGTCAGTTTTTTGTATGTGTGTGTCTGTGTGTACACTAATCAGCCCACTGCGCTGTAGCAATTCCGAGCTGTGAAAAGGTCAAACGGTGACCTTTCTCTGTGATTCTGGGCTGAAATGAGACATGATGTGAGCCGCACGGAGCGGATTACACGCACACACATACACACAATTGCAAGCGCACGCCAGATTAGGACGTCATTGTGGTTTTGACCCCTGTTTTTTGACCCTGCATCACTCGGAGAAATCCAAGCTGAAAAGTTCTTTATTTTGTTCTTCCGGCGCTCTTCGCAGTTCCTTTCCCCCCACTCCACTCCCATTAACCCTAGCCAGAGGACATCCTCCAGTTGATGGAACCATTCCAGCTGCCTTTGACATAGAATTTGCTCTGCAACCGACCGCTATTAGCTGGTTTTGTAACAAATCGAAGCGAAAAATGCCGTCTTTCTTTTGAGTCTATTGCACTGCTGTGACCTCATCTGATTGCAAGGAGCGGAGCCGGCTAAAAAGACATTTCAAAGACATCAAGGCTGATGCGAAAAAATACAAAAAATATTTAATATCACATCAATGAAGAAGTAGGCTTTGGAAAAAAAATAAATGTGGGTGGTTTGTTGGTGGTTTTTGAGTGCTGACAACGCCAGATATTTTTAAATTGATGGTTGTGTTGTACTTCTTAAAACCACTCTGATATATACTTCAACTTAATAGGTTGAGGAGTTTTTTTGACCTCATGTACTATTCAGTTTGATAAGTGTATGTTTGCATGTCACTTCCCACCAAATGCTCAATAAAATTGCAATAAAAATGATTTCTGCTTTGTGGAAAAAAAAAAATTAAGCTCATAGGTTAGGAATCTGGAAGTATATATTTGGAAGACAGTCTAAATATCAGGACCCTAATGTTTTTGGTCTGATTGTTGGCTTCAATTACAGCGCAAGACAAATCACTTAAAGGGAGAAAATCCGTGCCCTTTCTTCCTCTCCCCTGGCCGTATTACAGTTGACACAAAACAGATGAAGAGCATGATATTTTGTTACTGTCTTAATACTTTCTGCCTCATAAAAACGGAAATGAGCGAGCTGTAATTTCAAGAATTTTGGAGATGATTTTTTATAGTATGTTTGCTTTATTGGGTAGTATACACTGGAGTGTGACAGGGGAGACTGAGGGGGGTAGAGAGGAAGGAGGTGAAAGGCAACCTTGGCCCGCCGCCAGAATTAAACTCATAATGCTGTGAGAGGAACATGCTGCTGGCTTTGATCGGGACCCTCTTTTTAATTTTTCACCAAGAAACAGTGTGTTAAATTTATGTTCAGAGAGTCATTACATGTAACAGAATACATCTTTGCAATGTTTTCGCATAAAATAAACTGTATGGTGAGTGTGCCCCTGAGTGGGTGTATAGTAAAGTTGTTGGAATTTGACTGCGGGTCTTTGAAGAAGGAAGTCATTCCCTGTGACATTTACTCCCAGCACAATAAAACCCTCCTATCCACTCTCTTGTGTGAAACTGATCCCACCGGTCATTTCCTCTATTGGCCTTTAACTATTTCCTCTTCCTGTCAGAGAGTAGGCTCTGGGGAGCGGCGCTGTGGCATAGAGGAGCTCTCAGCTGATTGGAGGAGACAAGCTCACTTTACAGGGACCTATACGGAAGGAGGCTGATTCAGGGGTTGTAGGTGCTGCTTAGTGATGCTCATGAGTATTGCCTGAGTGATATGCAGTTTTTTGGGGGGGCTGATACGAAAAGATTCTGATATCGATGTATATTTAAGTTGATGAAACTGGAGTGAGTTGCTGTCATCCTGTGAAAAGCATGTATCTTCAATATGTCAGGGTTTCTAAAGCGAAAAAAAAAGATAAAGATAGTCCAGTTTTCAGCTGTGTGACAATGCCTTTTACTGAACTGAGTTGAATTTTTTAATTTAAAAATGATTTTTTTTTTGTCATTATGCCGATTCTATGTAAGGCGACAGCAATACCAGAATTTAAAACTTCGATACAATACTCAAAACCTCTTTTGATACCACATCAAATGGAGAAAAAAAAGTTGTGGGCCCACATGAAAGGATTTATTTTGTCTTTTTTATTAACAATCTTTACGAAAAAAATCCCTGAACACATACCAAACACATTTATCTGTCTAACTTTGGGTTGAAAACCTTATTGTAGATCTGTTTTTTTTTGGCTTTGGTACGGATGATGCTATTGAATGCAGATTTTTGAATCATTTTAACAGGAGGTGTTGACACTTCTGCAACCCTACTATTCTCAACACTCAGCAGACCATCGGGTGCTCCTACACTAACATATCGTCTGGGTCCTTTACCTTTCACTAGTAGCACTGTGCCATTTCCTATTTCCTGTCTGTCACCCCCTCACCCCCAACCGACTGCAGCAGCAGGCCCTTTCTCCCACCCTCCCCCACCCCCGCTTTTAATCACACCAGGTTAATTAAAAGGCCGTCGAGCCTTTCTGCAGCCTGCCCCCCCTGGCTTTATTACCCCCTCGCTGTATACTCGCTCTGCCGCCTCGATCACCGTGCCTGCCCCCCAATGCACACACACATACACACACACACACTCTCTCACACGGAAATGGGAACTCACCTCGGCGACAAGGTGGAGGGACAGGAAGGGAAGTTGAGGGGACAAGGAGGAAATGAGAGGCAGGAAGGAGTGTGTGTGAAGAGAGAGTGAATGAGATGTGGCGGTGAGAGTGGAGGGGAATGATTGTGTGTGTGTGTGTGTGTGTGTGTGTCTGTGTGTGTCTGTGTAGGGGGCACTGTGTGTGGGTGGGTGGGGCGCCCAAAGTTCAATGTCATTAATTGGTCACCATTTGAATATTAAGTGAAGAACTCTGTTAATTAACAGGATAATAAAAGTGCTGCTGGCTGGGAAGGGGGTGGACAGGAAGAGGGAGGGAGCGAGGGATGGAGGGAGGACAGGCTGTGGAAATGGAGGGCATATGGCGAGAGAGAGAGGAGGAGGTAGAGGGAGAGAGAGCGAGGCTGGGTGCCGGGTGATAAGAGGGAGAGAGAGACGTCCGTGGGTAAAGGTCTGGCAGTGGTAATTTGCGGAGAGCCGCGTTAATTGTCATAACCTTTTAAATGGCAGAGTTTATCGGAGTCCTCTAAATGTCCCCGCGTATCGCCACGGCAACCCTGGGCCTGCCGCACTCCGATTGGCCGCAGCTGACGAGCACTTAAGCTTGATGAGTTTTCAGGCAAAAACTAAATGATAAAATTGAAAAAAATATATATATATATACTGTATATGCCAGCAAGGTTTTGTGTCTGTGAGCATGTGTGTGTGATAGTGTGTCCGCCTGTGTTTGAGACAATGTTTTTAATTTAGTGTGTTTTTTTACCTCTGCGTTGACTGACACTCGCTAATTGCTCGACTAGAATCCGCCACTGTTTTTTTTTCTTCTTTTTTTCCCCCTTTTTTGATTTATGTTTGTTTTTGTACAGCCGAGCCGCAATTCAAATGCAAATGAACGAGGACGGGAGAGGTGTTTTTGGAACGGTTAGGACAATCATAATGGCTCGGGAAAAAAAGGGGGCCGGTAGTTAGCGGCACAGCACCCTAGGGGCCTCATTTAGCTGCCATTTGTTAGGAAATGCCGCTACATTTGTTCCTGGATACAGACTTCACAGACAGAGAGAAAGAGAAAACACCACCAGGAAAAAAAAAAAAAAAAACATGTCACAGTCAAAGTCGAGTTCGCCAACACACTGCTATTGTTCCGCCGTGCTTCAGCAAAAGTCATGTGGGTGTACACCAGTTTGGGTGGATGTCCTCTTTAACAGCGAGCCAAAGCAATTGAAGTGAATGGGCGGATGGGGGTGGTGGTGACTTGCGAAGAGTGTGTGAAGTGAAGATGGTACAAAGACTGGCTCGTGTTTGATTAGCCTGTGTAGAGTAATGGGAATGAAAGCCCTGGCTATGGCATCTGCGGCTAACACTGCTAGCTACATCTGACATCATCCCTGGTATGTGCACACGGCCTGCACACACACCGGCGTGTGTCAGCACGTGTGCATGTGCATTTCTGTTTACATAGGCAAGAATGAATGCTTGCTTGTGGCTGCGTGTGTGCGTGCACCGACTGTGTGTGTGTGTGTCCTGTGTCAGAGCTCTGGTCCTCTCTTGTAGTCTCTTTGTGCTAAAGGTCAGGGGGATTGCTGAGATAGAATCCAATCTGAAGGACACGGCACTAGAACAGGCCCTGCTACAAATGGACCCATTAAGATAGGCTGGACACACACATACACACACACTCAGGCACACAGAGCTCTCGGATATATAGGCATACACACACAGGCATCCTCGCGTCCAAGTATGCACATACAACAGCCGTTTCCATTCTAATGGTCACCTTTGCCGTGATGATAATAATAGGCTGTAGCCTGGAATAAATGCCTGTCATTTGCATTGAGTCCAACCAACACACCGCTTTTTAAAGGCCGTCGCAGAAGACGGATGTGGGTCTGCTCTATAATATATTTCTGACATAATCAGAAATGTAACTGCGAATGTTTTCCAAATATTCAAAAATGGATCAAGAGATTTAAGAGTCAAGAAAACATGGAAGACGAGCGAATCATAACCAAATGTTGATTTGTCACATTTCTCAGAGCGCGTTGTAGCTCGCTCTCACTGCTGATTGTTGCTTCAATTATAGTTCAGTCAGTCTGATTGGTGGGAGTGTGTGCGCATATCTGCAAGTCTGAACCAGCCGTGTGTGTGTGTGTGTGTGCGTGTGTGTGTGTAAATCAATGCAGGATGTTGAATATGGATGCCTCCCTCCTCCGCCTCTGTCTGATATGTAGAGGCTGTATCTTACATGTCTGTTAGCGCGGCGGATACAAACATAGTTGAGATACAGCAGAAACACGGAAACACACCTCCTCACTTCACACCACTGTCTGACCCTTCAATCACAGTATCTCTCTCTGTATGAGTGGGTGTGTGCATGTGCTTCTTAAGGTCTTTCCCAGTGGACACCGGAGGCTCCTAGTCCTCGGGGTAATGTGGCAGGGGGTGCGCTGGGGTTCATGGCGTGTGTGTGTGCATGCGTGTGTGTATGGTGAGGCGGTGTGTTAGGAGTGCGGGGGGGTTATGGGCCTCTCTCCTAAAGACACGCAATTAAGCTTAATTTTTAATGAATATTAATGGCATTAGCGTCAGATTTTGTGGAGATGTGCATCTGCCAAGGTGCAGGGGAAAACGGGGGGATGACTAATTCATTTGGTAGTCATGAGGAGAGCGGCTGGAGACAGGGAGGGATGGATGGAGGAGGAGAGAGGGGTGGAGGTAGTCTCAATGAGGAGGATGGAGAGGGTGATGGGGAAGAGGATAGAGTAAAGCAAGAGACTAAAGGTGCAATATGTTAGAATTTTTGCTGAGGATGTAAGATTAATACAACTAAAATTATCAAATTTTATGACAGCTTTGTATTGTGTTGCAGAGCTATCTACTGGAGCTAGCATGCTAACTAGCTAGCCCCAGTGCTTCCCAGTCCAAAGCTCCTGCGCTAGTGGTTTAAACACCAACACCTCCTCCGCTAACTGCACAACTAACTGAGCTACCTAGCTAATGGTAGCTACAGTTTGCAGCAGCTAGCAGTAACTCTAGTGATATACTGCTCCCTGTTTTTTCTTAGATATGAATTTGACAGGTGGCCAACTCTTACATACTGTGCCTTTAATGGGGAGAGGGTACGGACAGAAAGGAAAAAGAGGAGAGAAAAGGAGGTGGTGTGATGCGACAGATGTTGGGCCAAAAATAAAAGCAAATATAATTATGATAACACAAAATAGATGTGAGTAGAAGATGCTGAGAAATGTAGTAAAGCGAGAGCCAACATGTGACGAAAACACCTACATCTGCACACAAAGCCTATAAAAGCAAGATAGCCCTGAGCAAACAATGGCGGTGGAAAAAAGGATTTAAAAGCAAGCATGTTAACATTTTTGAAAAGTGTAGTTTAAAGTAATCCACATCTTTTTCATGCTGTTCTCTACAAAAACGAGATCGAGGCAGACGTCAGCCAAAATCATCTTAACGTAATGGCTGTGAATTTCGCTCTCTCTGCTTTCTGTTGTGTGAGGTGGGGTGGCATCAAATGTGCTTTGCTCGCTGTCATGCCCGTTCCGTTTCTAGTTTTCCGAGGCAATGAGAATCACACCGGCAAAGCAACGTTTCCCCTCGTTGCTCCCTGCTTGAAAAAACAGCGTTAGAAAGTGTGCAGAGCAAACCAGGCAAAAAAGAGCTGGGACAATGTTCTTTAATTAGGTGTGAGCGGGAAAAGAAAGAGAGTGTCAAATTGGTTGTGTGTCACAGTTTGAATCAGTGTTTGAGGCGGCGTTGTGGCCTAGATTTCTCTTAACCTGAAGGGCTAAAACCTGAGCTCTAGGATCTGACCTTTGACCCTTTCCAAGAAATGAAGAAAGTCTGCCATCCCACTGACACAGTACAAAAGATTAAATTACAGGACTACTTTTGAAAGCAGGTACCTGCAAGTCTCACATCCCAAACAATCGCCATGTTTTTCTGCTTTTCCGAACATTTCCCACTTCCCGGCCGACTCCCGCTCCTGAGTGGCTGGGATTAACATGGTGCCGCAATATTGATTTACGTCCGCATAAAGCCTCTCCGGCTCTATATATTACACCACATTCAGCAGTCATCTATTCAATCAAATCTAATATTACACTGCCTCTCCACACAGCTGTCTAATAGCATTTAACTCACAGTTTGATTCCTGCATTCCCTCATGTACTTCAAACGCTTGCCTTCAATATCCTTCATTCGTTTCTACTATGCCAAGATGAAGTCTTTTGAAAAGCACGGAGGATGAATGAGCGTGTCTCTGTGTGTGTGCGCGGATGTGTGTGTGTGTGTGTGTGTGCGCGTGTGTGTGTGTGTGTGTGTGAAGACAGGATTAGCTGTGGCCTAAGGCTTAAGGTATGGAGTGGAGTGTATTTTAGAAGCTTCTAAATTAGCTGGGAAATGGGATTTTGAGACAATGGACTGGAAAAAACTCAAATGAAAGGATGCACTCGCAGCACTCCTTCATTTGCCTCTGATGTTCTCTCGTTCTCGCTTTTTCTAGTCTTTTTTTTTCACTTTTTTCTTCCCCTGTCTTCATCTTCCCTCTCTATCCCTGTGCTTTCGTGGCTCCTCTTTTTCTCCTCCTCTATCTCTTTCTGCATCTCGCCCTCCGTATCTCTCTCCCAGCATCTCTTTCTTTCTGCCCTCCCTCCTCCCAGAGTCTGTTTCCCTCTCTCTCTCACCCTCTCTGTCCATATTACAGTTGACAGTGATGATGTAAGAACGTGAGTGTAAACAGTAGTATGAGGCTAACCTCACTTTGACCCACTTAAAACGGAAATCCCCTGGAGTACACACACACACACACACACACACACACGCACACACGCATGCACGCACTACAGACTCATATGCCTGAGTAAATATTGGACTTGGGTCAGCAGCTTCTCTTCTGTTCTCATTTCACTGTCTGAGCAGCTATCTGTCCATGTGTGCATTTTGGTCTGTGAACTGTGCACGTGTCAGTGTGTCCACTGCTCAGAAAGCTGCCTCTCCTTTATTTACCTGTGGAGGTGTATTTGTGTGTAACGCTGGTTTCTGCTTCAAACGAATCACTTCCGACCGATGTAATAAAAGCCTGACGTTTGGCGTGCATCCAGGCGCCCATTGATAAACACGGGGGCTGTGCACACAAACACAGGGCTTGCCCAGGGCCCTGACGAGGAAACTAGCATGGCTTTGTTTTTAAAATAGCGCCTCCGTTCTTCACTGCACTCCTGTTGTTAAGTGTCTCTCTGCACCCACCCACTTATGGGATGATATGTGATCCAGCGATTGAACCACATCTGGGTGAACAGGGTTTCCCCTCTGGCTTTTAGACGTGGTTAAGGGGATGTCGCTGGTTTTTAGGTTTGAGGCTATGAAAGGAATAAGGAAGCTATTGTGGCGAGATTATGGTTTGAGGTTCCATTTATTTTGTCCATTTTCATGATGATTATTATTTGAATAACCATGAAAAAGTAGTTGAGCTTTATTTATTTATATTCGATGGTATGAATGAGAAAATAAACATAATAATGTGCAATTGAAGATAATATTGATTAACACAGCAATAAATGTGTGACTTCCATTTTATTTTCTTCTTAATAAGAACCTGTGTATGTTTAGTGTAACTTCATTGTGCACTGGTAGAACTTTTATTCCAGGGTTCAAACAGGTACTGGAAATCCTTGAATATTAATTTGGGGTTTTCAAGGTTTGAAAACTGCTTGAAACTGCTTGAAGTTGTAGGCCTAACTGCTTTACTTTCTACACAAGTCTACACAGTAACGCATTTTGCAACATGAAACTTTTTTTGTTTTCCATCAGAATGCTATTACAAAACATCATTTTGCTGACATGCCTTTATTCTCTATCTATTAGCTAAGAAAACTGAAATTGTGGTAATGGTTCATCCTAAGTTCAGGAGAGGGCTCAAGAAGAAGATTTGGAACACATTCAAGGATCTAATACCAGACTAGAGACTAGACTAGAGACTTGGGACTGCAGGACCAGATTTAGGACCACGGCTACAGGGACCCCTGGCTTTACAGTAAATCAGTGGTTGAAGCATGACACTAACAAAGCAAGAGTTATGGATTCATCTTATGTTGAGGGTAGTACTTTCCACCACATGCCTACAAAAATGGAATGATTGGCATTTTAGGAAACATAAAGATATTTAAAATGTTCTATATTTTTAGAATTGGTGCTTCAGTGATTTAATTGGCTAATAATTGAAATGTGGACATGAAGGGAGCACTCTAGGGCATTTAAGGTCATTACATTACCTTTCCTTAATAATGGATGAATGAATACATTAACTTCTTGGCTCTGCGTGAGTGTGTGTGCACTGCTGCTAATGCAGCATGCAAACTGTGTGCATAGAGTAACTTTACAGCTACATATAGAGGGTGCATAAAACCTAATATCAGATTTCATAAAGAATGTAAAAAAAGTACAGAAATGGTATCACTCAGCCCCGGATGCACAAATTACGACCCATTTAATGCTCTAATAATAGATCCATTTCGCATGATACATCTCTTGCTGTGAAGGATAATCTTCGGCTATAAAATTATATCACCCAGCTGACAGGGATATTGCCCACCTACTACAGTATAATCACACAACAGATAAGAAATCAAACTGTGGGGAAAAATGGATTTTGATAGTAAAAACCTGAACATACCCTTTATGTGTCTGTGTGTGTGTGTGTGTGTGTGTGTGTGTGTGTGTGACATAAACGTGTGGCTGCGCGTACGTATGTTGTGTGTGCAAGCACTCGCGTGTGATCTCTCGCCGCGTCTCGCCGATCAGTTATCACTAATCCTTCCACTCAGAGCTCTTTAACAAGTTGCTATTGTGCTGCAGACGCTTAACATGATGGAGGAACGACCTCCGTGGTGAATGAAAGGAAGAGGGAGAGGGAAGGAGGGAGAGATATAGAGGGAGGGAGAGGGAGAGGGCAACACCTCCGACAATGGGGAGAAAATTGGTTTACACTAGATAGGCTTGTGATTACAGAGGGAACGAAAATGACTTAGATTGAACAATAGGACTGAGCGTGCGTACTGGTGTGTATTTGTATGTGTGTGTGTACGTTTCAAGGATTAGTGGGTGGTTAGGCCGGGATTTGGTTGAAATGAATTGGCGGGTACGGTGCGCTGATGGGTGCGCATTTGGATGTTTTTCAGTCTGCATGTACTGTATGAGAGTGTGCGTGTGTGTGTTTGTGTTCCCTGTGCGACGTGGCTCTTTGTGTTGTGACTTGATCTAACTGAGAATCAGAGTGTTTATTGCAGCCCTTTAAACCTGAGACCCTCTCAACAGTCCATCCCATTCCCTTAATCTCCGTCGCACACATTTAGACAATTTTCATCATAACAGAAGAGTGTTGTTGCCTGCGTCGTTACATAACTAGCGTCTAGCAGGAAAAGCAATGATTTTAAAGGAGACCTATTATGCTTTTTCAGTTTATTACTTTGCTTCAGTGTGTTATATAGGTTCTTGCTCATGTAAAGTAAAAAGTCTGCTAAAAGTCTGCGCTAACGAGAGCACCACTCTCCCACCGAAAACACTGCTCCTGAAACGCCTCATCAGTAGTCCCGCCTTTAAATCCGTGACTTTCTGACATCACGCTATGTCACCATGTCATACATTTGCATAATTTATGCCTATATTCACGGTCAAAGTGAAGCTAAATGGAAGCTGAAAACACAACAGAGCCAACCTGAGGCAGCATTAGCGGTGCTGGCTCAGGCGCGTGTGAGCTGACCAATCAGAGCAGACTGGGAATTCAGGTGGTGGGGCCTTAAAGAGACAGGAACTAAAACAGAGTCTCTCAAACAGAGGGGGAATACAGCGCTGCAGCTGTGGACAGTATGAGAAGACAGATTGTTTTTTGAGCATTGAAGTATGTAAACCTATTCTAGCAGTTACCGGAAATAAAGTTATTATGATATGTCTCCTTTAACTCCAAGGATACTGCACTTTTGAATCCATGTCATGACCAATATTTGCAAGAAAAATAATCCAAAAATAAAAAAAATAGATTTTTCTTATGTACATATACATAAACACACATTCTTTTAGCAAGAATGCTTTAAATTTGTACATCAAAGACTTATGGAAAGTATATTCTGGAGGCAGTTAAACCATGAACTTATTATTCATAGACAGAGGACACAGTAATGTCAGTGTTTTGAAATTACCTCGAGCACATTTTACTGCATTAAACCCTGTAATTTCTTTTTTTTTTTTTTTTTGCCCCTAACTGCCAAAACAAATGATTTGCAGCATTAGTGATTTCCTAATTTATATCCTCTTCAGTGCTCTAAATAATAGGCGGCATACCGTAAAATAAATCGTTTGAATTTATCGATCATAGAGCTAAATGGCTCTCTGTGGTACTTTCTAGGAGGCCCAGCAGGAGACCTACGGCACCAGGGGTCCTGCCCCAGGGAACTCTGGGAAGGCCAACAATGAGGATGGCGTCTCCCATGACCGCCCGTCCAGTCTGCCGGTGAGTGACTGACAGCTCTGCACAAAGTATCACTGATCGACACATACAGCATTACACAATAGGGAAAAGGCTCTGCTGTAGCTCACAGTAAAACATTCAGTTGTAAGCACGACCCGCCTCTTCGGCTCTCCCTCATGGGAGACGCTGATTTGACTGCCTATATCAGAGCTTACGTCTGTGTTTTGACTGCCGTCCACGCCGAAGGCAAAAAGGCCACGTGCGTGAACCCGCGGCCTAGGCATCATGCACTCACTCACACGTACGCCCACATGCACAGGAAAGCATATGCACGGACACAGACATTCTCGCTAATGCACGCACACACTCAAACCCACACGCGTTTGGCATTTAGGCGAGCTAAAAAATCGTTAAGCAGGTTGACTGGAGGAGTAATTGAGGAATGCTGAGGCCAGGCTGATCTGTGAGCGGAGAGAGATGTGGGCTGCTCCACTTCTTTTGGCTAAACTAATCGCTTTTTACTCGCTAGATATCATTTCTCCCCTCACAGCTCCTCAGTACTTTCAAGAATAGAATAAATAGGCATTTGCAAATGGTGGCAAATATTGGCACTGCTTGAGGTGTGTGCCGTTTAATTTACCAGATACTTTGGAACAGCCTCGGGAGTGGAGGAATAAACTGCAAGAAAAGCTAAATTAAGTGTATGAACTGAAATTAAGCTATAATATTTTCCATAAACTGGTTCGCTGGTCGTTCCTCTGTCTTTCAACGCACACGGACACTTCCCTCTGCTTTTCTTCTGAGTTTTCTAAGTCTTTCTCTCTCTCATGCACACACACACACACACACACACAGTCACACACTCTGTCTGTGACTTTTTTCTTCCATAACATACTAGTAGTATGTCATCCGCTTTATCTTGGCATTTCTCCCTTTTCTCTGTAATTTTCATTCTCCCACACTCCATACCCCCCTTCTCTTCTCCTGTGTCTTTCCTTCTAAAGTAGCATCATAAAAGCGTTTTTTTTCCCCCCCTCGTGCTATAATTGAGAACTGGCCTTGATGTATCAGTGTGTGAATCCGGAGCTAGAGAGCAAGGCGAGGCGAGGAGCCACTGCAGTCGCGGGGGCCGATCTATTTGAACCACAACCACTATCACCCCGCGTTCCCTCGCCACTTTAATCCTGGCGTTTTACCCCTTGGGTTCTCCGTGTGTTTTCACATCCCATCCAAAGCGCGTGGCTCGCCGAGATCCTAATCGGCGGCAAGTTTTGATGAGAGAGAGACACAGAGAGGGTGCGATGGATAGATAGAAGGGGGAGAGAATGAGAGAGAAATCGCTCGGCGTTCGCCAGGCTCTTCCAGCAAGCTGTCACGGCAGAGATGTAACCGTTTTTTTTTTCCTCCTCTCCCCCTCTCTCTTTCTCACTCTCTCGCCGGCGTTTGATGTCAGATCTAAAGCTGCTGTCATCTTTTTTCCCCCCTTTCTCTCTGTCAGGAGGGAGGGAGCGCGGGTCGGCGAAAGTGTCATGTTGTTGTTTTGGGACGAGTCTGCTGTGCTGTGTGATGTGGCGGGATTTTTGAAGGGAGACCAAAGGGAAAAAGTGCTTTAGTAACTTATAACAAATGCAAGTCACAGTTGCCCCTTGGGTCTGTTAAAATGTAACGTACTGGAGACAGAGCATATCTTGGATTTCTTATCGTTGATCACTTAAATGCTCCAATTAGACAAACACAAAGCGAGTGCTCAGGACTAGCTTGTTCGCACTGACCATCTATCTGCATTTCCATGTCGCTTTGGGACGAATTTTAATGTTCACGCGACACAAAGCATGATGGTCAGAGTGGTTCCCAGTATAATGAATGGATAAATAAGTGGTGTTTTCCTTGTATACGTTTCAGTTTTAGCATCTAATCTGCTAAAAAAAAAAAAAATCTTGCCTTGTAGCTTCTGTAGTCAGGATTTCCTTTAATGTTTACCAGCGACAAACATTTTTAACTGACCTTGCATTCACAAAGTGATTTTCTATATAGGGTTTACTTTAACACTAGTTTTCCTCTCGCAGTATTTTTAGTCTCTTCAGACTTGCTGTGGTCTAGCTGAGCCTGTTCCTCCAGTCCTACACAATAGTCAGGTCAGGAGCCAAAGCAAAGATCATCTATTGAGAAGAGGAACCACTCCATAGTGAAACTTTGTAGCGGAAGGTTGGCAGTTGTGACCATATGTTTTCTAGCCCTTTTATATCAGGAATATTTCCACTGAGATTCAGAATCTCTTTTACAAGGGAGTCCTGGCCAAGACAGAAGAATAAAAAGTTTCACATTAAAGAAACACGGCAACTGACTTGAAACAATCAACAAATTATATCAAGACAGTGAATTCAGTCACAGGGGAGGACATTCATTGCTCAAATAGTCACTTATCAAGTGATGAAGTTTAAAATCACACCTGGATGAGGATAAAAAACTTAAAGATAAGGTATGCAAAAAGTTACATAAATATTCATTCCTGCTTTAAGTTTGTGTGAAATGTAAGAAAATAATTTAAAATGCAGTTTCCATCTCCAACCAAAGGTGGTCATTTTTGACAAAACTTTTTCATCCTAACTGTTCATTTGTCCCATGAGATGAAACAGTTGAGTTTTTAAAATGACCTTAATTTCCCCCTACAGGTGTGGCAATTATGGGTCAAAAAAGGTGACATGTCATGTAGGTTGCTGACAGGGTGTTAGAGTGCAGGGCTGCACGATTGTCACAGGATGACATGCCGACTGCTGCCTTGTTATCTCGTGCTGTGCGGCGGTGACGTTTCTGAAAATAGAGGCAGGAGTGAGAGCTCTGTGTTTACCTCCTCTCTTTAGCGCCCTCAGCCCTCTTTGCATCTTTTGCCTAACGTCACTAAGCAGAGCCAGTTCTTCCAGTGCCACAGTGAGGTGAGGAGGGAGCCAGCGCTTTTTCATACCCAATACCCCCCCCTCACACACACACACACACCTCCTCTCCCCCCCCCAACCCGTTCCAGTCACTACATGTTCCCTGCTCTCCGGCGCTCCCCTGACAGCCTGCCAAGCTGCCGCACAGCCTCCCATCCTCTGGGACATGGAAGAGGATGGCCAGCCATGTGGAAAGACAGAGAGAGAGGGGGAGAGAGAGAGAGAGAGAGAGCTGGGGGTTGGGAGGGTGAGGTGAGGAAGGAAGGAAGGGGAGGAGGGGTGAAGAGCAGGATGAGAAAAAGAATGAGTAAGAGAGAGAGAGAGAGGGCGTGAAGCGGTGAAGTGAAACGTGGTTATCTTTTTGTCACTTGTTCAGGGTGAGGGATGTTGAATTCAGGCTATGGGGTTCCGGCAGAAGCATGTTATTCACACTAGCACACATACACACACACACACACACGCTCTGTCTCACACACACACACACAGACAAAAATATTTTTGTATGTCTTTCAGTGCTCATTTGCCCCTCCTTGACTTATTTTCCATCAGACAAAAAGGAAAATTCAGAAACACTATCTCTCCCTCGCCGTCTCTTCCCTCTCACTCCTGTCCACCTTGCCCTCCTCGCTTTTTCCAATGTTAGGTCATGAATGATTGACAGGACACAGCTGGAGAGGCCTCCTACCCCACCCACCACCACCACCACCACCACCTCCTCTCTCTCCTAGCATACACACAGACCTCAAACGCACGCACGCGCCACACGCTTTGATACGCGTTCTGTCCTCCGCGAGCCTTTTTCACACGCCCGGGTGTGCGTGTGCGCTCGGAACATGTCAGTCAGGCTGCCTATACAGTACGCACACTCTCACTCCGGCTCTCCACACTGCTGTGTTTTATTTTAGAGTCCCCCAGGCAGGCAGACAGGCCAGCAGGCAGCGCAGAGTAATGTCATCCAGCAGGGTTAGACTCAGCCTCCACATTAGTGCACACAAGGGGGGGAGGAGGAAGGGAGAGGAGAGGAGAGAGGGAGTCAAGAAAGCAAAGGCATACGAGGGAGTGATGGGGGAGAGAGGGAAGGAGGAAAAACATGTCTCTTGTATTGCTTTGGACGTATGGGCTTAAAATATACAAAGATGCAAATCAGATTTCAAGAGACCATTCAAATTACGCTGACAAAATGCATTAGCAGTCGCACCGAGTGCATTATCCATGTAGGAACATAATTCCTGCTTATCATATTTTCGTATGTATTTAAGTGCTTGATACTTGGGATGTATTTTTGCATCGAGGAAAGGAGGGAAGGTAGGGGGAGAGAGACTCGGAGACGAGATGTTCTCTGGACCCTGCCGCCTATTCTTAGAAACAGACAGCAGCACTGAAGGCCACAGCAGCTCCCTGCCACTGCTATGAACGCATAGCTGCTCTGAGAATAGGACAGCTAATCTGAAGCCAGCCTCACACTCCGAGGTACAGGGGGAATGTTCACGGTGACGCCAGCCTCAAATATGAGTAAAAGCGATTGATTCCTGTCACTTTACGCGTTGGTAGTCCATAATTTGCTGTATGATTTAAGATTTTTGCACAGTCTTTCACACTCTCCTTCAATGTGCTTCCTCACACACACGTAATTGGTGTTTTCACCTCTGGCCTGTTTCACCGCAGACCCAGATATCATGACACAGCGAGTCAGAGGACCCCGGCTTCATCTAAAATGCAGACGGGCTATTTTTCCGCTTGTATGCCAGCCTGTTTTCGTTTGCTCCTCATGAATCATTTAGCGCGCACACACAGTTTCATGTTCACTCGTAGTTTTTTTTTTTTTTTTCCTTTTTTTTTTGATCCTCAAGAGCCGGGAACACGTGTTTTATTTTGCCGGGGCCCGCACAATTTTGTTCCCCCACGGCTTGAAAACACAGACGCACAGGAAGTGGAATTGATCTGTGGTTGAAATTTCTCAGGGTCGTTCGCACTTAACCTGGAGAATCCACCTGTGATCACATCTGAGAAGGCTTTCCCGTCATTTTACTTCAATTAGGCTGTTTTCTTAGCACTCGTAGCTTGTTTTTAATATTTTATCTGCTTAAATGTCTCTGAAAACCACATAGGAGTTCAGCTTGAATTTTATAAACCACATTAGTGTGCAGCTCTGCAAGTCCAGTTTGAAGCGTTGTCCACTGAAGCAAGCGAGATCCAAGAGTGAACCTTCGTGTTGACTGCTGAAGTGTCCTTTAGCAGGACACTGAATCCCTACCAGCACTCCTCTGGAGCTGACACTGCACTCCTCATCCCCTGTGGAGGAGACACACAGTAAAAGAGAATTTCCCTATGGGGATCAATAAAGTTTTTTTTGCCTGAAGGCTTTTAGTCGTATCTTATGGCAAAAATTTGATGGCTACACACTGTTCTACCTACTGGGAACAGTGCTGGCCAGTGTAGGTTGTTAAAGCGAACTGGTAACACAAGGCTGAGCAGCAGAGAGGGAGGGGAAGGGGGGGGTTAGCTCCTCAGCTGCGGAGGAGGCCATGTTTATACCCAACCACCCCTGACAGGCTTGCTGACTGAAGCCCAGCCCGGTAGAGTGAAGGGTAGATAGTTAAACTGTGTATGTGTGTGTTTGAGCACTACTCTTACACACTTGCCTACCCCTATGCTTACACATGCGTACGCCCCCAGCGTGTGACAGGCTTTATGATTTGAAAGTGAAGGGGGGGAAATGGAGAGGGATGAACTTGGTTAAGAAAACACCAGTCAGGTTCCACTGGCGCCTCTCCACCAGCCTCTCCTACAGAGGAGGAGAGCCAGAGGGGGAGATAAGGGAGGAGGAGGAGGAGGAGGAGGAGGAGGAGAGGGATGGCGAGGACTGACCCTAGAAGGAGAGAAATGTTCCCCCTCAACATCATTTTTTTGCGCATCAGTTCTCTTCCTCTGGATGGTGTCTTTTGTCAAAGCTTAAAAGTAGTTCAAATTCAGGACACACACATGCACATGCACACACACACACACACACGCACGCACACACCACTGATCTGTATTTCTGTGACGAGCAGGATTCTGCATAAGCATCCTGTAAAAAAAAATGGTTGATGTAAATGGAACCGGGATGACTGCGTGTGCGTGGGTAAATGCGTGCATGTGTCGAGATGTGCATCTGTGTGCGTATGCATTATGTGTTATAGTGTGTTTTTTTGGTTTTTAGGGACACAAACACCTTCCTAACTGTCCCCGCCGTTCCACCGCCGGGCAGTCAGCAGCGTGGCAGTGTGTGAAAGCTGCTGCTGCTGTAGCGTGATGTTGGATGTACACAGTAAATGAACGTGACACACTGCGTGTTTTACCAGTTTGGCTTGTCCTTTCGAGGTGTTACATGCGGCGCTGTTCTTAAAATGTGATGGGGATCGTGGCTGGACGTCACCCCGGTTCACTCGGTTTAATTTTAGTATGAAAAAACACTCTTTCGCGTTGATTTCAGAACACCAAATAGATCTCCTCAAGTGCATACTTGATATATAGATTTCATTTTCACCAACCATTAATGCCAGATATGCCCTTCTGGCACTGAGCCTTCTGTTATAAATGGCGATTTCCTGTTACCACATTAATATTTAAATTAACTGTTAAAATGGCTTCAAATGTTATTGAGCCAATCTGAAGTGAAGATTGGAAACATCTATTTTATATTCATTAGTAGTTTAGACATGGGAACGTTCTCTTGTCAAATAATTTTTCAGTGTATGAATCTGGGAGACTTTCTGCTCCTCGGTGGATAATAACGTGGACAAAGTTGAGTGACATTTGCTGCAGCTTTTTCTTTTCACAATCCACCTTTTCTATTGCTCATTTCCCCACTCTGAAGCAGATAAAAACAGAGAGAAAGAAAGAGCTGGCGAGAGAAAACGGAGAAAGAATAAGTAAAAGACGACATCATCTCCCTCCCTTTTTCCTCCTTATCTCCCTCCCACTTTCTTTCCCTTCTTTAGCCTCCGCTCTCTGCCCCCCTTCTCCTTTCACTCCCTCTCTCCCCGGCTTCAGTCATCCACTTCTAACCTTTCTGGGTTTATTTTTATGTCTGGTCCTGGATGCCTGGCCTCCCAGCAGGCTGTCTGGGCAGGGGGAGGGAGGAAGGAAGGAGCCAGTGGAAGGAACGGAGGAAGAAAAGTGAAGGCGTTGAAGGAAGGATGGAGGGAATGTTCTGTCATCACCATGGCTCCCTCTGGCTGCTGGGAGGCTGAAATTACATCTGACTTTGAAGTTAGGGGCAGCAACACTGCCAGTGTTGCTATAGTGACAGGAAGTGTGTGTGCATGTGTGCATGTGTGTGTGTGCGTAAACTCCTTGGGAGGTTTATTATGCATGATCCACACTGTGACTAGTCCTGATGGCATTACAGTGCTGTTATTAATCTACTCTCATAAGATACCTGTGCTTTAAACACATCCACACACAGGAAGACACACATGCACACAGGAACATATCCGTGAATTCATGCTAAGATGCGCTCTCACACGCGCGTGCGCACACTCGCACACACAGCCCATTTCACAGCTGGATTCAAACTTCATGTCGTGCCTTTTAAAGATTAAGATAAAGTTTTTTCCTCTTATTATCTTTGAGAAGGTTTAGTTGGCGGCACACTGCGCTCCCAGGCAAATGCACAAGCAAGTGCGTGCGAAAACACACACACACGCACGCGTGCGCGCCGAGTTGTTCAGATTGCAGATAGCTGTGTTTGGGTTGTTTGAGCTGCTAATATTCCACTGAGTCCTCGAATATTCATGGCTTTTGTTTTATCAAACTCTGAGCGCAAGGAGAGGAGGTTTTTCAGAGACAGATAGATAGATAGATAGATAGATAGATAGATAGATAGATAGATAGATGATAGAGCTAAAAAGACAGAGGGCTGGGGAGAGGTGGAGAGAGGAGACATATATGGAGAGGAAGGATGGTGGGATGGAGAGGGTGAAAATAATGTTCCATTAATGCAGAGCCAGGCTCTTGCTGAGGGCCCAGCGCCAATCTGCATCTCCCTACAGTCAGCCCGCTATACATTTTTCATGAACGCTGAGCGAGAATTAGCGACGGATTGCCGCTGCAAATCGCTTCTCCTTGGTCTGGGGGGGGGGAGAGAGAAAGGAAGAGGCGGAAAGAGAAGGGTGAGAGTAAAGGAAGGAGGGAGGGAACAGTGCAGAGCTGTGGAGGAGAGGTGAAATAGAGGAGAACGGAACAGGGTGATTGAAAGGGATGTGGGAAATTAGGGGGAGAGAAGAAGAGTGTAGTATTTCACAGGTGTGGTGTGCGTGCGCTATGTTAACTCTTATTATGAGCAGCCGATGTATAACCAAGTCCCACTCATTGTCCATGTATATGTAGTGACAGTTCAGTTTTGGCATTATATCAAACGTAGCTTTGTTCTTATTTTACAGTATCTTTTACTGAGTTATGAACTGAATCTAGAGCAATGCTTGAACGTGTAGACTGTCCAAGAGCTGCAGTTAGTTCACAGATGTTCCTAGATACAACAATATACTGAATGTGGGAACATTAATGTCACGATCTGCAAGATTTTATACATTTTTTCTACTTTGTGTTATTTTTTCAGACATGACTCCTTATGACTAGCAAACCTGACCTTTAATCCTCATAAAATTAGGTATTTTTCTTATGTAGTTTGGTGCGGTGTGGCTCCTCTCCTCTGATTTCCTCTCCTTGGCCCCGACACCATATATTTCTGACCTCAATCTTAGCCTGCTCTCTCCACTCCAATATAGCCTACTTCCACCTGTGGCCTCGTGCTGCCATTACTGACCCTCGCTGACCGGCTGGCTGACTCATTGTGTGCTGGTTTACTGCCTGGTTGTTCACCTGCTCTTCATTTCTCTAAAGAATGATTTTGTGCTCTAGGATTGGATTTGTAGGTGTGTGGAGGCACCAAAAAATCTGTCTCCAAGCAGTCGTCTCATAGTGAATGTAGTCGTCTGTTATGTTTAGCAGAATCATTGATATTAAATGCTCCTTAGGTCTTATATTTTTAAATCTGCAATACTGTAAATCATATTTTCAGACACAAAACTATAGTTCTCTCTTGTGTTTTTGAAGTTCAAATTTGGGTGTCCGTGTCCTGCCCAAGTGTCTTTGTGAGTAGTTTCAGTGTTTTTCCTCTCACAGTGGATCTTGGACACGCTGTCACCACTTGGCTGTCCACTGCTACAACATAACTGCTTTATATGGGCTATAGGATGGACCAAGAAATGTGTGTGTGTCTTTGTTGGTGATGAAAAGATGACAGAGAGAAGATGTTTATCTGTGTGTGTGTGTGTGTGTGTGTGTGTGTGTGTGTGTGTGTGTGTGTGTGTGTGTGTGTGTGTGTGTGTTTGTTTGTGTGCGTGCGTGTGCAGGACCTATGATTGCTGCTGTAATCTGCTCTCTCCTGCCAGCCACAGTTATTACAGTTGTCGATATGGTGCTCAGGGCTTTATAGACACAAGCAACAAGACTCAGTCTGGACGCCCGCCAGGGTGTGTGTGTGTGTGTGTGGGTGTGTGTGTCAAAGTGCTTTATAGTTGTTCTGCGCCCTTGTGTGTGCACGTGTGTGCATGATCCTTTGCTCGGTGTGTATGTAATTGAGCTCTCCTCTCATGTAAAGACCGCTTCGACAGTGTGCTAATTACTTATGTTACACAGTGTTTGTCCCGGCACTGTGTGCATGATATGCTCAGTGTTTACTTGATTCCTGCATGCATGAGTACAGTATGTATGTCATGTGTGTGGGCCAGTGTTCACTTGGCCGAGCATAGCGTATTAGAGACCTGGTTGCTTTGCTGGAAGAGGGGAAAAATAGAGATCGGAAGAAAGAAAAAAAACACAGCGTGGGAAGAGAGGGAAAGGCTTCAGTGTCTGGAAGGTGTTGCAGGAGAGTCCAAAAGGAAATAGAAGAAGAAAGGGACAGAATGTGGTAGAAAGAGGGAGGCGGGGAGAAGGGTTTTGGCCGGGGAAGGAAGGAGGCGTTGAGGTGTGGAGGGGTTTTCTCCTCGTGGCATTCAGCCCTGACTGATGCCTGTTGTTCAGCCCTCTTCTCCTGTTTACTGTCCTGCCAGCCTGATTACTATCAGGGCTTGGCAGCGGCTTACAACGGGACTGAAACAATGCTTGTGTAACATTTGCTTTTGTAACACTGTCATACATGCATAAGCACACACACACAAAGACACACACGGCGAGGGTCACTGATGGCCCATTTTCCCAGTCGCGCTGCTCTTTTGGAAGTGTACGACCATCTGTCAGTGTTGGCCAAACGATTAAACAAATCCTCCCTCTCTCTCTCTCTCCCTCTCTCTGCCTCTCTCTCTCTCTCTGTGTGTGAGTGTATACGTGTGTTTGCGGGCCAACAGCAACCTGTGACCTCCAAGGCATGAAAAACCCGTCTTCCGTGGCGTTGTGTGTGTGTCTCTATTCTTTGATGAAATAAAAGTCCCATCTCTAGACGGCTCCACCAGACTAGAAATTAAGAAACAATATCCCGTCTGTTCAGAGCAAACATCTTGTTTTTAATGGATTCTTTATGAGCTCTAATTCTTGGAAATGTTTCTGGGTGTTCTGACAAAGGTTCGGTTGTTATAATTGATTCTTATTAAGTTTTAATTGTTGTTTCTCTATGGACTGAGTACATTTTAATCGTTTTAATTATTTCACGATGTATTAACGTCCCCCGAGTCTGCATCACCCCCTCAAAACCAGGTGGAAATATTTAAAAATATGCAGCAGTCCATCTAAAGTAAACACGTTTTGACCTTTTTAAGGGCACAGAGTCAATTGTGTGGTTTTTTTAAAGGTGTGTTTTTATGTGTGTGTGTGTGTGTGTGTGTGAGTGTGTCTGTACAATTTAACTTTGTGAACAGTACAGTAGCTCATGTATGGATTTCTTTTGCATGGTGGTAATGAGTCATGGGATGACTTCTTTGCCTAAAGATGCTCGACCTGACCACCATACTGAAAATTAAAATATTTTTGCGCTGACACACATCACCCATGTGACCTTGATGTGGCATCTACCTCCTGCCAAGAACATCTAGTCAAGAAGTACATTTGAACTACCTGCACTTCACTTGTGTATTTACATTTAATCTCACTTAAAATTGCATTGACTGTTCTTTGGCAGCATGAACAAGCTGTTAGCACATTAACGTGTTTTGACACATTTTAAGTTGATATCGCAAACTCATTAGCTAACTCTTCCCAACTGTCTGCTACCCATACAGCAGACACAGACATGACATAAGCATTTTTGTGGAGTCGTGTTTCTGTCCGCCTAATAAATCCAGCATTTATTAGTCATCACAGATCAGTCATCGGTATTAGTCATTCATAATTCACTCTCCTATTATCTTTTATTTTGGTGTCTGGCCTCTTTAGCTGGTAAATGCTCAAGCATAGATAAGACGGACCACCTGTAGAGGTGTGAGTTCATCGTTCCAAGCCTGGTAAACTGTTCATATAGTTTATTATTGGGTCCAAGGTTTTGTAAATCTCTTAACCGCGCTGTTGATGATGCATCTGACTTTTTCCAGATTGATGTTCTGAATCACATCTTTGATCCATTGGTTGGGTGATGGAGGGGTTACATGTACATCCTTCCATTTTAACGAGACTGAATGCCTAGCTAAAAGAGAGGACAAGGCAATGACTTTCTGTCTTTCTTGAGAAAAGCTGTCGGCTACAGCGAAAAACAATACAAAGAGCGATGAGAGTGAATATAACAGTACAGCAGGCCAGAAAACCAAAACAATGAGCTCAAAGACACTGTAGAGTTGAGGGGAGGTGCAGAATCAGGTTCTCTGAAGATCATCACTATGCACGACCCCTTTCACGTGCAAGTAGTCTTGTGACCATTCAACATAAAAGTACTTCTGGTTTTGTAATGTACATTTTGCTGCGAATACTTTTGCATTCATCATTTTAGATGCAGATTTGTACTTGCTATGGAGTATCATTTACATATCTTAAATTACATTCCTTTTGTCTAAAGCGATTTGCCTATCCTCCCTCATGAATCAACATCCCTCAGAAAGCATCTGAGTACTTTCGTTTCACCACTGACCAAAAGGCAAATGTCCATTTATGCAGCCAAACACCAAACTCATCAGAAGAATCATAAAAAGATTAGTTCTGTTTAGACGGCGCAGGATTCACACACACAAATCAACTCTCTCACACACACACACTGAGTCGGGGTAATTTCGAAAAAGTCTTGTGGTAGCTTTGCATAGCATTTGGGCTAATGGCGTGCCGTTCGCTTCCTCCCAGGTCGGCGCATCCATTAGCAGCCATATTACTGCCACATAATGGCTTATTGGTTGGTGGGAAAAAATTACCAATGAGCCAGGACGAGAAGAGAGAGACAGAGAGATAAAAAGATGAAGCGAGAGAGGCAGAGAGAGATGAAGAAAGCTGTCTCTAGCAGGGCCTCCGAATTGAGTTACAGCTGTTATGATTTGTCGTCTCTCAAGTCTTTTTCCCTCTCTTCTTTTTCATTTCTTGTTTCCGCCCCCTTCCCTTTCACCCTCAGGGCTCCAGGAGGTTTTTATCTTTCTAATGAGCCGTTGATTCTTTCTTTTTTTTTTTTGTTCTTACCTCATTCGTTCTGGATGGAAGGCAATATTTGTCATACTGTCAAACCAGTGTTTGCATCTGTATGTGTGGACCACGGTGGAGCTAAGTGGTGTAAAGTGTTTATGCGGTGATTTTGGGCGGCGTTGGTGGAAGAAGTGGACACAGGGGTCAGAGTAGTTTGGCACGGTGGCCCAGGTCTCCATGTTGTACTCGCTGTCTTATCAATATGCAGCACGGTGGGCGGTTTGCACTTGACTTGATTGCTTTAATTGGTTGGACACATTTGCAACACACACACAAAATCAGACACACACACACACACACACACACTCAGGGTTAAAGCAGTTTCTGCCGTGCAACGGTTGCTCCAAATGTATTGTTGTTGTGATGTTTTGTCCAGCGAATGTAGGACTCTGCACCGTTCGGTTCAACTTTGCGTGAGTCATCCTGCTCCTACACACTCATATGCATATTCTGTAAACACACGAGCACGCACACACACACACACACAATTGCACATGCACGTACAAACAGACAGTTTGGAGTAGGGAGAAGTTTAAAGGTGATCCTCTGTTATGAGCAAAATTCATAAATATGTATAAGACGCAGATTGTGATGCATGCTCTCACGCACACATGCAAACACATACACACACACACACTCACACACAGCTGAACCGTCTAGTGTGTGTAAGCCACTGGATGTATATATATCAGCGGCTGTTTGGAGTTAACTCAACAAACATGTGCTTACTTGCTGGCTTGGCTTGGGTAGCACGTGTGTTTATATGTGTATGTGTGTGTTGGGTGTGTGTGTGTGCACGCGCGTGTGTGTGTGTGTGCGGGTAAAATGATGTGGAAATCAAATTCACCTTGAAGTGTCCTTCTCTCTCCCCTCGCCACCCCCGTATTTTTGCCTTCGTCTTTGCTTTGAACGCACTGCAGCACTCAGTTCAAAGAGAAACGCCTGCTTGTGCATGTGAGTGTGTGTGCTTGTGTGCGTGTGCTGGTGTGTGTCTGTTCGGAACGACAGCAGGGTTTGAGATGGAAAGCGGGAGAAAGAGAGAAAGACCCGTCGCTGCACTCCTCTAACTCCCCACCACCAACACCATCCTTCCCCCATCAAAGAGCAGCCAGGCTTAGAGGAGCACTCGTCCTTCTCCCATCAGCCCCCCCTCCCCAATTAAAAACAACCTGGGACGGAGGGGAAGGAGCGGGGAGGGAGAGGGTGAGACAAGGTCGACTGAAAGAAGGAGGTGACAGAAGGAGAAGGGATGGAGGGAATCGACTCAGGATGAAGAGACAGATGTATGTGACCTTTGACCTCTCACTTGCTCCGATTCAGGACAGTAGCAGGGCAGACGTTTGCTCTACAGAGGTGGGAACCTTTGAACCTTTGCTCCATCTTCCACAGGGGTTTTTTAATTGAGGGACCCTCATTGCCTCCTATTTTGAGCTAAATTGGAACATTTCTTATTAATTTAGAAGCCTTTGTGTTTTACAGCGTTTTATTATTGTGAAGTGTGTGTGTTTATGTGCACACGTTCCTCTGGATGTGTTGTTTTTATTATTCTGTTACTTTCACAGTATAAAGAGAAAGTGCATGAGTGTGTGCACATGAGTGCATGCATTCTGCAAGTGCATACTGTACATATGGATTTGAGCTTGTGTATGTATATTTGTATATACACACACACATACACATGCACTGGGACTGGGGATTCTATTGGAGCATTTGACCTAAAGGTCGGCCACTGGTAGAAGTTGACAGCTTCAGATTAGCGCTCAATATCTGATATTCACAGTTGACTTTTGCACGGGATAATCAAACATGATTAATGTCTCCAGCCCTTCGTGTCCGTGACTCTCGGTTCCAGACAAGACCTGAGAAAAAGAGGGACAAAGAGGATGAGATGGGGAAAGGAAGGAAAAATAAAATAAGCATGTTTTTTTTCTGGGGGCATCAAAGGAAGGAATCATTAGAGGGAGGAAGCAAGAAAGATATCAAGGAAGGTTGGAAGGATGGAATGAGATTAGGAAGGAAATGATGTAAGAAGCGCTGGGTTTTTAAAGATCTTGGGAAATAAAGAGAGAAAAGCCTGACTAGAGAGACGAGAGACATTTGGACTGCAGGAAAAGAAATGTTCACATCCTCACCAGGCCAGATGGAGAGTGTGTGTTCCCCCCTTCTCTCTTTTCTCTCTCACTCACTCCTCCTCGGTCCCACAGAGGCTGGTTTAAGACGACGAAGCGGCAGAGCAGGAGACAGAAAAGGTCACCTCGTGTTTCTCCTCCTCCCCGCTTCCTCCTTCTTACCGTCTCTGAAATGATTTCCACTCAAAATCCTTGGCCAAACTTCTGCCTCTGTTGTGGGGAGAAATGCTGCAGCTTGGCATCAGAATACAGAATTATTGCCAGAGACAGACAAGGAAAGTCCTGAATCTTTACTCCAAAGGTGTGTCCACATCACTTTTGAAGATACATTTAGCAGTCATTATGTTAGCTGACTTGATAGAGAAATGCTCTCAGACCTCTTACTTTACACTTCACAGCAGTCTCTACAAGGTGCTGTTAGAATAAGATAAATGCTCATAATAGTAAAAGAAATGACAAAATAAGATATGGAAGACAAGAAAATACAATGGAAGTAAAATATTATGTACCTATAATTCTTAAGTCAAAACATAACATTAACTAATGTGTTTTCAGTGCCTCCATTTTTCTTCCATTGCTATTGTTTCCATGTCCCGCCTCTGCCTTTTCTCTCCCTCTCACCTCTGTCATTTTCCAACGTTTCCTCCTCTCCTTTCTTTTTTTTTCATCCTGATCTCCTCTTTCCTTTTCGACCTCATCCCCTCTTATTTCCTGTCCTCCTCCTCCTCTCCTCTCTGACTCAGGAGGCTGTAATCTCCAAAAGGTCAGTCCTGGCTGACATTTTCCCTGGAACCTCATTGATTTCCGCTGCGCGCGTTGTGATTGGCTAACCAAGGCTGCCTCCATTTCCCACCAATCCCCTTTAACCAGGAAGCCAGCCAGCCAGCCGACCCTGGGGTCAACCAGCTCCAAATAGCTTTTTCTGGAGCACTACAATTCTTGTTTGCTCTATATTCCTCTCATTTCTGCCTGCACACCTCCCTGCAGGCTGAGGAACGAGGGGAAGGAGAGAGGGATGGATGAAGGAGAAGGATTAAGGCTTAAAATGGAAGTTTACAAGGCCAGTGGTTCTCGTACCATGGTACAGGGGCTCCCATTGGGCCTTGATATGGTTCCAGTGGGCCCGTGGCAAAACAAGGAATTATTTCATTTTTATCGTATTTTACCAGAAAATGTAAGAAATTGTGAGAATGTCATCCTCATATATCAGGTGGACTCTCACTATTATACTGTGTCTCTTCATAGAGTGCAGACAGCTAAACTCTTCATAAATCCCCCTATGGGGTTTTTGGGAAAAAATAATATGCGGTTGGAGTCTTTGGCCTTACAATCTAAGAAACCCTGCACTATGAGCATTTTATTCTCTACCTGTTGTAACTGTATTTATGACTTTATTTGAATGTAAACTCAGCTACCTACAGTCGTTAATAGTGTGCGTTTCTCTCTATGATGGAGAATACAGGAGTGTCAGAATGTGTGGCTCGCCAACTGAAATCATACTTTAGAGAGCATAAAAGTATAGTAGTCGGGGCAGAAAAACGATATATTGTTATCTTTATATTTTTGATATGGCGTAAGTGTTGTCTTTTCCTGGATTTAAAGGCTGTTTTACAGTAAAATGATGTTGATATATCAATACATATTGATTCTGAATATTTGGGTTGATTTGCATACATTATGAGAGGGCAGCTAAGAGAGTGGCGTGAGAAAAAATCACATCTGATGGGAACCTGGGAATCTCTGTTATATTCCTGTTTGATTCTTTATCACTTCATCGCCATTGATATCTCTGATGACCTGAACGAGTGCCTTACTTGAGGCCACTTGAACAGGGTTGATAATTGGGGCTTTTGGGGGAGTTAAAGCAGAGCTATAGAGCCCATGCACCCCCATAGGCTTCACTATCACTGATGTGTGCCTCCTCAGAAATTGTATCCACACATTTGGGCTAAGGCAGTACGTTTCTGCTGCATACCTGATGACATCGTAAACAACTTTCAACTGCACAGAAAGTGAAAGGGACAGGCGGAATGGGAATATATTTTTAGTTGTGTGCATCTGAATATTCACTGCTTACGTACAACCTGACTTGTACATGCAGTTGGATTTGCATAACGCATATTGAAGTATTATACCTCTTTCCACGTCTGCCCCTTTCTCCACTGGTGTTTTCTTCCTCCCGCCCCTCCCGGCTCTGCCGCTTCCTCCTGCAGAAAACGCCGTCCTCGTGAGACAGCAGTGGCGGCGCTGGTAGAAAATGTCCGAACGCGATGGCGTAAACAAACGGGCAGACAGCTCTCTGTCTTTCTCTGTGAAGTGATAATGTGTTCCCCACGCTGTTTTTGTTCTCATGCTAATGAAGTGGACCGCATCGGTAATCACTTTCAAACCCTCAGCCAGGGAAAAAGTAGAAACGGCAAAACAAAGGCTCGAACAAAAGGATGCTCTGCTGTTGTGCGTGTATGTGTGTGCATGTGTGTGTGTGTGTGTATGCAGAATTGGAGGTAGAAATAGAAGTGGATGTGTGTTTGAAGTGGGCTTGTGTTTGTACCTTTTTCTGTTTTTGTACAAACCCAACAGTACGCTGCTAACCCCCATGACTGGCTGCAGGGGGAGGTCAAAGGTCACTGGATTCAGCTGAAATCCTGACTGAAAAGAATCCTTATTAATCAGTTCCCGTGATTAAACGTGATAATAACATGGGGTGAAGCCTGTCTTTACTACCCATTCTCCCTTCCTTCACTGACATCATGTTTCCCAGCATGCATTTCACTGTGCTGCAGAGGTTGTCTGCTTTAAAAAAACGCCCTTTTCTGTTGATCCTACATGTGCTGATAGATAGCCAGTCGAGGCGTACCTGTGGCAATCACCACTCTTTCAAAAACCTACTCACATTTGTCTCTTCTGCTGTATGTCTTCATCTTGCAGTCGGTGTTTGACAGCTGCTGCAGACACAGACTCACTTTACCTTGTTTGCTGTGAAGAAATAAACTTAAAAGTCCAGTCAGAGCGGTAGAGTCGCTCAACAGCTGCTGTTATAGACTGAAAACACACTTTAACTTCCCTCAGAAATATAACAATGCTGTCTGGCTGTCTTCAAGTTTGAATGTCTTGTCTTAACACTGCTGTCATACTCGACTGCTCATTGATTAGAGCGATATTGGAAAAATCAGGATGGCCTGACCTTTGACCTACTGGTCATTAAATCATGGACTTGAAGATGTTTCTGCTTGTGCATCTTCTCAACTCGAAAATATAAAAAGAAGTCATTGAAACAGTTTAGCACAATCTCTCTGCACCATAAAAATAAAATGATAGATCCAATTGCTAAAACAGGTTCTAGCCATGAAGCATATCTTGGCAGATGAAGGAAGGAATCTAAACTTTCATTTCCTGCTTAGTTTCTCTCGATATATTAATGGCTCCTCTCCTCCTCCTCCTCCTCCTCCTCCTCCTCCTCCACCTCCTCTTCCTCTTTCATCTCATCCCGGGTTTTTCTTTTTTTTGTTTTTTTCAAACCTGGTCTTGCTCTCCTCCAGGCTGACTGAGTTTAGGGCCGTAAAGCTGAAACGCTGCCCCTTGAGAGCTATATGTTTACTGGAGACCTTGGAAATTAGCATTTTTCATAAGGCAAGGAGCAGTTAGAAAACACATTGTTGTCAAAGATTCTGTTTTTATGCTTTGAACACTTAAATGTGAGTGTGTGGTCGCCTGCGTGTGTGTGTGTGTCCATTCCTCTGTTCCAGTGCATGTGTTTTTCCTGTCACATGTTGATATGTGTTTGTCCCGTGTGCATGTTAACATATGCTTGTGTACTGGTGTTCGTCTGCCTGTGTGTGTGTGTGTGTGTGTGGGTGTGTGTGTGTATGTGTGTGTCAGCTCTCTCGATAGAAGACATTAGGCTGCAGTAACAAGCTATTGATTGGACTGGGCAGTAGGCTGCTGCTGATCTCTTATGGAAACGCTGAAACAGGGAACAAGACACACACACACACACAGACACAAACACACAGACATGAAGCAGTACATACAAAATACATTAATAACAAGATAAAACACACACCCAAGCAGTAACCTGCGAATGTTTTTCTTTTTTGGACATCTTCCTTGTATTGATGTTTCTGCGCTGCACTCGGGAGGTCTCTTGGGAAATCAAACTGTTTGTTGTCGATGTATTTTCTGTTGATAAAGTTGAGGTTTCCCTTTTCTTTGTCTGTTCAGCCGTGTTGGCGATCAGTGACCTTTACTGCCTTGTCTTCTAAAACGATCATATTACTGTTGCAGAGGAGTGCCTACTGGGGTTGCAGCGATATACTGCTTTCAAGGTGTACATGGTTATCATACAAGTACATTTGCTTATATACGGTATTGAATTCTACCGTATTACTGTTATTAAATATATATATATATATGTATTTATTTCAAGTTTTTGTCAAGTTCGATTTCTGTCAGCACCGTCAGATTTTGTGAGATTATAATCAAGCATTAGTTAAACCAAAAACAACCCCAAAACCTTCTGTTTTCATTGCTTTAAAGGTGCATGACACAGTTTTTGGGGAAGACATTTTAATCAGAAGAGAAAGATCTTCATTGACTGATTTTTATTGCGAAAACAAACTACATAAACAAACTCTATTAATACCTCAATAATATTGTGAATATCAAAATCCTGAGTTTGAATTTCTATTTCCATTTGTTTTTTCAACAGGTGGCCGATTCTTACATATTGCACCTTTAAGGATTGTGACTAATAATAATAATAATAATCATAACAACATATATACATAAATAATACAACATATATAATACTTTATATGATACCGTTGTATTTTCTGAGATGGTTATCTTATTGTGAAAATTTCATGCTGACCCTGGAACCCACCCGTCAGCCTCTCCAGCTTTTTTACAACAGCAAAAGTAAAACCTTTGATCAGCTCAGTATCAGTGAGTAGTTATAAGAGAGCGCCACAGTGGACATTTATTCATAATAAAATGTCACATCAGGAAGCGGCTGTCAAAAATATCCCCTGCATTTTTTACCTTTGGGTGCAACCTGGAGAACCTGTTAACGAGAAAATCAGCTGCGGTTTGTGAAATATTGATCAAGGTTTTTATTAACGTTTCTCTCTCCAAATATATTTCAATTTGGAGCACCTACAGAGACAAACACGCAGGCATTAACTCTCACTTTTCTCTCTCTCTCTCTCTCTCTCACACACACACGCACACACACACACACACACACCTGCTTTGCTACTGGCGTGATGCTGGCGTCCCAGAGGTAATTAGACTGAGGCTGTTGCTGGCTGTGCTACAGCAGCTCAAATAACTGGACTGACTCTACTACACCTGTCTTGAGGGGGAAACTGTGTGTGTGTGTGTGTGTGTGTGTATGTGTGTGTATGTGTGTGTGGGTGTGTGTGTATGTGTGTGTGGGGGGGGCGTCCACACCTTCGTAAAGATGTACAGTCGATGCCTATGATCATACTTGTGTCATTGCTTGTGACAAATCGTTTGTACCCAGTTGTGTTTGTTCCTAGGTGTGTGTCCTCATGAATCCTTTCAGTGATGATGTGCCTGTGTGTGCGTGTGCGTGCATGTGTGTGTGTGTCTGTACAGTACGTGTGCCTGTGTGCATGTGTCATCACCTGCCAGCACACAGTTGTTTTGACATCGCTCTGATCTCGGTGATAAGCCTTAACAACAGGAGCATATATGATCATCCTCTCTCTGACTCTCTCTCTCTCTCTCTCACACACACACACACACACACGGACACGTACGCACACACGGGTGTAGATGAAAGGCTAGACGTCTGGATTATGGAGGAGCTAACATGACAAGGCTGTTATCTGCTATGCTCTTTATGAATATCACTAGATGGTCTTTAGGATAGATGGCGCAGGCTTTGATGATCGTTGTGTTACCGGAATGACATTTTTGACAGTTGTGTACACTGAAAAACACACCGCGACATAATGCACTAAGCTCGAACACACAAGTACACACGCACAATCGCAAATGTAGGGATTTTCATGCAAGCTGTCGTCTTCTCTCTCCAACAGTTACACACACACACACACACACACACACACACACTTTTGGGAGAGCATGCTGCTACATCTCTTTCTGTGTGACTATTTCGCGCACACAAACACACACAGCACCCAGCTCAGTGTTGTGTGTTATGAGCTGTGTGAAGCCGACAAAGGTTAGTTAGTTCGACCTCCGCCTGCTGTATTAAGCCTCTTTTCCGATTTATTGGAAAGGTAAAAACACACAAGCGCACACCAACTGGAGGCTAAAATTAGAGCTGTAATTGGGATGATTTTTGGAGGAGAGTAATAAAGAGATTCAGAGGGAGAGAGAGCGAGTGAGAGTGAAAGCCTTTTCCCCTCTCACACACCGCATTTCATTTTAAATTGAGCTTTCTTCCCTCTGTTTATTTCTGATGGCTTTATGCCACTAGACACATGCTAATAGGATTTTTGCTTATAAATGAACTTGTTTCTTTCCTCCTATAGGACCGATTCTGCTCTTTGACCACGCATTGTTCAATTATATATTTTTTTAGCTTGTTTTATTATTAAACGCAGCGTGTCCCAGAGGCTTCTCCTCTTTGCCAGGAATACAATTCTGAATGGGGAAATACTGAATATTGCACTTATTTATTTATTAATCTGACTCTATATTTCCGCCAGTGTATTCTTGTTTTTTAAAAAGTCAAATTGAAAAACATCCACTGTTTTTTTTTTTTTGTTGTATTGCAAAGACTAGTGCAAGCGGTGCTTGCGACATGTTGCTGTCTTCCTGACCTTGAAATGTGTTGTGCTTTTCGAGTTGCTATTTTCATACCGAGTGCAGCGCGCGTATGACACAAACAGGGGAGAAGTGCCGATTGGAGTTTCATGCAAATGAGCGTGTGCTGGTAGTTTGGTGAAAAGCTTCAGTCCCACTCAGTTAATAATAACGTGCGGCTGAAATGTTTGTTAGTTAAGGTTCATTTATCCAGGGAGTCTCAGTGAGATCGACATCTGTTTTACAAGAAAAAACAAATCACATGTATACAACATCACGCACTTAAGTGTTGGTAGGACTTTCTCAGGAGCTGCGTGGGAACTTCCCTCAACGAAATCCTCCATTCGAAAACCCCGCAACGTCACCAATGCAGACAGCGTTTTCTCGCTGAGCTACACTGCTAACTTCACACCTTTGATATCTGTTACTGCTGATTAAAAAAATGTTACACTACTGAAATAAAATATTGAATATATATATTGAAACAAACACTAAAACCAGTGCTAAATGTTACTTGTGAATAAATGTGATTTGATTAACTTACTAGATGTAGCCTACAGTGTCATTCCTAAAGGGTTTGATGTTGTGCAGATAGTTTTCAGATCATTATGTAATATTATATGTCAGTTATTTAAAGAATATGATTATGTCATAGATGTTATGTCATCCTTGATGATTATGAATGTGATACAAAATTAATTTCAGGTATCGTGCAACCTGTTTTTATTGTCACTCTTATACTTATTTGGTAAAACAAGCAAAAGTACCAGAGGACTTCAACAATAGCTTTTTTCCCTAGAAATATTACAAAAATACTAAAAATCACTTTAAAGACATAATCAAGAAATATAACATTTGAATATAATGTGAACATTGTTGTTTGTAGGTAATTTAACCACTTAAATATTCACATCAATAATGATAACGGTAGTTACAATCAAGCTCCAGAGCAATGACTGATGGGTAATCTTGCTTGTCAGCTGATGGTGAAGTGATGAACTATTCTTAAGTTCCTCTCTACACAGCTCGCTCACCTGATTTAAAGAGAACGTTTTGAAGTTTGGCCCGTTCTATCAGTGTCTTTACAGGAATATGGAGCAACCTTAGATAAAAGTCAGACAGGTTGAGGAATATAAAGATTTTATCGATCTTAAACACACCACCAGGTTAGCCAAACTCATTCAGAAACACAAAGGAAGCCTAACTCTCTATCTGTTATAGTATAACTGATGGAAATGCTGGCTAATGAACCGGCATTTTCCTTTAATGTGTGATTATCACGAGAATGCTCATAAAGCAAACTGTACTGAGCTTACATGTAATTCCACCCAGGACTACTTTAGGCTACATGTATGAAAGACTTCTCTATCTGTTGATGAAGCGGGACAGATATTAAATAAATGATTAAATGAAAGTAATTAAAAAGGGCCATGCTCAAGCACAGTGCCTTTACACAGCCTCATAAACTCACTGCAAATTACTATCTATTGTAGATTTAAACTACACTTCAGTTTGCTGATATCCCAGAATCCCAAGAAAGACACATGATCATGAACTTGGCATCCTCGATATGCTACATTTCATTGTGATTGAATGTGAATCAGTGTGTGTTTGTAGTGTGATAAAGCATGTATGTTTAAATCACAGTATTTGTTTGTGTACTAGGATATCAGTGTACATACAGTAGGCCAAATCCATGAAGGCTGTGCGTTTGCGTGTAAAATACACCAAAGCCGACTTCCCTCCTTCAAAATGGTAGATCAAGGATCTCTCTCAACTCAATTTGGAGAAACACAGAGATGGGGAGAGAGGGATAGAGAGAGAGCAGCCACACAAAGAAAGCAAGAAAGTGGATAAAAAGGAGAGGAAAACTGCCAGGCTGTTTGCTCCCACCTGTCTTGACTTGAAAGAAGAAAGAGGGCGAAGACAAAGAACTCGCAGACGCCTGGGAAGACTTGAAAAGGGGAGCATAAAGGAGAGAAAAGGGAAGAAGAGGAGGGGAGGAAGAGGAAGAGAGCAGATATGTGCGCAACCCCCAAAAGGCACGTCGGCGTTTGAAGCCGGAGCGCTGGAACAAGCGGTAGCTTCGACTTCATAGAGATCAGTCCGCGGGTAAACGACTGGAGTGGAAGGAGATGTTTGATACTGGGAGCGCTGGAAGGGAAGGATCGCTCATTAGACACATCCGCCAGCGCACAGACACACCAAACCACAGCCGCACTGCCTGATATATCTAAGGGATTAGGATATGTAAACAAGACTGAAAGTTTTTTATTTTTTTTATTTTCATTGGAATAAATTTAGTCTTCAACTGATTTCTTTTTCTGTGTTCGGAAATGAGTGTTCTGTAAACTTAGAACCATCTGTTGATGTATTATTAGGACAGTAGTCAGATGGTATTTAAAGAAACACAACAGAATATTTAGATGGATTCATATCTAAATGATCTTTTTCCAAATAGTGAAGCTGTGTGTGACTTACAGTGCACGTGTCGTTTTAGAAGACAGCTGCATATCTGCGTAAGGAGAAAATGAGTCTGCACCACAGCTTTTCTTAATATATATATTCAAGTATTTATATCTTTATTTCATGCAGAGATTTTGTTTGTTGCTGTATAGATTCCAGCTTGTCCATGTGCTCCACTGAATACAATACCTTGCAGTGTTTAACAATGGGGGGACCTGTGGAGATCACAACCTTGTCAGCACACAATAGTGTCTCCCGACTGTTTGCTTAGGTAGTCCGTACAGAGGGGTTGTGTAACCTCCAGGAAGTTGTTCCGAGCTGACAGGTTAAAAGAAAGGAGCTGAAGGTGTATCAGAAGAGATCTACGGCCGTCTACTGTAAACACTCCTCAAGCCATCAGAGGATGTTAGTAGCGCGAAGGACTGCAGGGCAGGGGCCATTGTTTATTCCAAAACAGAATAGGAGCTTTTATTTTAGGATTTCTGCCAGAGGTCATCATGCAGTTTTGTACCATTGGCAACAAGCATTTCTCAAACTGAGTTCACCTTTTCAAAAGTCACACAGTCGGAACAGCAGAAGCTAATGTGGACTGCTAAAACGTATTGGATTAAACAAAATTAAAGAAAAGCCTCCTTCCTTGGTGCCCTCTAATGCCCTGGAAGACTTGTGCCAGACAAGGAAAGGCGACAAAGGGGGTAAAATCCAGAACATTCTGTGAGTTTAATGGCACAGTGTTGCACTCACTGCTCACTTCCAGTCACAGACTCGGTTTACAGCTCATCCCAGGATGGTGTCGCTCATCCTTCCGTCGCATTCTCCATTCCTCAACCCCATAGAGGAATTCTGGCATCGCTGGTGTATCACCACCAGTCACATGACCACATGTCTCTCTTGGTTGGTCTGGGCATATCAGCAGAAGATTGCCAGGGATGGATCGGATCAGGCGTGCAAAGAGATTCCTTTCTATTTGTATCGCAGGAGAGGACTTAAATGTTTCATGAGAACTTGGGGCAGAAAAATTTAAAGCTAAACTGAAATCTTGGTAAGAATAGCAGAGACGGACATACACAGGGTTTTAGTTTATATTAATACTATAGCATTACGATGTGCTACCCTTCCCAATGAAGTCTGACCCCTCCTTTGCAGTTTCTTTAACGCTCCCATTCCTTCGCTCGCTCACTCTGCCTCTTTTTCTGCCTCTAATTAAAGAAACAAAGACTGAAAGACAGTGTATCAGTGGTGTCGCAGCTGTCTTTACCATGAGATTAAATTCCTGCGTGGCTCTGTGTGTGTATTGAGTGTGTGTTTTACATTCAGGTGTGTGCGCTTGCTCACATGCGCATGGAACCGCTACCGAGGCTGGTGTTTGTGTGCATTCACCTCCGACAGGAATGTGTCCGGGAATGTGTGCACATCTGACAATGGTCAGCTGAATGTGTGACTTTGGTTCATTTGTATATGAAAGCAAGTGCATTAAGCGGTTCTATCTTTGTGGGTGTGTGTTCGTGTGTGTGTGTGTGTAACTGGCGGTGTGACACAAGTCCTTTTGGTTTAGCTGTTTAAACAGGCAGCTCCTCAGTTGGCCGTGCCTGGGCTGCCTAATGAAGGACCTCAGTCCATTGAGTTTCCTGCTGCGTTCAGACAGAGCAGCCAACACACTGCAGTCTGCACAGACATCCATACACAACCTCTCTCTCTCTCTCTCTCTCTCTCTCTCTCTCTCATTTGTTTTTCTTCCGGCCTGTCTCTTCCTGTTTCTTGTTCTCTCTTTCATTGAATCTCTGTCCATCATTTCCTTGTCATCTTTTCTTTCTTTCTCTTATCACCTTTTGATGCTCTAAATTCTAATTTATTTCTCAGACCGAGCGCCACTTCCCCCTGTCTTTATTATTCAGTCTGACATTGTTGATACCAAACCAAACATCAGCGTTCAGTGGTGTTAATAGTGTAAACTGACTACAATCTGCCCTGTAGATGTCATGGGCAGAAGCCTTCAACGACAATCATTACAATTGAGGAAATATGCTCCACTCGAAGAAATATGTGCAGTTTGTCTGTCACTATTTCTCTGGCTTCGGTCACAGGAAGATGACGTCCTCACACTTAATCCCGCCTACGAAGCTCTGATTGGCTCATCAGCCACCAATTGATGAGTCTAATTCCAGGTGTCTCTGTCTTTCTACTCCCACTTTGCCCTCTCTGTACATCTTTCTTCACCCTCTCTCCTTCACTTCCTC
Organism: Pagrus pagrus; assembly: GCF_965226575.1. Classification (NCBI taxonomy): domain Eukaryota; kingdom Metazoa; phylum Chordata; class Actinopteri; order Spariformes; family Sparidae; genus Pagrus; species Pagrus pagrus. The sequence continues at coordinate 11,417,907 of NC_140202.1, forward strand.
TTGTTCTTGACCAAGTCTATCTCGCTGTCCAGCGACTCTTATTCTTTCCCTACCCCAACCCTTTTTTCTCATCATCTATGAGAATATAAGAAAAGGGCAGGATGGAGGTAAAATCAGAAGAAGCGAGGGAAGAGAATTCCGCCTAAATAACTTTGTCCTTGCGTTAAGAAAAAGGCTAAAAATTTAAATTACAAACCAATGACGGAAGGAAGCATGCAACAGGGCGGAAGAAATGAATCACCAGGAGGGTAAAATAGAAGGAATGAATGACAAGAGCGGAAAAAAAAAACGGGAGAATGGCAAGTGGGAGAATTATTAAAATGTCTTTAGGGGTCTGAGAGCGGCGAATCGTGTTCGAACACAAGAGGGAGAGGACCAGCTGAAAAAGTATTAGCCGAACAGCGTTTTTTCAAAATGGGAAGACGCAGAACTGACGGCGGAGTTTTTACCTTCCAAAAAGCGAAACGCACAGGCGATGTTTTGTGTGTTAAAAAAGCTCAGAAAGAGAGCAACTGCGCTTTCATCTCCATCTTTTTTTAGTGTTTCTGTGATCTCAACTCTGGAGGATTTCGTTTCAGCGCTTTTGAAATCATGTCCCCGTTCCCCTCTCTGCTTTGCTCCCCTTCCTTCCTGCCGCTCTGTGTGCGTGTGTGTGTGTGTGTGCGTGCGTGCGTGCGCGCGTGCGTGTGTGTTACACGCCTGGCTAACGGTGGCAGCAACACAGATGTGCTGATAGAAATCCAGAGGCTAGCAGCAAAGCTCTGAGGGACACACACGCGCGTACGCACAGTGTGACAACAGGGACACACTCACCCTGGGAGACTGAAGAAGGACATGTTAAGGCATCCCTTTGAGACACAGCAGAGGGACGTACACTCACATACTACACACACACACACTCCACAAAAATAGAATTTAGAGGAAAATGTCAAAATGTATCTCTGCAGAGTCCCTCAACACCCATGAGGGATATCTCCATCTGAGTCTGTGTGTGTCTGTGGAGGGAAGATAGAGGCCGAATCGTCACTTGCATTGACTGTTGCATCCCACTTCGCTTGCTTTCAACCTCATTGACCTCGCTGTGTTTTGCTGCCATCATGATAAAAATCACCCTTCCCTCCTCATCCGTTTTAAATCCACCCCCCCACTCCAATTCTAATTCACTTAAAGGGATGGATTGTTTATCATCCCATCTGAAGCTACAAAACCTCCCCCTTCCTTCCATTCTTTACCTTTCGCTCCATCCCTCCCTCCCCTCTCTCTTGCCGCTCTCCATTTTCCTTTTTAATTTCTCGCGTAGGCTCCTCGCCGTCGTTGTGGGTAATTAAAATGAGAGCAGGGAGATTGAAAATAGGAGGGAGAGAAAGGGAGGGAGGGAGGGAGGTAAGGAGGGAGGGAAGCGAGGAGGTTTGAGAGGCCGTATGACAGGGATGAAGAAGCGTGTGTGTATCTATAATGGTGGAGGGCCTCTCTCGCACTATTGGCCAAGATCCGTGGCTGTCAAAGCGGCAGCCAATCACTTCGTTTCTCCTTCCCTCGCTCATGTTTAAGCACTCATTATGCGTTTCTGTTATGTATTTGTATATCTCTCCGTTTGAAACCCCGTCACTCCCGTTCATCCCTCCATCTCTGTGGTAATAACACTAATTCTCTCCCTCTCTCTTTCTCGCTCTGTCATGTGCAAACACAGTCATTATAAGACTGTGAAATCTACTGTGAATCTCAAAAGCACTAATGATCCAACAACCACTTAAATAGAGCACATCGCTCTCTCTCTCTCACACACACACACACACAGACACACACGCTCGTACAGTAAAGTGTCACCAGTGTTGGGAAACATTCCTCGGAATATATGTAATTATACGCTGAATGCCTGTTGTAATGCAGTATGTAAAATTAATGAATTGCATGTTTTTGGATGAAAATAATTATATGCAAATGCTATGTAATGTATGAGTAATTACAGTGATATCATAGGGCTGATCGCATTATAATTATGGCCTTTCTCTCTTCTTCTATGTCTTCGTTGCTGTTGGTTGTGCGGCGCCTTCAACACATAGGTAAGTGTCTTTTTTTTTGTTAAACACACACTACTGTATACATTTCTGCCACTTTCGATCCCTCAATTGAAACAATGAAAACATAATACATACAGTAGTTTGACGACATCGTGGAGCAGCGTGGGATCCTGGGAGTTGTTGTCGTCATTGTTGACAAGCCATGATGCCGATGAAAATCTGTCTGACTCAGGTAGAAATCATGTGTTGACGTATGAGGTGATGTATGTGAGACGCTTATGCTCTTTTCAGGTCTATAATAACATTTTCGGTTACTACTAGAATAGGTTTACATGCTCAAAATACACATTTGTTCTGTCCAGTGACGCAGCACTGTGTTCCCCCTCTGTCTGATATGCTCTTTATTAGCTCCTGTCTCTTTAAGGTCCCCCCTTCCGAATACCCAGTCTGCTCTTATTGGTCAGCTCACACACCCCTGAGCCAGCACTGCTAACACCAACTGAGCAGTTTCGCTAAATCAACTCTTACGTGATAAACTAGCTGTTAGCCATTAATTATGGAAATATGTGACACGGTGACGTAGCATGATGTCATGGAATTAAAGGTGGGACTACTGACGAGGTGTTGCAGGGGCAGTGTTTTCTGTGAAAGAGTGGAGCATCTGTAGGTGTAGACTTTGGCCTTTTTAACTTTCAAGATCGTTTACATGCACAAGACCATGTGTAAAACACTGAAGGAAAGAAAAAAAATGAAAAAGCACAATAGGTCTCCTTCAAGTCACCTTCACCGACTTCTCTCCTGACGTATCATCTAATGTTCCCTCTGAAGTTTTAGTGACAAATTGAAGCACGTTGTTACCTTGAGTAAAATTCAAGAGTTTTTGTGTATTTGAACATTGTTGAGTCGTGGGATGATGTAAGTGCACAACAAATTGTCATTTATAGACAATTTGTTGTGGAAATGTTATATGTTTAACTTAATTAGAAAAACGAAGAGGATCAGTTTAACTTCTTCATGTTTTCAGTCTGCTCAAGAACACAGGGAAATAGTCCATCCTGATTACATCGTGGCATAGCACTTCAACATTAACCAACTGAGCCACATTTTAATTAATCTTGTCCTCATCAGCTGTACAAAAACAGCAAACTAAAGAGAACATGAATCACACCAAGTTCAGGTCACAAAATACTGTGTTACTCCACATACGGCTACAAAGAGATCATAGAGTGGTGTCACCCCAAAATGAGGACTTAAAATAAAATAAACAAGCTTTATGAATAATACCTCTTCTCTTTGTGTGTGAGGATAGACAATGCTGGGTTAACAAGAAGGTAAGAAGAGGAAAAAAAAGAAAGTAAGAAGGGGATAAAGAGAGAGTGATCCAGACGAGAGCTGGCTGTGTGAACGAGCGTTCCTCTGATCGCCACAGAAGAATGTGCCTTTTCAGATGTTCTTTCCCCCGCTCTGCTTGTCCCTCTAAGGGCCCCGTAACAGGCCTTATCTAAGAGCCGTGCATGGCTACTCATCTCTGACACGCTGAATATGCACCACGCGCTGGGACGCACTAACACACACACACACACACACAGGCAGATACTTAAGAGTGTGTGTCTCCACATTATTCACAGTAAATGCCAAAACGCGTCCGTGTCTGTGCTCTTCAGAGGCGTACGGATGAATGGCGCTGCGATTTGACATTGAGAATACATTGTGAGAATGTATGAGTGGCTGTAAGGGACATTTGCGGGAGCTGCATTAGAGATAGGGCTGTCATGTGCCGTCGTGGATTAAGAATGTGTTGGATTTCGGCCACTTGTGGATGAGTGAGATGTGGTCGTGCTTGTGTGTCACAGTGGCGATTGGTCTGTCCAGATTTGATAAGTTTCGATGAAATGACATTGTTATGTCAGTATTCTTTGGATGGCATTGTGAGAATGACAGTGGAGTACAAACACTTCTTACCCTGTATACCTCTGTTGAAGTATAAATACAAATAGCTGTATTACTAGAGGATGGCGCCATGGCCGGGACCTTGGCCTTGAAAAACCTCAGGGTCACTACATGTCGACCGTTTTTTGGTATTGGACCATGTGTCAAAATCCAGTTTATTGTGCTTAAATGATACATAATTCCACAAACTCTATGTGGATTCCTCCAAGTATTCAGTCATATTCTGCTGCCAGATCTGTCCAAAAAACTTGAAATGCACAGAATAAATAAATAAGTTACAGTGCAGGTAAAACAATGAAAATATTTGCACATGTAATCGTTTCTCTGTCCCTGCTGCTTGCTGAGTCTTCATTTGATGGCTGACTCCAACGCTGGATGCTGTACTTGTGTTTGAAGTCAGCCACATAAGAAGCGTGTTTGTTTGTTTGTTTGTATCCGTGGAAATTTGAGGATTTGGTGCAACCGCGTTTCCAAAAATGGGAGAGACCTTTCTTTTGTATTGCTTTGTTTTTCATTGAAGCGGCCCGTGTTCTGTGAAAGAGGCTCCCTGGCATCATTTTAAGTGATGAAGCAACTTCTCAAAAGAAGCACTTACATTTATATGAAGCTTCCCCTCGCATCTTGCCTGTGTGTACTTTCAGTGTACAGCTACATTAAAATAAAATTATTCATATGAACATTCTACAAATATTATTAAATACTATTTCTTGAGTCCAAAAGTGTGAAAAATCGTGTGTGTGTTTTATAGGATATTGCTGACCTTGCCTTTTGAGCCATTCCCTGTAGAGAGATCTTACCCTAAACCCTCACTCCCCCCCAAAATCAATAAGCTAATGGAGAATGCAGGACCGTGGCTGTGTGTGTACCCGTGTGTGTGTCAGTTTGGTGGGTATTTGTGTCTCAAAGCAAGGGCTAGCCATGCTGGATATTGCCCTGCGGTGAAAAGGGGGATTTGGGAAGTCTTAATAGCTGAATTTCCCCATTGCATCCAAGTCTTTTTTTACCCTGCGAGGTGTGAAAAGAGCAAATAGCTAACCTTAGCTTTGCTGCAGTGGGAGTCACCAAACAGGGCCACAGCCGCTGGTCTTTCAGGCTCTAAATGACACAAACAGACGCACACACAGACATAAACTGAGAGAAACACACATATTTTTTGCTTCACAGTCAGCATGTTCCTGTGGTGTTTGTGATTTGGTGCTTCTCTGTGGAGTCCTCGCCTTCTCTCGCACACACACACACGCCTCGACACCTTTGGAGGATTTACTGCGCTGTATTAGATATTTGCTTTGTCCAACATCCCGGCAATAATACACAAGCTTTGGGAATATCTCTCTCCCATTTCTGGAATTGGTTCTATCGCTCTTTTTCACCAGAGCTGACACATTATTTTGCCCTTCTCGCTCCCTCTCTCTCTCTCTCCCCCTCTCTCCCACCTCTCCAGCTCCTCTCCCTCCTTGGTTCATCTCCCTGAGGCTAGCGGAGAAGTTTGGTGCCCTTTCCCTGTGTCTGGGGTCCTGGTTTAGGACAGAGAATCAGTCACAGTTACACATATTAGATTAGAGAAGAGTGGAAACCAAATTGCCCTCTCCTCCTCTCCTCATCTTCCTCTCCTCTGTCCCCCCCCCACATCCTCCTATTCCCAAAGGAGGTGCAGTGTCATTGTCCTCCGCTTTTTTTTTCTGCCTCCATATTTCTCCACCCGCCTGTGTCCTCTGCCTTATCGCCATGCGTCGGGGTTTCAGGGACGGACACATTAATGGAGAGAAGGCTTTCTGTTGGTTGAGGCGTTTTGAGGTCAACAAGTCAACAAGAGTCTTTGTCGGTGATGGAATGTAACTAAGTACATTTACTCAGGTACTGTGAGTATTTCCATTTTCTGTTACTTTATCATGCCACTCCACTACAAATGTTTTACTACATTTGTTTGATTACTTTAGTTACTAGTTAACAGCACTGATACGCTGCTCCTGAAATGCCTTGTCGGTAGTCCTGCCTTTATTTCCGTGACTTTGTGACATCACACTATGTCAACATGCACGTGAGGATTGAGAACAGCTGCTCTGTTGTTGTTAGCGGTGCTGGCTCAAGTGTGTGTGATCTGACCAATCAGAGCAAACTGGGTATCGGGAAGGAGGGGCCTTAAAGAGACATTTGACAGCCTTTTTTAATTAATCGTATCTCTAAACAAACTTTTTTTTTGCTTTGTAGCTGACAGAGAATTCAGCTTCAGGTTCATAATAGAAATGTCATAAATGAGTGTGAGTTTGCTGTGGTACAGTGGGATCCTAGTCTTTATGTTGGGGCTCCAGCACTTCATCCATCCATTCTGCCATTTTTCTTCCTTTTGCTAATCACCCCATCTCACCGGGGAAATGGGAAGCTTGACTTTGACTTTTACCTTTGGATGGCTGTACCTGACACAAGGGCAGCGAGCCAGGATATTAACTTGGATAAATGTGCTTTTTTCTTTGATCTATTGCCCGCGGGTTGTATTTTATCTGGCTCACTTTTGTGTTGTGAATCTGTCATATTTAGAGCACTTCCTTTGAAATTTTGTTTTGATTAAAGCCATATTTTAAACTAATAAACTATAAATAACGGCGGTGAGAATGAGTGGGAAGGGAGGGAGAACAGCGCGTCCTCCAGATGACTCCCAGGGCTTCGTCTTCCTCTTCTTCCACCACAAAGACAACTGTAATCCCATCATTAACCTATCATAGGAGACAGAGGGGGATCCCCCACAACCACATGACTGATGAAGACGAGTGTGTTGCCTTTCACCTCTCTAATCCTCTACACTGCACACTCAAGCACCCACACACTCCATTTAAGCAGAATGGTCAAAGTGTGTCATGCTGTTAAACTGAACACTGTGTAACATTAACCCTAACTATAGCCATTAGCTGCCACCCGGCCACACCTTGTACATCTTGGGAGATAATCCTCACAGTCACAAGCCATATTCCCATTAAGATATCTTTTCATGCATTTCAAAGTATCGCAGAAAAGGTTGATGGAAATGGCATAATTCAAAAAAGTTGTAAAAACGTTTCACACTTACCTGAGGTAGTCTTTGACTTTGGAAAAAGAGTCACTGCACTTAATGTTTTTTCACAACATGCAGCCTATATGGCAATTTGCATCTGCACCTACTCAGCTTAAAAGGTTACATTTCTCAGACGTGAAAGATGCCAAAATGTGTGGTAACTTATTTTGTAAATATGATATTGGGGCACCATCTGTTCATTTTGTCAGTCTTTGTATTTTTAGTCATTCTAAGTGGGAACTCATGCTCTGATTGTTTGCCACACTCGCTGAGAACACTGAATGTGTTCTTTCCAGTGTAGGTACATCAGTCCTATCTGCGTCTCCATTTTTTAGCACATCGTCTTGCAAAGTTTCCAATTTTCCGCTATTGTCCTGTTATCTGTTACAGCATCATCTGCAGTTAAGCTGCAGAATGCATCTAAACAGACTTTTGTTGTGGTTTTCCCTTCCAGGTAATGCGATTTTCCCTTTTTTGTAGCTCTAATTTGTTAGGCCGAGGGCAGTGTTGTATCGTCTGAGGGCTGTCCTGAGGCTATTTGGGCCTTGGCCTGAGGATTTCTCCTGTTTGCTGTATTTTTTCCTCTGGTTGCTTCAAAGCTTCGTAGCGATAGGATCGACGGAGATAGGCTCTGCATTTCAGCGGATAATGGAATTTGGTGGCTCTTTATTCGGATGTGAATTAGAAAAGAACATTGGCCTAATCTTGTCCTGTTGATACATTAACAGAGATTTTTTTGATGTATGTCTATATAATATCACTTTACATCTGTGGCTGCTGTGGTTTCATACTGTGCATCATGTGATTTGCCATGTGTCTTGGGGACTAATTGAACGGGCTCTCATCAGAGATGGGTTTACTCTGAAGGGGACGCCCAGGCGTTGAGCCATGCCAGGGGCCCCTGCGAGAATCAGCGTGAAAGGGGGACGACTACCCGCTGCACCCCATACTGTGCTTCATTGATCACAAGAAGATAGAGAGAAAGAGAATAAGAAGGAAAATGAGAGAGAGTGATATGAGAGGCCTAATTACTGGGTCTGATAATTTGCATCAAAGATAATGAAAGTCTTGGACAGTCTCCCAAATCTCTCCTGAGCATTTGTAACAACCCTCCACCTCCCCTTCCTCCTCCCTCTCTCCGCTCCGTTCCTTTTCTCTCCATCTTTTCTTTTAATTTCATCGAGCATATTCCCCGAACCCCCTTTCCGCCACCTTCGCGTCAGCATTGAAATGCCAATACATCATTTTAAAGTAACACCTCAAAATGAAGTCATATTTCAGCATTTAGCCCCAGCTATGAAAAGTGAACTTCTCGAATGTCCTTCCCTGGCCTAATGGACCTAGAAATCATTCAGCCATGAACATTATGCTAATACTCACTAAGCTCGCTCTCTCTGCCTCCTTTTGTGAGTGTCTGTCATTCTATTAAGCCCGATAAACAAGTCTGATTTTCAATTATCTCTATTCAAATGAGGCCTGCGGCAGTATTTGCTTAGAGGCGTCCAATTTGAGTTGTTTGTGTGTGTGTGTGTGTGTGTGTGTGTGTGTGTGTGTGTGTGTGTGTGTATGTGTGTGTGTGCACGCATGTCTGAGTGTGTGCATGTGTGTTTATGAATGCAAGCATACATCCAGCTGACAGGAGTGGTTCTCAGCTCTCTCTTTCTCTTTGCAAATGACTTATTTGTGCTATTTATGTCTCTGTACGTGTGTGTGTGTGTGTGTGTGTCCGGTGAAGTGTCCAAGTGTGAGCGTTTTTGCATAATGTGTAAACACTTTGTCTACCTGTGAGAGGATGCATTCAGGGGATCCCTCGCTCAGGTTTTATGGAGATGCTGTAAAGCTAAGTGGCGCCCTCTTTTTACTGCTGCCTACTTATACACGTGGGATTTCTCTCTTCGACACACACACGCACGCACACACACACACACACACACATACATCCACACAGTCTGGCCACAAGCTGAAATAGTCAGACAAACAAACTAATAAACTGGTTATTGATCATGTGTCATTACTGGGAGTCGGTCGGACAGACAGTCTGACCCAAACCAAACAGTCAGATAAGAGAAGGACAATTAAAGCGGAACATGATTCATCTTCCTTCCTCTCTCTACCTCTCTCTCTTTCTGTCTCCCTCTTTCCTATTTCTAAGAATCTCACTCTCATCTGCCCTCCTTTACCTCCTCCCACCCTCCCTCCTTCCCTCCCTCCCTCCCTCCCTCTGTCCTCTGTTTATGAATTCCCCTTGCTTGGCACGGCGGCCGATGGAGAAGTTTTTAGTATGCAGCCTCTCTCAAGGACAGAGCCTTGTTAGAAAGCCTATTGAGCTGTGGAGCAATAGCTCGCTATAGCCTGGCAGTGCATCTCTCTTTCTCTGCCTCCCGCTCTCCCTCTCCGCCTCCCTTCCTCCCTCCCTCTCATTAATGATGTATTAGTTTATTAGGCGTTGGATATTGGGTCGGGGACCCTGCAACGGACTTCATCACGGCAGAGCTGTGTGGAGAGGAAACACAGGGCGGAGGAATAGGAATAGGGAGGTCGAGGCGCATACAGATGTTCAAAGACTCGCACACAACGCACACATATAAAATAAACATGCTCAAACAAAATAACACATGAACACTTCTGCGTCAGTATTCATGAACACGAACTACTTACTCCGCTGTGATTTAGCTGGAGTGGCTGGAAAACAATGCCGTCCACATATGGAGGCCCCCGGTCACCTGGAGACACAAGGTGATTTCCCATAATGCTGTGTGTGCAGGCTATCTGTCATGCAAAGTGAAGAGTCTCAAGCACTGAGCAGTAGTGGTGCCATTTTTGTTACATTTGCAAATGCATAACGGAGCAGCCTCCTGTCTAATTTATACAGTGTGATATTGAATTGTTAGTCGCCTTGACTTTAAGTCGTTTTCTTTTTCTTGTTTTTGTCTAAATTGCTTCCTCGGTTCCATCATTTTTCCCTCTTTTTTTCAATTTCAATTTACTTCATTTCAAATCATGATCCGTAATAGTAAAAGATTTTTCAAAAATTATGCCCTCGGCAGTATTTGCATAGAGGTTAAATTTCTCCTGCGATCTCGTCTTCCCTCTTCTCTTATTATCTTCCCCTCATAATTCTTTCCTTTATTCCTTATTTCTAATTTCCTGCATTTCTCTTCGTCTTCTTCTTCTTCTTCCTTGTCTTCCCTTTTTTCCTCACACCTCTGCTCTGCCATCAAACATCCCCTCCTTTCCTCCTTCCTTATTCCCAACGTCCATCCTTCTTCCTTATCTCCTCATCCCCTCCCTGTAGTGGTCCATCTCCGTCTCTCTTTTTTCTGCACGGATGATTTTGTTTACCCACTTGTCATTGCTGAAGTGCTCACTCTCTCCATTTGGCTGTGAGGGGTATATAGACGCACACGCAGACACTCACGCACACACATAAATGAATGGTATATACAGAAACACATATACACATTAGCACAGATCCCAGCCTCAGCTCTTGGACTACAAAGTGGGCCTTGAAAGGCAGCCAGCCCATCACATCTTACAGTCTTCACCCCTGTGCTTTCTCTCCCTTTCTCGTTCATTTACACACACACACAGACACACATATATATACACACTACCTCGCCATAATTTTTTTTTCTTAGTGCACTATCGTTGCTACAGCGCTGTCCTCCCTTGCGGGGGGAAGAAGAGTCGTATTTTAGGCCTAAATGGAAAGCTGTGCACTTAGAGTTTGGCTTTGGCCTTCATCTTGATGCCAGGAGACAAGAGAAGCACTCGCTAAGTGAAAAGAGTTGACTTTGTGTGAGTGTCTGTCTGTGTGTGTCTGTGTGTGTGTATCCAGATAATGCTGAGGGGTATAAATGTTGCTCTAATGCTGGAAGGGAGCATTTGTGGTTCACTGTAAATAACACAGTTTTCAGATATTTGTAACATCAATAGACCTTCTTTTTCACATCTGATTTTACCTCTCTGCATGATAAGATGATTCATTTTTTCACTGAATTCAAATCACATTTTCATCTGGAGTCCATCGAGAGGCAGCAGCGGTATCCTCAAGGTGTATCAGGAAGGTCACACATTTGAGTTCTGGAAAATCTGAGGGGAAAACTAATGAATAAAGCTCTGCTTTCCTTTAACAACGACTGTCAAGGTGCCTTTGAGCAAGGTCTCTTTGTAGTATCTGCCAGATTCCTGTCTAACATGCCACAAATGAAAGATACACAAATATTCAATATACCAGGAGCAGCAAAGTAATTGAAGATGACATTGCCGACAAGAGTGAAATCAAAGCTTCATAATCTTTGCGGAGAAAAGCATCATGTGACATCAGCTGACAAAAATAAACATTATTTGTTTGTAAGAGTTGTGGTGGTGAGACATATTCTATGTTACCTCTATTCAGCCATGCAGATAGCTACTTTTTACTACAGAAATAGTCCCTGGGAAACTGTTGACAGCATGTTTGTGTTCATTTAGAGTGACAGTGACATTGATTCTGGAAAATATGTTGCTGTTCACATTTTCTATTGTAATTTTTGAACACAGTGAGGGCACTAATTTACCTCAAAAATAAAATATTCTGTTTGATTAGTCCATAAGTGTAGGCTGAAGGTGGGCAGGGAAGGAGGGTTGTCCTGGATCAGTTCCTTTCTCAGATCCGCACAAAAGTCAGTGGGGTCTATTCTGAGAGAGACCCACCCTCCATCCAAGTTTTTGTTGAAATTTGTTCAGTAGTTTTTGTGTAATCCGACCAACCGACAATCAAACACACCCGGGTGAAAACATAAGCTCCTTGGCGGAGGTAACGGAGCTATCAGAGTGTGAGTGAAATGTCAGTCTGAAATAGTTTGTGCACTCCCACACAAACAAGTGAAGCAAGAAACAATTGGAAACACCAGCTGTGCAGGGCCTTTAATTTGGATTAACCGGCCCTTTCAGTCTGCAAATCTTTTGTCTTAACAGAAGACAAGTCACAGAAAGATAAGTACAGGTGTAAATAATAAAATGATTAGTAATGGCTGAATTCCATTTAGCTGCTTTGGTAGTGTGCATGCTGGCTCACTATCGTAGATTAACGCCATTGTTAATGTTATTAGTAACACCTCTCTGCTATGACAAGTCAAACTGCCTGCTGTGAAAAAGGCCAGTCTTTACAATTTTGTTCCAAAGCAACTTTTAAAAGTCTTCTTTTAACACTCACTTCTCAGTGTACACCGTGCATTTAGCCGACATCCAGCTGCCTCTTAGCGAGCTAGCCTTCCCTCAACTTCTAGATAAGCTGCCCAGGGCTAATATTTGGCTAACGTCATGCATAGCAGAGCATTCAAGAAAAGTTTGGGCTTCACAGGAGTGGTGCAAAGTGTAAGTCAGTCAGTTGGTCAGTCCGTCAGGTTGAAGTTTAAAAAGAGACCGTCTTCAGAAATGATGTGTTAGTCTCGTTCACGGTGCTCACTGTGATGGCTGCTGCTGTCAGCTCTTCTTTTTCACCCTCCCTGTCTGCCTCAGCACCTTTCTCCCTCCCTCTCTCTCTCTCTCTGACACTCGCTCACACTGAAACTGTCCGCTCGACCCTTGTGCAACAAGGTAATACCCTCTCTTCTCCCTCCTGTCTGGACAGATCTTTTTTTTTTTTTACAGCGGCACAGCTCATGTTTGCCAATGAGCCACCGAAGGCTAGCTAACATAGCCTCCCGCCACAGAGAGACGCTACAGAGACGCCTCATTGACAACACACTGGAGGAGGCAGAGAGAGAGAGAGAGAGCTAATACACTGTCAAACATGGGCTCCTGTGAAAACACGCACACACGTACTTAACACATCTTTAATTGCGTGAGAGCAGTTGCTACACTCACAGACGCGCTTGTATGTTAGTGAGGCATTTATTTCACACACTGGAACAATAAGGCGTGTGTGTGTGTGTGTGTGTGTGTGTCACGCCGTTGTTGAGCCATGCACCGCCGCTGCTAAGTTTGCATGCTACCGCTCTCATCAAGTATTTACTGCCTATTCTTTGGAGAGGATGAATAGTAAATTGCTTCTGGTATTACGACGACAGCGTCCCTGTTTTAGCCGTGGAGGACTACACTCTTTTTTTTCCTCTGTCTCTCTTTTTAACTCCCATCAGACAAACACGGGGAGAGGGTGAGGGTGGAGGGATAGTGGCTCTTCTGCCAGAGTGTGTTGTGTCTTATATCGGTCCCTACACACACACACACACACACAGACACACAGAGAGAGAGTCTCTTTTTTTTATTTATTAGTATCCAGCGTGTGTCGTCGCCCACCCCCCCACCACCACCACCCCGAATACGCAATGAAAGCTGCGGGGTCACTGGTTCCTACTCATTTTCATAATGCAGTGTACACAGGCAGAGAGGGAGAAGGAAAAGGCCAGAGAGGAGAGACGGAGAGAGGAGAGAGGAGAGTGTCTCCTCTCTCCGTCTTCTTTTTCTCTCAGAGAAAGATGCTGTCCCTGCCAGGGAGGAGGACGGCGGGAGAGGAGAAAATGGCTTCCCTTCTCGTTGGAGCTGGAGCTTATCGTCTGTTTTCTTCTCACTTTCTCTCACTCTGTTACTCCCTCTCTGTGTTCTTACATTTTAAACTGAAGGCTCGGTTCATGTGTTACTAAATGCTAATATTGTGTTGTTTCCAGAATAAAGTTATCTTTCATTCTTTATGGTTAATGCAGACTTTTCTTAATTCAAGGCAGCCTTCATATTACTTTACATTTTTCTACCGCTGCCCTTGAAAGCTAATAATCGCAATATTGATAACAGTATACAGCATACAAAACTGACCCAATCTACCCTGATATTGATAAGCTCGCTTGCTTGCTAGCTCAATTCTGCTTGCATTCTGAACAGATTGCAATATGCAGACTAGGGCGTACAGTAGAGGCGTGAATCGTCACTCGCCTCACGATTCAATTTGTTAAGATTCAGCTGTAAACGATTCGAATGCAAAACGATTCTCGATGCATGGCATCTACAATGGTCTGTATTACTTCACATGGCTGCTTTTTCATCAGTTAAATGTCCCTTTTATTCAGAAAGCCCTTCCAATAATCAGACTACTGCAGTTTACAAAATAAAAGCTGCATCTTTTCAATACATAAACATTACAAAAACATTTATTCATATGCAGTGCCTTACATGTTTGTTGTAATCTACAGTGATATTGCTTTCACATGGCAGCTTTAAGATAAGGCATTAATTGACTCTGCTGCACACACTTCTCTCAGAGTTGGATGCCAAAGTTGACAACGCCTCTTCAGATCTCTCGGAGCATTGTTGCGACGTACTGTAACTTCATTGTCCAGCTGAGGCCAGACAATCAACAATCAACATAAGCTGCCGTCTCTAGATTATGCTCTGTCTCGATGCAGAATCTTCCGCGTCCGCATCGGACTCTATGGTGCTGCCAACTCTATGGTGCTGTGCCGGTAACTTATGTGAAAACTGCCCTGAAAAACACTAAAAACACTGGCCGTAAGAGTGACCAAACTGCACAGCTGGGGGCCATAATACCAAAAAAATGGATTAAAGATATAATATGTAGGAATTCTGCATTAAAATGTCTAAAAACGATTAGACCTTGGTTGTATATTTTGTTGTGTTGTGTACTTACATCATCCCAAATGTTTCCAACAATGTTCAAACCCAGAGAAATCCGCTACTTACAGGATAGGGAAGTCGGCGAATGTTCATGAAGCAGTACATTTCCCCTCCAGCTCCAGGATGCAGTCAGCATCACAGTACATATACACATGAAAACAGAGGTCAGCTCTGTGGATCGTTGCAGCAGTCAGGCTGATAAACAGGAGTGAAGATAAATCCACTTTTTAAACCTCTGAGCTCTCCTCCCGTCAGTAAACGGCTCGGATCAGAGCATAATCCAAAGTGTCTCCAGGTGTTTATTTTCCAGATGCTCTAAGACCTGTACAGAACACATTTACACCTGAGATACGACACAAGTGCAAGCTGAACTACTTCCACATGTGGTTTGGCTGATCTGATGTCAGTATGTGTTCTGTGTGTGTTTTGCAACTCACTGACAACTGACAAGCGTTATTCACCACCCAAAAAACACAGATTGCATTTAAATACAAGGGATTTGTTCATAGTGTGACACTGAGTCAATCAAGGTATTCATGCAGAGTGGATAATTCCTGTCATTTACATAAATGTCATTAAGGTGAGTTTTAATTATTTTGAGGTAAATATAAGCTATTTCAAGGGAAGTTGAAGTGCAGATGCAGTGTGATTTGCAGTCTGACTGTCCTGAATTTGCCATGTTGTGATCTGTTTTAGCGAAGATAGTCGTGAGTAGGCTACAGTCAGTCGTCTGACCCTCAGTGGTCCTAACGATTACCAGCTGAAATTGTGTTGCAATGCCTCAACCGTCTTATTTATTCATGTATGCACCAGCTTGTGTTTCATTATCGCCGTTGTTTACTTGCATGGCCAGAGGTAGCAAGTGATAAAGATCTCTAAAGAGAGTGCAACCTTTCTCTCTACACACACACACACACACACACACACTTGTTTTTCCCTATCCCTCACTTTATCTCTTGATTTATCTATCCATCTCTAATTCTTTCATTCCCACCATGCTCACCTCTCCATTCTCTCTCTGTCTCTGCTTCTTTTCCACTCTCTCCTCCATCCTCCTTCCCTACACTGTTTCATCCACCTTTCTCACATTTTTTTATTGCAATCTATCTAGCTCCTCTCTATTCTGTCCCTCCCTTGGAGACCACGGAGGCAATAACCAGAGCTGTGAGAGGGTCAGTCCCTGTAACCTGTGCAGGTGTGTGTGTGTGTGTGTGC
Organism: Pagrus pagrus; assembly: GCF_965226575.1. Lineage (NCBI taxonomy): Eukaryota > Metazoa > Chordata > Actinopteri > Spariformes > Sparidae > Pagrus > Pagrus pagrus. The sequence goes on from NC_140202.1 coordinate 11,433,750, forward strand.
TGCACTGTATGGATAGTGTCCTCCCGTCAAACCACTAAAGCCAAAGCCTTTAAGAGCAAGAATGAGAAAATGGTGTTGTCCTTCACGTGTATTTCATGTATATGAGGTGTATGCACGGACCGCAAGGCCGTGGCAGCGAGAGGCCCATGCTTCCTAATTTTCCCAGTTGACAAAAAACAAACAGTCTGAACAGGTTTCATATGTTTCAGGGTCAAAAAATTAACTCAAGTCACCAAAGACTCATAAAATGTCAATTCAAATAAAAGCAGGAGGATTGAGAGAAATTGGGTCGGAGGTTTTCACACACCTGTTAGCCAATGCCGGTCGCATTCTTTGTATTCATGCTTGGCGGCGGCCTTGGATTCCAGTTAAAGTCTTAGTATTAAATCAGTAATGGTATGTAGAATTGGTATTCGCTTGACTGTGGAAGGGGGTTTGGGGAAAAACAGGCGGAAATTGAAAATGAATGTGAACTGCATGATAGTCTACCTCCTTCCTCTCTCCTATTGTTCCCTGTTCTTTCGCCTGCCTCCCTTCCCATGTCACCATCCCTCTTCCTCCTCTCTCCTTCCTCCCCTCTTCCTCCCTCTCTCCAGAGGGATTTGACTCTAACTGGCCTTGGCGCCCGTAATGAAACCAAATCTATTTAAAGCCAAAAGCGATGCAAGTTTTAATTTCCTATTCCAGACTTAACCTTTTTGGCTGCGCTGCATTTTCACATCCACTTAATAACTTTTTACCCCTCCGCTCCCCCATTCCCCGTCTCCCCCCTCTCTCATTCTCCCCATCACTCTCACTCTCTGTCGCTCCCTCTCCTCCATCACCCCCCCCCCCCCCCTCCTCCACCTCCGTGTCTCCTCTTCCCACCCCCACAACCCTCAACCCCCCATTGCTCTCAGTGGCGAAGCACAGGCTGCCTCTTCAAGGGCAATATCTGTCAAATGATTCCCCTGTGAAATTAAGACAGAGGCCATGAGAGAGGAGAGAGTGGGGGGATAAGGAAGAGGAGGAGGAGGAGGAGGAGGAGGAGGAGGGTGGATGCAGGAGTAAGAGGAAGCGCTGGTAGGGTGTATGTGTGTGTGTGAGGGGGGTTATACAGTCAGGTGAAACCTCTCCTCTCCTCTCCTCTCCTCTCCTCTCAGTTTAAAGATAGATCTGGCAGGAAGTCTCTTTGTCGCCTTTTTTCATGTTAAAAAAAGGGACAATCCGGTAAATGAAAGGTTTGGGCACCAAGGAAGGGAGATGGAAGGCTCTTAAAAAAAGAGATTTTCCCTTGTCTTTTAACGACCGTGGACTTGCACTGTGTGAAATGCCTTTTTTTTTTTGTAATGTGCGGGGTTGTGTTTACACCACCCAAGCAGATCATGTTAAGTGATTTGCTAAGAGCGTCATATAATCCCCTGTCAAAAAATATATCCCTCTATAAAATGGACGCCTGCTATAGAAAATTGACAACAAAAAGTCCTCTCTGAGAGTATTATAGTGGTATTAGAGAACATCAAATATCCACACATGTCCATATACAGTAGGGATATTGGAGGAATATGACTTTCCTGTATGCGATGTGTAGCAACGACTGTCCATGTCAGCAGACTGAACCACATTACGAAACAATCAGAAATGTTGGCTGATCCTGAATGCACCCCTCTTCTGTTGTTTGAGTTTGATCACATGCTCGTCTGTGCTCACAGCAAGCACAGCTCCATCTCCTGCCCAAGTCCGCTATTACATCCAGTGAACAAAGGCCCCTTTCCCACCACTAAAAACAGCTCCGGTGACTTTTCTCTCACCGGTCTCAAATAAAGTTGTAACTTTTTTTTTTTCTTTTTTTTTTACACCTGCTTTACATTTACACACATAATGAATTGCATACATCTAATTATTCACTATCTCAATTATCAGAGCTGATAGCCTCGCGGCACACCTCGAGAGCTTAAATTTACAGCCCCTATTCCATAAATGTCTAAAATGAAATTAACTTTTTGCAAGGTGTCATCTGTGGCTTTTAAGTGGTGAAATTGAAGCTTCAACTAACCCCCCCACCCCCCCACCCCCACACACATACACACACACGCACATACACCTCATAATGAGAAGCCATTATTAGGCCGTGATTGGAGCCAGGGTACCAATATTAAAAGTGGCAGCAGAGGCAATATCACCTCGACGTCTAATACGCTAGTAGATATGTCATATATTTTAAGACAGCTGCTCCGCTATTTATAATTAATAGCAATTTAGTCCCAGCAAAAATTGGAAGACAGCTAACAGAGGGATCTTGTTCCATTAAGTGCAGATTCAGAATCAGTGTCAAAGTGACATTGTGCCGTTTTTGAGTGGGTGGTCCAGACTCTACAGGCCTTATATAAATACCACAAAGCCCATATGGTGCTCTGTGTGTTTTGCGCTGAAGACGAATTTCCCTTTGATTCCGTGTAAAAATAAGTGCAGTGCAAACAAAAAAGAAATGAAGTTGGCCTCTAAAGACACATGAATAAAAATAATCTGTCTTTATTCTCATGCCTCACAGTCATAAATCACTCCTTCCCAAATGACAGCCTTATACACGGCGTATCAGTGTGGCAAATGGCTCTATCTTATAATAGCAATGTAGCACATAGCAATATTATCTGCTGTGGAGTATTGTAGTGCATGTGTCTCAGCGCTGTGCCCTGGAGCGCTAGCCAGATTACACTGGCCCTGCGACAGTCTTATAATAAGACTCGCCCATTAAATCATATCAGCACTGCTTTTTATAGGCCAACACCTCAGCTACGACACTATGAAACTGTCTATCACGCAGAAATGTGTGTGTCTGCGTGTGTGTGTGTGTGTAGCAGAGATAGTGTGTGAGCGGAGGAGACTGTCTGGGAGGAGACGCGTGTGTTTTACCAAACGTTGCTGGCGTTTGAGCTGCTCGCCGCGGCATCTGACAGCGTTTCATCTTCTCCTTTTATTAGATCAGCCTCGCGCCGCTGTCACCTCTCCTTTCCCTGTGCTTACATCACACGTGCCCTCGCGCGCACACAAGCCCGGGCGACCATTGGCTCACGAGCTCCGCGAGGACGTTCTGGTTGGTTAGCTGGTCTCTGTTCTGTCAGGCCGGGTAGGGAGAGGGCATCCAGGATGACTTTTTCCTTCAAATCACGGTGTGAATATGGAATGGATGGATGACTGATGTGATTGGTGAATCTGAATGACTTTGTGGCATTGGCTTATTCATAGATGGTATGAAGAGCCCTTCTTTAGATAATGTTTGATGTTTCGGCTGGTGAGTGCCACACTACTGTCTCCTTCGTCCTTATCACTGGGATTGGCTCACTTAGGGATACCACAAAACATGGAAATACTCAGATGGGTTTTTGACTTAAGCATGACATCATTAAAGACAGCTCTACTTGAACTAATGATTATTTTCATTGTTGATTAACCTGCTTGTTTTTTCTCGATTGATCGATCAGTGAAAGTCAAGTTCAAAGTGTCAATCATTGTTTCCCAGATCTCAAGATGATGTCCTTAAATCTCTAGTTTTGTCCACAACCCAAAGATATTCAGTTTACTGTCATAGAGGAGTAGAGAAAGCAGAAAATATTCATATCTAAGAAGCTGGAATAAGATGATTTTTTTACCTTTTTTTCCTAAAAATAACTAAAATTGCATTAAGAGTACATGCAACCAATGCATTTTATTGTTCAGGTCTCACGTTTAAGCTCTTCAACCTTTTTGGGGGGACTTTCAACACAGCACAGCAAGATCAGTAAATCCGAATATCCAGTTGTGTCTTGACAAACTTCCCCACGTCACACACACGCTGTGCTGTAAGTAGTTTTCTGTCTGTACTCACCGCAGCTTCCCAAGCAGAGCTGTCATGTCAAATTTGTCATCTCTGATGGATGACGTCGGGATCTAGAAGGGAAGAGTTAAAGGAGCGATCCCACAGAAGACGGCAGAGCAGCTCAAATTCTTTTGGACAAAGCAGATTGACGTGTTTTTGTTCCTCGCGCTTTACGCGCCGCCTTCTGAGGGACGTTTTTTCTGTTCGGTCGCATGTTTGACGTGACTTTCTCGATTGCGGCGGCGCAGCAGTGAAGTTAATTCAAAGGGTGCATGCGTGCGTTCCGTCTGTTTGCGCTGACAGCTTTGTGATTTCTTTCCTTATCCTTGATTTTTTTGATTTACTTGTGTTGTCACTTTTCATGACATTTCTCCATGTCTCACTTTGTTATTTCTTTAAAATGTAGAATCTGGATTGTTCTGCAAATTACTGTACAGCACTTGAGACAAAATGGCAACAGAGAAGCACTTTTTGGAAGTGTATTACATCTGAGCGCACTTTTTTAATTGCCTGTAATTGTGAAAGATGCTGCCGAAATCACACATGAACATCTATCCGTCGCCGAAGTCATGTGGTTCCCTAAAATAATCAGTTGATGATACATTTCCCAAATCCATCCAACAGAAACTAACGATCGACACAGTGGGATTTAATTGAAATGCATAATTGCATTGTTATTCACACTCGTTTTCATGCTAATGCAGCACTCCATACATAAGCCTCCCCTGTCATTTACACACACACACCTACACTACACACACACGTATACAGACAAAATCAACTGATAGACAGGAAGAGACACAGACACTCACACATCAATTTCTGACGCCGAAACACGCCGCACATACAAAGTAACGTAGTGTACACATGAACAGACAGGCACACACACACAGCATCCCAAGGCCTCTGCACATCTCGGTTAATCCAAGCCGTCAGTCAGTGCTTCGGGGGCCTGGATGCTGCCGTTTGATTGTAATTGCAAAAACCGGAGGCGGACGAGGGAGAGCCAGGGATGTCGATAGACAGGTGGAGGGACGGAGGGATGGATTCCTCCTGCCATACCCACAAGTCCCTGCTCAGCACGCTGTGTGACTTTGTGTCAGCAGTTTGTCTTGTGCATAGCTAATGAGGGGCGGGCTCGAGTCTGCCGCCGCCGCTCTGGTTCGATCTCTCTGTCTCTCTATCCCCTGGTCTTCAGCTGAATCCCCGACAAATGAGATTTTGCCTGAGGTGGATGGAAGGATGCTACGCGGAGCGAGGCCTCTGTCTGCCTGCCTGTCTGTTTGTTAAGAAATCTCACAAGCCATAAAAAGACCCGGAGGTTTTTCCTCCTCCTAACCTCCCCTGCTCCTCTCCTCCTGCCCTTTTCTTTGGCCTCATCTCCCTTCACTCTGTCTCTCCGCAGCACCGTTTGTCTTCTCATTTCAAGATGGAGGCCGTAATAACTCGCAGTGAATTGTTTTAATGAAGAAACAGGGGGGGAGCGGGAGGGAGGGAAGAGGTAGACGGAAAAAGAAAGAAGAGCAGAGAGGGGAGGAGGAGGAGAGGGCAAGGGCAGACTGAGCAGTAAGAAATTGGAGGGATGAGAAAAAAACAATAGACGGAGTGGGTTTGAAATGAAAAAAAAAGCAAAACACAACAGCTTCTCCAATTAAGAAGAAGTTTTTTTTCGTTGTTTTGTTTTGTTTTGTTTCTTTGGTCATGGACAGTCAGTCACACTTGCTTTGTTGAGTGTGTGATGAATTACACCCCTCCACTCCTTTTCCTCTGCCTTTGTTGTGGTGAAGCTCCAGCCGTTTGTACCTCCTACAATATCTTGCGCTGTGAATTCTCCATGCCTGTTTACCAACCAGGGTTCTTTTGAACTGGCATAGAGAAATGGCTTTTTGAAAAGTCTCTTTGATGGTGAGCCCAATTTGTTTTCACCGCTAAAAAAGTTTGTTTGAGCGCTCCGAAATGTGGGCTGACGTCGGAGCCGGGGCTTGTCCTGAGAGGGCTGCTTCCTCCCAGTGTGACTCTCTCAGCCTATGAGTGCATGAGCGGCGTGTGTGTGGGGTGTAACCCAGCTTGTACGATTTGATTAACCTGAAATGAGAATCATATTGCCTCTTTATTGTTCCATCAACCCGCTGTGTCTGTAATTGTCTGTCTATTTGTCTAAGTAAATACAAATCCATTTTAACACCCACATATGTGTGGATCTAATAATTAAGCGTAAAGATGTATTTATTTATCTTTATTTATACTTCTTTTCTATTCTCTACTGGAAGGCCAGAGGTCAGGGTTCAGACTGTTTATGGGTAACAGCTAATGCATGCACAAACATTTACTACGAGCTGCCAAGTGATGTCTCAGGTTATTTGGCATTGCGATTCATAATAAATATTTGCATATCAAAATATGGCACAAGGACAGGATGATTAAAACAAACAGAATACAATACACTACAGTTATTTGCACTTTCACACATACTTTTTAACAGGGCTGCGACTAACAGTCATTGTTATTGTCAGTTATAGTGCTGATTATTTTCACGACGAATAATTAATTGTTTGCCGTTTTAAAAATGCTCGTCACAGTCTCCCAGAGCTCAAAGTGACATCTTCAGATTGCTTCTTTTGTTTAACCAACAGTCCAAAAGCCAAAGAGTCTTCATTTACTCTCGTGAATGACAAAGAAAAACAGCAAAAAGTTACAGTGAGGAGGCTGGAACCAGCAACTGTTTGACATTTTTGCTTGAGAAAAGACTGAAACGAGCCATTAGTCATCAAAATAGTTGGAGATTAATTTTCTTTCAATCAACCAATTGATTCATCGACTAACTGTGCAGCTGAAGCTGAAATGTAAACAGTAGACCTGTTGCAGTGGTTCCTAACTGGTGTGCTGTTTGTTAAAACCATTTTTATTGCAATATACTGGCTATACTATAACTATACATAACTATACAACAAGTAATAAGGGAATTACTATATTGGTACTTTGTACTATTTTGTACGAATACAGATGTGCCTTGAGATTTTGGCTAGATAACAACCCTTTCAAGTGCCTTGGGCTCAAAAAGTTTGAAAACCACTGTGTTAGTGTATTTTAATAACTGCAGAAATCTTTTAGAGTGCACAGGACCCAGATAAGAGTTACTAGGAAAACAGAATAAGTAAGTAGCTCTTTGTTACTCAAAACATAGAATCATTTTTCAAGTTTTCTCACACATAAGGATCATCTGATAGGCGCCCTAAAGCTTGAAATGGGTCAGCACCTCTGTAATTTGGAGTCCTCTTTGGACTGGTCATCTAATTACATAACAAGTTTAATTTTAAGATGTTTCAGGAGAAATTAAGTCAAACAGAGGCTTTGTTAATAATTAATAAAAAAGACAAAATACGGACGTGGGGAGCAAATTCACTAAATCACATGATGTCGCCACATAGCTTGCGCACACTCTGACAGAATTTAGTTGAGTTTAGTTGCAAAAGTAAAATACATGCGCAGGTGAGGTGTAAACCTATTACGGGCTTATCTGGAAGAAAAAAAGCAACAACCTTACCTCAGAAAAAGAGTAAAAACAAAACATACGCTTCTATAAATTAAAGATAACTTTATCACATTACAAGTTGTGATTAGCTGCTAATTAAGAAAACAGCGCTATGTTGAAAACAACAAGATTGGATAGTTCATAGTATAATCACTTGCACTTATCTTATTGTTATACGTTATGCAGCTATAAATAATAATTTGAGTCTCATTTGTGTATAGACAAACACAATGAATCAGTTACTAAGTATGAGTTTGTTTTCCATAAATGGACTGTGGATATTTTGAAGATTCTGTCCTTGAGATGTACCATTTAAGATAAAGGTTATATATTTGTCTCGTTATATTAAAATGAACTTGAGAATTACAGAACTTTTCCATTTTTTCTTCAAAGTTTTAAGAGTATGCAGAAAGTTAGAGAGGTCTAACAGAGGTGATTATGATTTTATGCATCCTCCAGCTGAGAGACAGATTCAGTGTCAGGCGTTAATTTATAGCACAGTAATTCTCAGGATACACAGATCACAACCAGATATCTCTCAAAATTCCACCAATCACGTTATTGATCAGCCCTCGGGGGCTGATGGATTGCCGAGGCGGACGCACTGACAGGCGCCACGTCCAATGGGAGAAAGAGTTTTGCATCGCGCCGATCAAACCAGACCCTCGAACCAGACCCCCGCTCACCTCCCCTCCCTTCCCCACTCCCTCCTTTTGATCAGAGTCATTTTGACAGTGATGCATAAGTCTCTGCAGCACAGGGCTGGCTGGCTGGCAGGAAATGCCACAGATCCCCCGAGAGTAGAGGAATGGGGGATTAAACAGAGAGAGACATCCCCTTAAAGAAGGAGTAAAAAGGAAATCAATGTTTCCTCCCTCTGCGGACAGGAAGAGCTGTTTAAGGATGCTTTCACTCTTGTGTTTTCTGCAGCCTTTTTCCCTTCAAAAGAGGCTTTTTTGTGTGTGTGTTTTGTTTCAGGTTAGTTTGGTCTGCCCCTCGCCTGTTATAGACTGAAGTCCTATGTGGAGGTTAAATCGTAACAAATCATCACTATCATCCCCTGTGCTGTCCTTGTCTCCCTCCCCATCCCCTCCTTCGGAGCTCTTACTTCCTTTCTTTATTTCTCGCCACTTCTATCAAGGAGAAGTGAATGGCACACGTTTCATCTCTCCAAAGCGACGCCGGGCCTGAAACACCACAGAGGCAGAGCTGGCCAACATTGAACTGGATTGGGTAGAATAAATACAAAGGCAAGAGGGAAAAGAAAGCAGCTGGGGAAACAAAAAAGGATGGAGCTGCAGATGGGAACTAACCTTGCCGAGGTTTCTCTGATGTTCCTTTACACACACACACACACACACCTCCACCGCACCCATTACTGTCAACCCCTCTTTCTCTCTCTCCGTTCCTCTCTCAAGTCACCCTTTTATTTGTCATGTTCAGAGGACAGCACCAAAGCGTCTGAGGAATGGGAGGTTACAGCGTATTAAAGGAAATGTTGTTTCACAAAAATGGTCATTCCCCTTTCAGCAGGAAATACAGAGGCTACGCAGCAACAGCACTTCAAAGCTGCCCAGAAAACTTCCCATGAAACGACTTTGATTTTCTGCATCTAAAGGGGACAAACGGGGGATTTTCCCCCTGGTGTCTCGCTCGCTGCAGTCTTTCTCTCGTTGTTCTTGGCTGTTCTTAACGTTGCGCTTTCTTGCCGTATAAAAGGAGCAGAGCATGAATTTATTAGCTCTCACGGAAGACCTGCCGACAGGCGGGAAACATGTTGCTCCACAATCATCGTTCGCTGACAGGAAATCCACATGCACGTGTGGAATGCGCTCCTACTTTTTTTGAAAATCAAATTCGTTATTGACATCACCGATCTTGAACCCTTAAATCCGGCTTATGAAAGCAGCGACACCGAGGAGGATGTCATTATTCATGTGTTTTAAATGGCCAGCAATTAACATTTGATAACATTTGAGGATGAATGAAACCTGTCATTCATGGATCACTTTTTATGCTACCGGAAAGTCCCTTACTGACCCATTTTGATGAAATATATCACATAGAAGTAATGTGTCGGCGGCAAATAGACTGAGGGAGCCGGTACGTGCAAATTAGTGAGTAGAAGGGGCAGCGGAGAGGAGGAGAGAACCAGAGAGAAGTTAGACTGGTTGTTTGGACGTGTTAGTTTGAAGTGAAGAGGCTGCAGTTGGGTGGACTGTCTCCCTGACACACACACACACACACACACACACACACACATACAACCAACCCCACACACAACCTCTCCCCCCCACGCTCCTCCAATGGCCCTGTCGGTGTGCCAGGGCGGGTGATTACCGACGCTCTCCCCCAATTATGGGCTGATTATTCCGCCGCGCTCTAATTGACTGGGGAGATATGCAAATGGCTGTCATTTGGGATGATAAAGGATGCGGGTGCTGGATGCCCCCTGCATTATTTAGCCTCGGCTGTACGCAGCGTGAAGGATGTGGCGTGCGCTTTAATTGCTGAGGAGAGAGAGGTTAAGCTGAACGAGCAGCTGAATTAGAAATGAGGAATTTGGGCCCTTTATTTATTTCTTTATTTTGCTCCTCTCCTTCCATCTCCCTCTCTCTCCCCAACACACACGCATACACACACTCTCGCGCACTCCATGCCATGCGTCATTTTTTCAGTTCTCTCTTGGGTGAGTGGAGAGGTGAGGAGGGGGTGGGTGGATGGCAGGATGTCATGCTGGAATGCCATAAATAAAAACATTAGCGGAACCAATACGTGCAGAACAAATAGGGTGAGTGTGTGTGTGTGTGTGTGCGTGTGTGTTGTTCTAAGGGGAGGCGGTGAGTGGTCGGATTGTGCATTAAAAACTAAAGTGCAGAGAACCTTTGCGGACTAATGAAAAAAAAAAGTTTCAACAGCTCAGACAATAAGCAGGCTCGGCCTGTCTCCTCTGCCTCTGTGAAGCTGCCGTTTTAAATGAAAGCAAATTTAAATACATACTTCACGGCGGAATACCAATGGCCTGACTCGCCGTGTTAAAGGTCGGACTGGTGGGTGGGTGGAGAGAGTTTGTGGCACCTTTGCCTTCCGTACCTGGGCGCACAACGAGGGCCCAACCTCCACGTTTATTTAGCCACTTAATGGATGATGTTGGTTGTTTGAGATGCTTTACCGTCGTCGGTGCAGAAAACAGCAGGGGGGCATTAAGCGAATAGGGCCCACTGGCTAAGTACTCCTAGCTGCTACAGCTCGGCACATTATCAGGGGGAATCGGAGTGAAACTCAACACTAATCCCTACGGTTTGGAGACAAGCAGCACCAGATTTGGGCGTCTTTAACAGCTTAGGGGTAATAGGGCCTTAAATGTCCCATTCAATGTGGACCGCCCCATATCTACACATTATGAGAGGCTTAAGAGCCAGGGCACTTATCACTCAGTGAGCCCCCTATCTTACAACAAGCAATAATTGTTAATGCGCTGGAGTTACTGTTAGCATTATCACCAGATTTAGTGAATCTATTGGAATCCTGAGACAGGTGTCCACGCTCCTGTTTGACCCTCGCGCCTGACTCTGGGACCGCTCGGAGGTTTTTCAGCTCGGCGCCGGTGTTGAAAAACAGAGAGAGCTTTCTTTCCCTCTTATCGAGATGCGGCGGTATTATCAAGAGATTGTCTGGGCTTTGTGAAGTGTGCAGGAGCAGAATTGAAAAGAAAAGCACAATTGCTTTTCAGTGCTTTTGTGGCTCTCCTCTGCACAACTTCGGGAAGCCCTGAACAGTTTGTTCTGTAGGCTGCTTTTGTTCCAGATAACAAAAACAGAGAGAGAGCAAAACGACAGCCTTCAATGATGTAGCCTTCCAAAGTGCTGCAGTGTTTTTCAAATCAAAAAATACTTCACTATTATGAAATAATATAGTATTGTTTCCTATGAGCACTGTTTACATGCAATTATTTCTCTGTATAGTAACGACAGCAACTGTTCATTTTTGTTAGCAGCAGCAGCCTCGGTGCTCCATGTGTAGACTCCACACAGGATGTGTTCTGGCACAGTTCTGGCAGCACGCTATATTGTAGTTAGGCACGTACAACAGAAGAAAATAGATCTGACACACAGAATGTGTAGACGTAGAGGCAAATATAAGCACTACTGTGGTCTTTTGTAGCTCAGTATCGTGGAAGTAGAAGAAGGTGCGGAGTTGTAAAAATAAGTCAAGGTTTGAGCTTCTAGCTCATACAGTTTTCATCCTTAACAACCACAACTGCTGTTGTGCATCAAGTGTATCACGTTGTGAATCAAGTGCAACACTATGTATGCCTTGAAGAGACCCTTCAAGAGTTTGTATGATTCATTGCATTGGGACCTTAAAGACTCTTACAGACACAGAGTTGTTGGAGAGAGATCGGGGATTTTACTGTGTTACACTGTTGATCTGTCCTCGCTGCTGCCTTCACCGCAACAAAGGAAGTCTAAAACACAAGAAACACAAGAAATAAACACTAACTTTGACGGGAAAATGACTTAATACTGTAGAAATTATCTACCCATGAAGCAAGATCATTTTTGGAATGAGTTTGTTCAGTCTAGAAATAAGTAGGATCTGATCATGTTCAAAGGTCTGAAAATGCTGAGAAAAGAAAAAAAATTGGTAGAGAGTGCTGGTTTTTACATCAGATTACTTGGTACAGCACAGTGATAAATGAATAAATGAAATATTAGCAAATAATTCTTCATTGCTATTTTTTGCATTCTTGATTTTGGCACACTGAAAAAATTAAGGAAGAAGAAAACAGATTAAATTTAACTTGTTATCATGGGAAAACTGAGGAAATTATATGTTTTATCCATGGCTTTATCAGTAAATTACCAAATTTTAAGATTTCCTGACTAATTGAGGCTTAAAATACATATTCATCATGATCAATTTAAGAATACACAATGAATTCAAAGATAGAAACCAGTAAATGACTTTAAAAACAAAATAATGAACTTCATATTTCCAAATCTTGCTAAGCACAGAACATTTTGCAGTGCAGAGTCACTATGTTACATCTCTCAGTTGTTGCTAGGATAAGAAGATAGTGTGCCACCTGTGGCAGTCTTGGTCAGACTTAAGTGAGAGAAACTTCAGGCACTTGAGGAGGGAACATTCAGACTCCAAGCTCGTGGCACAACACAGACATCCATGGGCTGGCATGCGAGCATATTTGAGTGCCTGCTGGGGTCTAGCCTGAAGCCCACATGGGTTTTCGGCGAGCCCGAGGCGTGCCAAACATCTCCCCTCGGTTTGCAAAGAGTGCCCTTGCCTGTATTTGGAGTCTCTCTGCCTTGTGCCTCCTCGCCTCACTGAGGATTTCACTCAGAGACCCTCAGGACGTGGCAGAGACTCTGCTCGAGAACTCTTATCTGCACACACATTTGCTCTTACATTTACATATTCCAGTTTTGCGCACAAACACGCACATTATCTAGCGGAGACATACCCTGTCAAGGCATGTTCGCACAACCCTACATGCAATTATTAAGGCAGTCGTGTGGAAGTACAGTGCTGTGTGTTAGCAAGCACATTTTGACCAGCGTTTATAGTGTAGCGCTCAAATCAGTTCTCATCATCATCGCCAATTATCATCATCATTCCAGCCTTGCTAGACATCCCAGCTGATTGACATCAAAAAAAGAAATTATGGTGTGGGTGTTGTGTTAAATCTCCCTCCACTAAGTCTCTCTCTCCTTCTCATTTCTCTTCTTCTTTCTGTACTTAATAGCACTTAGTGAAGGGTATTACAGTTGGTGCTCTACATGGGGCATCACATTAAAACCCTCTTTCACACACACACGCACACACGTTTAGAAGTCCATTTGGATTCATTTGCATGGCATTTCATTTGGATTTTGCCTCAATCGACGGTTTGGGGGGAGGATAAAAAAAAAAAAAAACATCTTTGTGTAATAGCATTTCCTCTTAGTCTCCAGTGCACCATAAAGATAGAAAGCACAGCGGCCGGAGCCGATAAATGAGTGCAGTGCTGCCATGAGCAGACCTGTCCCTCAGGCCTACAAACGATAGCTGTTGGAGTTAATTACAGTTTACATCATCATATTTACCCAGAGAAGAGAAACAGAGATTAAAACTCGCCTCTGAGCCCACTGAGGTGTTATTTCTGTATATAGTGTACCACAGCGAGGTGGAGTACAATCGTCGCTGTGTGTAACATTATAATGGATTTTGCGCCTGACCCCTGAAAACACAGGTTCTATATGGATATGTGTGAAAACATCAATACTGTTTGGAAGTGCGCAGAGAAAAATAGCATATAAGGATTGGTCTTAAAACAATACTGACCCCATTAGATGTAAATGAAAGAGTTTTTGGTCATTGCTGTTGTTCGTAGTCTACATACTGGCCATAAAGAGATCCTAGCCTGACATAATTCTAGTTTAAGAGACCGGGGACGAAACTCAAAGTCTTCCATCTGTTGAGAAATGAATTATAAAGTTCAGTCAAAGCCAATATGAGGCTTCAGCAGTCGGGTTAAGTCATATTAAGTTGGTATCTTCAGATTTTTATGGCAAACATCCCTCTTTGAGTTTCCACTGACAGTGTTTCCTGGCTGTGTTACATGGGAGGAATAGTAACACAAAGAGGACATTTTGTACTAAAAAGATGGTAACTTTTGAAAAGTAAGCCTGTAATGTAAGCCTGTGCTTACGCAGAATTACATTGGAATTACACAATCACAGCATCCAATAACAACAATACATTTGGTCATGTCGGTGTTGTCTTAAGAGAGATGTGAACAGAAAATGTGAACCTATCCTTTAAACGCCACTACGGATCTCTCAACTAAAGCAATTAAAACAAAAGAGTATGTCGACGTCATACAGTAGCATTGGCTCATGGGAGTTGTTGTCTTTATTGTGAAAACAACCACCATTGCCAATGAAAATCTGTCTGATTTGAGATGTGAGAGAGGCAGAAATATTCACATATTAGAAGTCAGTCAGGTTAAAGCTGAAGGGGGAGTTTGTTAAAGTACAATGTCCAAATCCCCAAGAATTGGCACAAAATTCAAAATGGCCGACTTCCTGTTGGGAAGTTCAGAGGGTGCTTGCGAGTCAGTTTTTTAGCATGTTTAGCTCCTCAAAAATGCGATTAATTGGGAGGAATAATAGGAATAACTATTACTAACTAGTTTGGTGCTGCTCAGGCCCTAACAAGGTAATGTATGGACATTTTATTCCCATTTTGCTGAGTCACATTGACCAACTTCCTTCCGCACTCTCTGACATATGACCTGATTTTCCATGAGGTTAAAGCGACAGCCGACCAAATAAAACACAGTTATCTTGAATAAAATAAGGATTTTTCGGGGTTTGAACATTGTTAGAAACATTTGGGATAATGTAAGATCACAACTCAACAAAATATATAAGAAAGGTCTGGTTTCTTTTAGACATTTTAATGCAGTAATGTTACATTGTATATCTTTAATATAGACAGTCATTACAGTATAATTATTCTTTAACCATCAGTATTTTGTGTATTAATCGGAAGTTCTGTGTGTTTACGGGCAATTTCCATGACACTGTTTCCATATATTTGTATATATTCAGACAGCATTGTGTAAGTTTCGCGACTACAGGCTTCCTACACAGTTTCCTGATCTCCCCTGCTGCTGAGCAGACTACTGTGTGCTCAGGTGGAGTCTGGTGTCCAGCAGGAGGTATGGTGGGGGGGGGGGGGGGGTTTGATAACACAGGGGGAGTAGCAGCTAAAATTGCACAGAGCAGATCTGAGGCTGAGGGAAAGAAAGAGAGATCATTGTGGGAGAAAGTCAACCTTCCTTATTCTATCCATTTTGCAATGAGATTACAGGATGTTGAAGTTTCAGATAAATACCATATCTAGTGTTGCCTATGCTGTAGATATGTCTGTATAAATCAGCAGGCTTAAAATCTTCTATTTTCCTTTAAGGCTCGGCGCAGTGGAAGTGAATGGCATTTCATCTGCGGTGCCCACAGCGTTGAAAAATGACATTTTAAAAATTCAACAGCAACATATATTGTCCGGGCACCGAAATAATCCCCATGGAAACTGTTGACAGTTGTTCTGTGATTATCCTGAGCAATAGGAACACTGTTTTGAGAGATGTTGCTGTTGAATTTTTTAAATGTCATTTATCAATGCTGCGAGCACCACAAACAAATTCCTTTCACCTCCATGTCAGGCAGAAAACTCCAGAGACAGATAAGTCATATCTCAGACGAATAAAACCGAAACTATAGCATGAATAGATCATTTGGGTGGGCTGACCCTTTAAGCCAGGGAAAAGTACCGTTTTTTTACACACTACTGCGACAACCAACTCTATTTTCCTCTGGCAGAGGCACTTATACATGTTTCAGATGGTAATCAAATAAATGAAACCTATCAATGCAAAGTCTGCCTTTCAGTTCTGTGATGTTTGGAGCCATAAGGGAGGTTGTTTCTTGAGTGTTACCGCTCACAGTGCTCAGTTGCTATGTTTGAGTTTGTGTTTCAGGCTCCAGTTAGCTGGCTAGCCATCTGGTGCAGAGCCCTCAGCCATACTATCCCTCTGACTGGGGCAGACAGAAAAGTAGATACTCGATGTGAGTGTGTGTGTGTGTGTGTGTGTGTGAGAAGAGAGATAGAAGTGGCTAGTTTCTCCAGTCGCTCTTCTTTCCTGTAGCCCACAGGAAGCTGCAGCCATTGGCTCCTCCCTGTCTAGACAGAGAACCACTTTTCGCACACATACGCTCTCTCACACACTCACACACACACACACACACACACACACACACTTGGTGCCTTCTACCATAGCAACTTTGATTAATTCCCTGTGTGTGGTGAGAGGAGACAACATCAGCACCATGGTCAGGGGAAAAAGGCCCACAGTCTGCTGGATGTGACAGCTCCCTGCTTCACACTGATGCCTTATACCCTGCTGGTGTCTGCATGTGTGTAAGTGCGTGTGTGAGAGTGAGAGCAGGTCAGTAGGATGAGTGAGGGATGGGATGGGATGGGGAGTGTGTTTGTGTGTGTGTGCGTGTGTGTGTAGCTTCATCTGTCCCCTCGGCCGCATCAGTGCTCAAGCATGTCTTGCTGTGACAGCCCAGCAGCCTGTGTGCCTGTCACACACACACACACACACACACACAAACACACACACACACATACTTACACAGACAGAGGCACACTAAACGAGAGAGTGCAGGCAGGCGCCAACACCAGCGAGGTGAAGGGTCACGAGCGACTGCCTCTCCAATGTTGTGTGAAATGTGTAGATGGCCCATTATGTGCGTATACGCGACTGTACGTGTGTGTGTGTGTGTGTGTGTGTGTGTGTGTGCGTGTGTCTTGAGGCAGGAGGGGGGCATCTCAAAGTAACTGGTTATTATCACCTCAATATTTTTCTTATTATGACAATTACATGCTCTAGGAGCGAATTAAGCGATACAGGACGCCAAGCGGGAGTGGTTGACAGCTATTTGGAGACTCAATGCACAGAGCAATTTGCAGCCCCGAGCCAAACAAATTGGATTTGGGCCACTTTGGATTGGGGCCCCAGATTGTTGGGCGTTTGGTTCCCCCGACCGCATGCCTGCCTGGCTGGTTAGCTGGCTGGCTGGCTTCGATTCTTTACACATGACTATGTAGCAGACAGTTAGCCAGGTAACACAATGCTCCGTGGCCCTTGACAAGGATTAAGTGTACATGTGGAGGAAGGGTGTATGTGTTGATAAATGCATTATACTGAGGGTGCATTTTTTAATGGTAGTGTTTCATGAACCATAACTTACAATTATGGGTTTATTGGGTATTTACAATTGACATGTTTATAGTCTATGGGTTTTAAGCTTTCCCACCCTTTCATGTTATATAGTGCTGCTACTTTTTTGGGCTTGGGCCTCACAGCTGTGCTCAAGTGTGTGTATAATCCAAATGAGCCTAACAGCCTCTAAACGAATTACTGGTACGCATTTTCCCACCCCTAAACTGCCACTGGAAAAGCTGGCAACAGCACCCAATTAGATGAAATGCAATTATTCCCATCCATTCACACAATTAGCCTGTGGGTTAACAACCTAGCTGTACATCCGGCTAGCTCTCGGTGTGTTTTGGAAAAAGCCATCGCTATGGTTACACCTGCTCTCATGGTAACCCCGTCATGTCAAATGGCACGCACCCGGGACAGCCAGTCGGTTGGAAATAACAATCAGACCTATTGGTGGAGGCAGCGCATTACATCAGTCAGCTAAGAATACTGGAAGGCCCGATTGGCTGAGACAGGGAGTGGTACCACGAGTGGGAAGGAGAGAGAGAGAGAGAGAGAGAGAGGGAAGCGTGCGCCCCATGTGCTCAGTCGAGCGAGGGTAGATAATGCCAGGCGACAGACTGGCAGGCTGGCAGAGCGGGTGGGCACTCACAGCAGCATGATGGAAAACAAAGGCTTTGTGTGTCACCGCCGAGATCGCATTAACCAAAACAAGCAGCCACGGACCGACTGCCACACGGGCTTGGTTGTCTGTTCCACGGGCTAAGCCATGCGTGGAGAGAGAGATGGGGGGCGCCTGTCTCACTTTTTATATGAAATAACATGTTGCCGGGGTAATCAGAGAAAGTAGAGTGTTGACACTGAATTGACTGTATGACAGAGCTGCATAAAATTCAAAACAAATGACATTTTTGTTGTCACAGTCCATGCTTTCCAAACATGAAGGGTTTGGCAGACATTTACTTGTGTTTATTCTGTTCTAGTATGTTTGGTACTTTTTGCCAATATTAATAATCTTCTGATTTGACTATTTCCAGAAGGATGCTGCCTGAGGGTGCTTTCACCTCAGCATTTACAGTCTGACACTTAGATGTGAGCAGTTGTCCAGTCACATATTACCATATTACACTGTCGGCTTACTCGTGCAGAATGTTGTGTATGTGCTTAAAAAGATCTTCCTAGAGTTCAGCAGCAGAATCACATCGTAGTAACTAGTAAATCCACAATTCGATTTGACTTTTGATTTTAACATTTTGTCACCACGGCAGCTTCATCCTGGTGCTTTTTGCAGGTGAGGGTTAGATGAGTTCAAAATAGTATTCACCATAAATAAAGATTCCACAGTTCAACAAAAATGACCAGCCTTCAGTGATTCAACAACAAACCACATAAGACAGAAATTCAGTATGTTACAAAGTTCGGTATCTCAAGCCTGTCCAGTGTAAAGCATCATCAAGGATTTCATGTTATCAGTTGAGTTCAGTTCAGTTTTTCCTCTACAAGTGAATCCTCTTCTCGTTCAGAAAGGATCTCTGGGTTTGATCATCAATCCTGCACTTGAATTTGATTGTTGGAATGTTGATCAATTTTCACGAAACCCATAGTAGGAACACAACAAACATGCGAAAGGTATTTTCTAGCCTAAATGTGCATGTGTAGGGCTGCGACTAAAGATTATTTTAATTTCCCATTAATATAAGAATTATTTTCACGATTAACTGATTGTTTAGTCTATAAAATGTCAAAATGTGAGAAATGCTCATCATCATTTCCCAGAGACCAAAGTTACCTCTTCACATTGTTTCTGTTGTCCAACCAACATTCCACAACTCAGAGACTCTATATTTAATATTTATTTAATATCATAAATGACAAAGAAAAGCAGCAAATCCTTACAGCTGGAACAAGCAAATGTTTTACATTCCTGCTTGAAAAACTGCTATAACAATTATCAAAATAGTTTGATCGACTATTTGATCATGCAGCTCTACATGTGCACCTTCAAAATGCGGCTGTATTAAGATCTAGATGACACACTGACAGATACTGAGATATCATTCTGTGGTGACAGTAATGGCTGCACAGGACTCAGGTGGGGCAGGATTGAAGGGTCAACAGGCCCGGTATAGCAGGTAGGATCAGCTGGCATACTCTTCCTCTTCCTCCCCGAGCGGGCACCAGGCAGGAAACCGGGGTCACTTACAGGTGACTTCCCCCATATTCAGCTACAGCTGGGGCACAGCCGCTAGTGTCTGAATGTGTGTGTGTCCATATGTGTGTGATGTGTAGTTAGTGGGGCAGCCATCACTTTGCATCACATCACATTTGGTCTCCTCTTTACCTCTCCTGCTGTCTCTCTTCCATCTTTCACTGTCGTCTTATCTCCTGTCGCGCTCCACACATATACAGTCAGGTATCCGCGGTATTGGTGGGGATTCCCCCGAATCAATCCAGGAGGGGGACTACCTACTAAGCACCCACACATACACACCCACACACACACACACACACACACACACAGTTCTCTGCTCACCACAGGGAATGAAAACTGTAATATGAACTCACCCTTGGTCTGTATGAAAGCCCATTACAATTCATTTAAACCACAGCAGCCACTGTACAGTAGTGGATTTGTCTGTGGGTTATGTTTTTGCTCTTCTTCCATATAAACCTTTGTCACCATGACTGCAGACACTTTATCTCAGTGATTACAGTAATTCACAGAAAAGTTAAAGGGACAATACACCACCAAAGCAAACCAACATACAGTATTTTTCCTTTGGTGTGAGTTGCCAAGTTTTGGAGATGTCTGCCCTCAGAGGGTAAACATTCATGCGTCTTCCTCCGTGTAAGGTTAGCTAGCTTAGTTAGCATAGTTAGCAGGCCTCTGGTCCATTAGAGATGGCGAACACTTTCTTCTGCGTGGCGATACAGACAGAAAATAGTTCCAGTAACAGGGTCGTGATTTCTTGAAAGAGGCATTGCTGTTGAGTTTGTTGAATGTATTTTTTTGGCGCGCAATGTAGTTCCACTATATTCAACATCTCTCATCATTCATCAACTCATGCCAAAACAATGATAAATAGCACTGCAAATAAGATGAAACATGTATTTTTCATTTTGGGGTGAACTGTTCCTTTAAACACTGTTACACTGTGCATTAGGAAACCATTGGAAATATGATGCATCATGTGTTCCACTACTTTTTTGTTTGTCAAGAAGCTTTAATAAATTATACAATCTTCTCTCTCAGTCAAACAATCACATTCCAGCTGCGCTGAAACAGCTGCAACAACACTGTTTTTATCGTGACATCATATTTAGCAGGAAAATGTTGTTGCGTTCTTCCCGCTGTGTGCCACTTCTCATCAAATGCTTAGGCGACCTTCATAAACGCTCACTGTAAGCCCTCTCTTCTGTTCCAGGATCTGTCCGGCTCAATTGATGACCTCCCCACTGGGACGGAGGCCGGCCTGGGCTCAGCCGTCAGCGCCGGCGGCTCCTCCAGCAGCAGCAGCAGTAGCCAGGGGGAGCAGGGGGGCGCCAGCAACCAGGGACAGTCCCCCTTCTCTCCTCACGCCTCCCCCCACCTCCCCAGCCAGAGGAGCGGGCCCTCTCCCTCCCCGGTGGGCTCGCCCGCAGGCTCCACTCAGTCCCAGCAGTCGCGATCGGGCTCCGGACCCATCTCTCCTGCCAGCGGACCCCCTGCCAACACCACCGCACCGGGTAAGGCTGCCATTAGAGCCTTTTAAACTACGTGCGCATGCATCTTTATAATCTCATTTTATCTTGATGAAGGGTGCGACTTGTAACATGATAACTTTATTAGTTTAATCACCACAAACAAACAAGACTATCACTGACAAGACTGCCGTCTGAACCAGACACTACGCTGCGTTTTACATCATGTACCACCGTGTTAGATTCCCTGGGAAATTTGCAAAATTGCTTTACAGCTTAAAGGGAAATTGCTTTGCGCCACCAAACAGGAGGCTGCTGTTTGAAAGCAAATGAGAAATCAACCACAAACACATCAGTCAGTGATGTCAAAGGAGGTTTATTGAAGATGAAAAATAGCTGCTGTGACATCACGGACTGGGGCGTGGCCAGTTTCCAGTCCCACGCGCTCCGGTTTTGATGCGCTCTTTGAAAGTGATACTTTATAGTAAACTTGTTGCTGCTGTAAGCGCAGCACCGTTTTCACACCCACATTTCTGCTTGACCTTTCCATTTATTTTTGCTATTTAAAGACCTGAGCCTGATTTCATTTGTTTTTTAAATATGTGCATTTAAAGAGGATTTTAAAAAGGTCATGTAGTAAACTGACCCTTATGCAGAACAGGGAGACAAGTTTCCACACATAACAACATTCAAATGCAGTGTGTTTTGCATTGTGAGAGTAAATTGCGAGGATAAAGCACTGGCATCACATTTGTCTATAAACAAACAAATCAAGCTAGGAAAAAACAGGATTACAAGAGGAAACCATTGTTTATTTGCCTTGAATCAGTGTCTTAATTGAATATTATTACCTATTATAATACTCTCTGTGTAAACCTAACCACTAAGACGTTCCTTAAGTGTTGGGTGAGCAGGGTCCGACCTCTTTTTATGAACCATAGCATAAGGGTGGTAGCATCCAGGTTTAATAGCACCTCTTTTTTCTCACCTCCAACTCACCGTATAATCCATCCAGATCAATTTTCATTCTGCCAGTTTGGACAGAGGATGAAGCCGAGTGCACACTGCAGCAGAAAACCAAATAATATCAATCCAGCATGTCTAGACTTTGATATCTCGGGCCCATTTGAAATCCTAATTTAGACCGCGGAGGAATATTACAGCTTAGTGCCGAGCACTTCATGGAATATGTCTCATTCATTTTCTCCACACAGGTTTTGTCCTTGCATAGGAAGGATTTGTTAAGTCTTTGATCACAGTGTTGTAGAAACACGTCCCTACAATTCAGGAGAATTTTAATAAAGTCCATCTCCCTGCTACCTGCGGATCGCTCAAGTATTTCCAACATTTATGTCCAGACAATATTTCCTCTCCACTCTCAGTGTTAATGAATTGAGACTGACTGGTAGTGGAGGACCTCCCATCTGATTTGTGGCCTTATCTGAGATATGGCAGGCCAAACAAGACACCAACAGGATTATCAGACAATGCACGGTGTGTCTGTCTGTCTCCTGAGGCCAGAGCAGAGCGCATAACCATTTAGATAAACACTGAGCATTATAAACCAGTGTGGATCTGATTTGTCTCAGACAGCCCTGTGAATCTGTGTGTGTCTGCGCGTGTGCACGCCGTTCCCGCCCGGCCTCCCCGTCACTGCGTGGCTGATCGGAGCGTCAGCATGTCTCAGACTTGTCAGTCACTCTGACGAGGCGGGGCAAAGTGTCTTGAGTGAGATCCTGACGCCTCCTCCTCTTCCTCCTCCTCCTCCTCCTCCTCCTCGCAAGCGCTTACCAGAGTGATTGACGCTAATGAAAAACTGGGACAGTGGTTTTTCCAGGCGCCCGTGCCAAGAATCATGACGAGAATCCGGAATGAGGCGGCAAAGACGAGAAGCGAAACCGATCGCTGGGACGTGATTAATAAGAAAATATTTTAAAATATTCCCCGTGCCAAATAAATGGTGATAAAGCGTGGAGCAGTGAGTAACATCTGGCATGTTTTAGCGGCTGTACTACAATCAGTTTGAATTAGATCAAGGAGCAGCCAGCCTCAGAGAGACACGGGAGAACTAATGTGGTTAGCACACATCTGATTACTAACGCTCCGCTTTCTACACTTCATCACAAGTTAGGACACTTTGGTTAATGTTGTCGTTTTAGTTTGGTACAAGTCAGTGAGGAGAGGAGGGAGCAACACTGTGTATTTATGTCTCGGTATGTATATTCAGCACTCCTACTTGTGTTACTCCTGCAGCCAAAAAAAAAACAACATAGCTAATTATTCAAGCCAGTTTTGTGAACAACAGTGTCCTCTAAATAAACTTAATAAGGCAAACATTAATGAGCTAATTAATTAGTTTGAAAAAAAATTACACTTTTCGTTCGCCGTAGTTTGAGCACCAGTCAAGAAACAGTCAAAACACAACATATCTCGTGGCTGCTTTGGATTGGGGTTCATTAAGGCCACTGTCGGTGGAGAAATTGAAATTGCCGGCTCTTCTATAATTGATTCTGCTCCTCGACTGACATAAAAACCTGCTGTTTACATTAATGTTGGAGGTAATTTTTCTCCGACGAAACTCCATCATAACTGTGCCGTGAATGTCACCACACGATGTCACATTGTGAGTTTTTATCGATTCATCCCCCACAATCCGGCACACAAAAACATTTTCTTTATTGTTCTACTTGAAGGTGCACTTTGTAGTTTTGGGGAAAGCATTTTAATCAGAAGAGAAAGATCTACATTTATTCCTAAACAAACAAACCCTCTTCGTTTTCACGATGGAACAAACTGAATAAACCAACTGACCTTAAAGGACAACACAGTTTCATGTTTAAATTTGGCGGACCCTGCCATCTTTCTTCAAACAGTGTTCTGAGGATCTCATTTTCTTCTGACAACAGCTTGTTTATTCAGTTGTGAGTTGTGAGAGTTTGAATTATCGCTCCGAAACTGCATGGTGCCTCTTTAAATCATCCTGAATATGATTTTGTGTTTACGAGTAGCATAAGGGGGCTGCAACTACCATTTCATAGTACAGTCCTCGGTTGTATAGTGATAATTAATTAGCAGAATTTTTTTCCCTTTAAATACAAACAGTATTTGTAGTGCCAAAGTGTGTGTTCACACAAATGTGTACCCTGTTAACAGGTAAAGATGTATTAATAAATGACTGTAAGTAAAGGTACGTCATCCCAGGGCTTTGTAAAAATAGTAATTTTGTATATGCGTGTGTCTTTGTGCGCGTGTGTTTGTGTGTCAGTCCGTCAGTCTGTCACCGGTCAGCCTGACTCGGTGGAGTGATGCGACATGTCACACGGCTGAGCACTCACGGGACACACGTTACCCTTGACAGCGGTCAGAGGAGAGCAATTTCATCATGTCATCCTTTCACCTGGCTGTCAGACACACACACACACCGAAAAACACACACATCAAAAAATAACACTGACGGCAGGTAAAGCATACATAACAGCGGGTTTTCCCTGTGAAACATATATGATCGCGCATATAAATCACCTGAATATGCTTGGAGGAGTGACAGTGTTGTGTTGTGTCTGTGTTTGTGTGTGTGTGTGTGTGTGTGTGTGTGTGAGAGAGAGAGAGAGAGAGAGAGAGAGAGACAGAGGGGGAGACTGACAGATTGCCAGCCTATCATACACCCATACACTTGCACAAATCTATCTTGTCGGAGCTCCACGGCACGCCTGTGATTCCGTCGTCTCCTCACTCCCCCCCCCCTCTCTCTCTCTTTCTGTCTCTCTCTCCGTCTCTCCATGAAGCAAATCCAATACACTGTAACATTATCCGGGCCTCGCCTTGCTATTTGGATTCTCTCCCGGAGCCAAAAAGGCACACACAGGGCCAAATTGATTTTCCTGTTGCGCTAGATTTGTGACAGTCGAGCAGAAATCACATTGCTCAACCGCCAACCTCCCCCTCCTCTTCCTCCACCTCGTATTCACGCACACACACACACACACACACACACAAACAGACTTTGATACATACACACACGCACGCACCTCTTTCCTCCCAGTGTCTCTAAAGCAATTCAGAGCGTCCTCAGAATATTTTTCTTCTTCCATGAGACATCGGGGACGAGGCAGGCAGACATTCCTCTCTCATCCGGACTGATGCGAGGCTGAAGAGGACGAGCTATGAGCTGGAGAGTGCAGAACACAAGGCCCTGGAAAAGTTCAGCCCTCAGTCCCTAATGCCGAACTTCTTCAGGAAAGACATCAAATATGCTGATTTGTGTGCGTCTGCATTTCCTGGATATTTCTAGATGTAGATAACATAGTGTGATGTGTGTGGTTTGGAGTGCGTACACGGGCTGTGTTGTCACCAGGGTGACAAACCTGTCAGTATGGCGTCACTTCCCGTCAGCCTGAATATGGTTGTCACCAAGAATGAGTGGAAGACGTATCCATTAGCAGACTGAACCTGACTCGCACAGAATCGAACTTCACACAAACACAGCAGAGAAACTCAGTTGTCACCAGCTCGGATCAGCGGAGCTGATAGGGTGGAGCTGATAAGGAGGAGAGATTCACATGTCTGCTGTCTGAGGTAAAAATCCCATAACAAATATCAGTGTCAACAAAATATACTGCGAGAAAACACACCGCTCTTCTGGCTGCTTTCTGATTTTAAAGTAGTACCCGAGGAAAAGCAGTGCTCCAAAATCACCTATAGCTGTTCAGTTGAGATGAGTTTTTGTCTGTGTTGTTTCTTGTGCAACCTTCTAGGACGTGGCAGATCAGCGGAGGCCAATGCACGAGGCGGCTAGTCCAAAAATCATTTTTAAAGATTGGATTCGAGGATTGTGTTCTCAGTGATGGTGCAAGTCTCTCCTGCTTAAAAGTTTTTGAATGTTACTTATTTATTTATTGGTTGGTCAAACGTTAGCTAGAAAGCTAAAGGCTTGTGATCCAGCTGCTGGACTATCTCAAGCCATATATTGTCCTTGACTTGGCTGTTGAGGTAGTCGTTGTGGTGTTTCCCAAATACAGTATTGGATGCTGTGAGACCAAATTAATAAGGTTTTCTCCCATTTTGACCTGGACACAGATGAAACAAAGGATTTCATTGGTCAGAGGTATATTTCCACTGCACTGTGCATACGTTAATAAGAACCCATAAAACCATTTTCTATACATTTACGTGCCAATTTTTTGGGACAATAATCTGTGCTTGGTGTGAAAAGGCTTAAGATAAATACCCGTGGCTACTGCAGGGATGACCCGGGAGTAATTCCTGATAATACACATTCACATTGCACACAAAAGCCAGACGTTAGCAGGGTTAAGTTGTTTTTTTGGCCAGTGTGACAGGGGTATTATTGTACAGACAAACTTTGGTTGAATGTTTTGTGTTGCTGTTATCACTAAGCTTTTCTCCATCAAATCTGTTTTGTTGAAGCTGCTGACCATTTTAACCCCTTAGAAAATAAGCAGTAACCCCAGTGTCCCTGTCACCGTAGCAGTGTGTGTGTTTGTTTCAGACTGGAAGGCTGTAATGAGACAAACTCAACTAGATTGGGACTGTCTGTATTTACGGCTGTTTTCAGATGTGGTCTGTGCTTGGCGGTATTTTCATCTCTCTATCTGTGTGTGCCTGTGTTTACACATTTGCGTCTGGTTGTCTGCTTCGCTTTGAGGGTCAAACTGCAATACTTTTCCACATTGCGCGGCTGCTAATTGACACAGAGCACATCCACACTCCTCCATGGCCCAGCAGCTCACACTGTCTGCTGCGGAAAATCACAAATACTCATCGCTCCCTCCTCTATTTTTCTCTCTCTCTCTATTCTCCTCCGAGGTCCAGTTAACAGCACATCCCCCCTCCTCCCCCCCGCCTCCTCCACGTCTCGCCTCTCCTTCGTCTCTCCTCACCCCTCCAAGTTTTTATTTTCTTTTAACGGGGTGATTGGAGCTCGCGGGCGAGCGCTCGGGAGAGTTTAAGCTGTGTATCTGCGCTCCGCTTCAAGTGCTTCCAGGGCCTAGAAAGGACAGAGAGGTCAGGGCGAGTGGAGGAGGCAGAGGGGAAGGAGGGATGGATAGAGGGTGGGAGATAGAGAGGGTGAGAAGGCCAGGCCTGTCCAGTTAGTTAGCTTAAGGGTCCGTCCCAGTGAATCTCCTCCAACCCGCTTTACATCTGCTCTTGTCCTTTACATCGTCTCGCAGCGTAGCCCGTGGTTTGCTTGCAGTTTAACATTTCAGAAAAATATAGTTCTATCTCTAATTATGATAATGAGAAACACAGATAGAAAAAACAATTTCGCAGCGGTGCTGGTAGGTTTCCGCGTTTGGGTCAAAGGTCAAGCACAGATGCCTGGAAGGGACCAGAGTGATGACCTCAGATCAGGATTTTATGCGTAAAAGTGGCCATTTACACAAACAATGTCAGTAAACGACTTCCCAGACTAAAGAGAAAAAACTAATTTGCAAAAAATCGGACCAGGAAAGATGCCGCGGGGACGTTCAGCCAAAACTTGTATTTTTCCTCTGTTAGTGGTGCAAGTTATTACAAGAAAGCAGTGGAAGAGGGTGGGTGGGGTGAGTCTTAATGCGAGTGTGTTTTGCAGTGTGGAGTGCGTGGAGCCCGGCGAGTTTTCTAGTCACACCACTCCCTGAGAGGCTGCGTGGTGGGAACACTGCCTCTGGCTGTCCCTGTCCCTCTCTCTTTCTCTCATTATTTTTATCGTGCTCGCTTTCTCTTATGTTCCCTCTTGTGTCTCACGTTCCCTCGTCCCCACCCTTTCCTCCCCATCTCTGTTTGTCTCTGCTGCTTTCTTCGCTCAGAGCGTTGCTGCGGTGCAGGCCTCCCACCGAGGAACAAGGCTGAATTTTCCATCCGCATTTCTGCCTCTGTTCCTCCCTCTCATTTCTCAGCGTCTCTCCTCCAGCTCTCTTTCTTCACTTCTGTCCTCCTTTTTTAACAGTCTTCATCCCCATCCAAGCATCAACCCCCCCCCCTACCCACATCTATCCCAGACTCCCACGTCTCTCCTCCTCCTGATGGCTGCTCGTGTTCGTGTGAAACAGCAAAAATGCCCTCCCCGCAGACGCACATTATATTCACAAAGCACACCGTCGGCCAAAACAGAAAAAAAATAAATAAATAAAAGATGGCACAGGCTTGCTGCGTTAGCCGTTTAGAGAAATCCCATTCTGACTCCGTCCGACTGGAAAACCCTAACCGAACCCTAACAGTGCGCAATTATTTTCCCTCCCCAGCACCTATTTTCCTGCCTTCTCTCACTCCATCGCTCTCTCTCCCACACATCCCGCTCGCTGTTTTTTAGCTTAAGCTGCAGTTTTGCTTTACTTACAGTTGCTACTCAGCACTGGAAGTAATGAGGATCTTGGGAAAGCGCTTGTTTTGCGAGCCACTGCAGGCCTGCGCTCGTCCCCTACAGGGAGAGTTAACTGGCATTAGCCCCCGGCTTGGAGAGGCATTGACTCGCACCCATTGAGATCTAAACCACCATTATTGGAGCCCGCTGTTTATCTGCCTCTTTCCCCTAAAGACGTGGCGAGTAGGGGATATTGCCTTGGCGCGCGTGTGTGTGTGTGTGTGTTTGTTGGGTGGTGCAGGTGTGTGTGCATTTACAGCCTAAGGGTTGTATTAAGAGATCGTGCTGAAGCAGCCTTTTCTCTGTATTCTACACCAGTTTATTAGCGCGCACCACTGTTACTTCACTTTAGCAAAAATGGCCCCCCGCTGCTCCAGGGGGTCTGTATGTGTGAGAAACAGTGAGGGTGCAGTTATGTGTGTGTGTGTGTGTGTGTGTGTGTGTGTGTGTGTGTGTACAGTAAATGTGTGTGTACATGTAGCAGAGAGATCACTGTGTCCTGGCGTATACATATACCTGCACACTGTTGCAAGCATGACGTACTCCTTCCTTTCATCTGCAATTAATAAAAGTCTTTTCATTGACTCTCAGGTCGACTCTTCTTCATCCGCATCACACACACACACACACACAGTAGCTTCTAAGCTTAATATTACCAGGGCCCTGAAACAAAACAGAAATATGGCCACAAGTACTCTCTCTCGGCTTTGAACTTCCCCTGCATTTGCGTTTGAAACCCTGATGAAAAAAAAGCTTCAAAGACCACACTCCCTCTCTTCAAAGGAGACTCAGGGTTGCCTCGACAGTCCTCGCGGAGCAGAAATTTAAAATGTGTATTGGGTTTTTAGCGAGGAGCATTATCTCCAAAAAACCGCAATGAACTCCCATTACTTTTGGCCCTGCTGCCTTGTATCATGAGGAAATAGAAGAAAATGGATGTGCTCACTAAGTGCCTTTTTACAAAGAGGAAATTACAGTTATTTGACTCTTCAGTGGTATTCCAAAAAGAGCGTCTTCGTTGTAGATTTCCTCCTGTTCCTCGTGGTCGTCTTGCAGCAGGTCCCGCCTTGAGAGAAGTTCCCATCAGCACGATCAAAGCATCAGATGCGTTCGTCTATAAAAGCCCGGTGGTCTCGTAGGTCAGTGTTGGGGATAAACATTTGCACAGGTGCGCTCTCATGAATGAGCCGTGTTTGAAGCTGCCACCAAAAATCACAGATTAAGTGGTCCAGCTCTTTCAGAATAAAAGCATCCAGTCAGAAAGTTTTTTGTTTGATTAAAATTAATTCTAAGAATGCACTTAGCTACTGTTGCCATTAAATCTTAATATGCATGTAAGCAAGTGGCAGGGATTTTTTTTATGCACTCTATTTTTCTGTGTGTATATTTATGTGTAAGTGCTCAGCTGGGCGCCTGTGGAGGTGTTAATTGAAGAGAGTGGATGAAGATGCATGCTGAGGGACAGCAAGATATTACCATGCCATACCACTGCCATGTGCTAATTGTGTTATAGAGCACTTGTGGGAACACAAGCAATTTAAGACAACACATACAAAGAGATCGAAGCACTGAAACAAAGACACAATAAAGCACGTACCCATTAAAAAAAAAATAAAAAACATAAGCAAAACCTGGGAAAAAATACAAGAATGATCACAAATATTTAAAGGGGCTCTGTGGAGCTTCTGTTAGTATACATTAGTGGACTCCAGAACGTGCATAAAGTCACATCCTTTGGACTATTGTGGAAGAAAAATCCTCCACGGGCCTGTATAGGCAACCGGGAGAGACGGGGAAGGGCTCATTTTTCACGTCACGTTACAATCCGCTCTCATATGGTCAATAAAAAGTGATTCATACGTGTAAATTGATACAAATTGTTACGAGGAGCCCCTTTAAATACAGCCATGGAGCAACTAGACCCTCAGAAATGTAGAAGAAAACTATTTTTATTTCTAAAATAAAGAAACGTATTCAAAGATACACATACCGGCGCAAGTGTACACAGAAAAATCACATATTGTACATAATTCTGGCCAGATGGGCTTTGAAATCACACACACTCAGTGACGCCAGTCAGAAGACGGCACCCTGGATGTTGGATGGAAGTGTCTCCTATCCGTTTATTTGTTCTACATTTTTATTCATAGCTAGCAAACACGGCCTTTTTTTCTGCGGACAGGGAAAGATATACAGTCAGCTCTTGTTGACATTTAGCTCTCTCCCCTCTCTCTTTCTCTCAGCAGCACGTGGAGATGAACTGCACGTCAAAGATTCAGCGTATGAATTATTAATAATACGGATTAAATGTGCCAGGACTCACTGTGGAGCCTGTTTGTTTTATTTGGACGTAATTATTTAATGGCACCCTGTTAAAAATTACAGTGAGGAGAGGAGAGGAGAGGAGAGGAGAGGAGAGGAGAGAAAGCAAGGGAGGAAGTGAGAAGATGTGAGAAGAGGCTTTGTTTGGACAGTAATTGGTCGAGAAATAATTACGAAGTGCTCCGAGCTTCACACGTTCATCGCAAAGAAAGAGGGAAGGAGGACTCAACTATACTACCACGCCTCTCTCGTCTGTTTCTCAATTTCCTCTTTCCCAGCAAGGTCTCTGTTTCTTGTCGTTTTTCTTTATCTCCCTTTGTATATCTCTCACACACGTACAACGCTCATGGACAAATGCACTCGTATGTCTTTGCATTAATCTCATCTGTGGTGACAATTTACACCGGTATGTTGAGAGAGCAGTGGAGCATGGAGGGCACTGTTCCCTATTTGTACCTTCCTAGTGGCACTCACACACACACACACACACACATACAGTCCAAGCTGCTGCCACCACCACTCTGCCATCCAAACAAACAGAGTCTGACAGCAAAGCTGGTGCCTGGCATGCATCCCTGCTCACACACAAACACACACACACACACACAAAGGCTAGCCCGTATCGGGGTCGACTTCATAGTTTAAGGGTTCAGTAAACTCCTGCTAGCGTGCTTCATCCTAACTACCCATCCACCCGTCTAATCTCGTCCCGCAACTAAATCTGTCCCTCTGGCAACAAGTGGGCATGACCCTGTGCAAGTACGAGAGGCATTAGGGTCCTCCGGTCAGACACGTAAACGCAGACTACATGAACGGCACCGTCAAGTGTTCATGCACACACTGGTGCAGAAACGCACACACAGCTGCATACACACATACATACAGTACATAGCAGTGGTGGGAAGTAATCAGGTACATGTATTGGAGTATTGTACATAGTCAATCATTCAATACATGTCGAATCTAAATATTTGTTTCAGTACTTATTTTCTGCGGTACCAATACACCGGTTCGCTTTCTCCCTCTCGCTTCTCTTCGACAGCGAGTAGATATGCACATTTTTATTTTAAAAAAATCTTTGTTTGCTGTTCCTTTCTGCTGTTCTCAGCAACTAGTCAGGAGAGGAAAAGTCATGTCTCGTTGTCACGTTACAGCTTTTTATAAAAATAACTATAAATACCCCAATGGTATCAAATATAGATTTTTTCATGGTGTTTCAAAGTTAGAAATTCCAGTATTGTGACAACAGTAGTACGTAGGTTTAATTTGAGCAACTTGTACTTCTACTGCACCACATTTCAGAGGCAAATACTGTACTTTTTACTCCTCTGTTTTATGACAGTTGCATAATTACATTGTAATGCTTAATTAATAATAATATTTTTTTAAATTGTAATAAACATTCACATATGCCACAGTGCATAAGGAGTACATTTACTTTTTAGGAGTTTCTTTCTGTTGCATGTGAAGATTTATACTCGTTATTGGGTGGAAGTATCTAATTAATACTGCTATACTTTTATGAGTATTTTTCCAAGTCTGCAATTCTACACAGACTAAATGTAATTGAGTAATGAGCACAATTTGAATTAATATCTAAACCTTTCATCTGAATTTTTGTAGCCCATAAGGCCATCTGATCACAAACGGGCCAGTGAAAACCGTGACATATAGACAAAAACACAAAACTCTGCAGCAGGCCCAGGATTGGGGAGGTGACCATGACTACTGAGCAGAACAGCGCAGGAGTTTGCAGTAATTAAACATCAACGGTTAGAAAGTAACTTGTGTTTGAGAAGAATACTTTGTATTTTCATTTAAGTATTACTCTGATACCAGGAGTGTATACATTAGAGTAATGTATCTGTACTCCTTCACAACTGCTCATAATGGAGTATTTTAAGATTGTTTGGAATTTCTGCCTTAACTTAAATAAAGCAGTGTTTTGTTTGCCACTGGTACATATGGGCACAGAAGCACACACAACTAGTGTGCATTGTTTCTTTAACGTTCACACGCTGACGTTTTTCCCCTTCCCTCTTGCCACATGGTGACAGAGTAACTAATCGAATATTCCCTCTTTGAAGCAGCGCCGCTGGATCTATTCATGTGTGAGGCAGGGGGTCTGTATTTGTGGGTGTGTGTGTGCGTGTGTGTGTGAATATTTTAGCACATATCTTATTGTGCTCTTACGAGTGTTTCCTTGTGTGTTCGAGTGTGTTTATTTACACTTGTTTGTCCAATGACTTCTGTGTCTGTGTGCATGTGTGTTTGCGCGCACGTGTGTGTGTAGGCGGCCTGGTGTATGGAAATGTTGTTTATGCGGTTTTATGCAAAGCAATTATGTTGACTTAATTGGGTTTGTTTATGTGGAGAGTGTGCCACCTCCAGTCATGTATTACTGTTACTGTGGACAGACACGTCACACACACACACACGTATGCACACACACACATCTCGGAGCGGCACACTTTCTGCTTTGTGATTGAATAATGTGAAGTGTTCCCTTTATAATAAGGGATTTATATTCACAGTGAGTTTTAAGAAGACTGTAGCAGCAAAAAATGTGTTAATACAGCCCTCCTGTACTTCATAATGCATCATCCTGAGTAGACGATTACACTTGGCACATAGTCCTACTTCTATAGAGTCAAGTCAAAACATACACTGTAATTGTGAATATAAGTAGTGACAACATGTACGGTTGAATAGCGTCGCCTCATCTACAGCGAACTACAACCAGTGCAGTTTAAAAACACCAACCACTCTTCCTGTTGTCCTTCCCTCTCCTCATTGTCTCAGGTCTGAATCCAAAGATAAAAGGTTAATTTGCCATCTCTCTCCTTCCTCTAGGCCAAATCAATCCACCACAGTCTCTGTCTGCCATTGTCCTAATCAGACTCTCAACTCACTATTGGATTTCAATGGAACAGGCGCAGCCCAAAGACCTGCACAATCAATGAGCCTCAAATGGCTCCGGTTTTCTATAGGGGATCGCTCTGGTTTTAATGCTTACACAAGGAAGTGGCACAGGGTCCAATGACTTAATATGTCCTCTGGAAGTGCATTTGTCATTTAGCTTATAGTGAACCGCAAACAACTTCATGTATAGTGATTGTGCTGAGCTCTTGGCATCAAGAAACAAATCCAGAGCAGCTTCATTGAAGATAAAACCTTCAACTTAATACTGATGTCGCGTTGCTTTTCTTCCAGCAGTCGAGTGGCAGAAAACTTTTTGAACCAGGTGACTTCTGTGCCATTGAAATAAATGCGGAGAAAAAGACAAAAGTTATTATCCATTGCTTTATTGTTACAACAGTTCCTTCAGTTTTCAAGCGAATGGGAAGCAAATATAAATCCATTTTCTGTTGACCTCGCTTCATGCAAAGAAGAGTATTCAATACGTGCAAAAACAATTTCTTTTAATCTGACAGCTTTTCGTTGAAAAGACAGAGTTGAACCGTTGTTGCTCTGAAATGTGTCAAGTCAGTGCAGTATCAAGTGGATGTCTGAATCCAACAATCCTCTCGTTGTTCTTCAGGCTCCACTATGGCCCCGCAGAACTCTGGGAATGGACCAGATGGATCCCACCCGCCAATCACCCGCTCGCCTATGGCTCAAGAGAGAGGTATGTGTATGTGTGTGGCCACCATTTGGTGTTTGGCCTTGTCGGGGAGGGGAATAGTGAACGTTGTTTGTCTACAAGGAGAATACAAAGCTTAAAGGTGCAATATGTAAGAATTTAAGTTAAAGCTGTCAAAATTTATAATGATCAACAACATATGAAGAAATAACAGTTGTGATTATGATTGTGTGTTGGTATGGTTAAAGCAAGTATGTCTATGTATTGTGATAGTCCGATAGTAAACAACACCAACAATCCCCCGGTGCTTCAAGCTGCCAGTCCGGGCAGAGTCAGCTAATATAAACTAAGCTTACCAGCTAACGGCACCGACAGTTGGCAGCAGTTAGCAGCTATGTTTGGGGTTATTTAAAGTATGAAATTGACAGGTGGCAAATTTAATGTTTGTAGAGTGGAATGATGTGCATTCGTTTTTTTTTAATATATTTTAGTGAAACTAGGTTGGCCTGCGAATGCATACACTGTAGTCTTTGTATGTGATCAACATATATAGTGTCCAAAAGAACAGATTGCACATCACACTCAGATTAAAAGAGGCTGTGGAAATAGTTTGTTTCTTTACATTCCACACCGGTGAGGCGTGCATGAAGAGTAGAGACCATAGCTAAGAAAAACAAAAATGGTATGTTGGCTGTGCTCAGAGGAAAGAAATAACAATGATTGTAATGAAAGATTTTCTGTGGAGGATGTAAACAAACAATATGGCTGGTTTGGCTCAATGCAGGCCTTTGTTTTTCTTTCTTCTGCTGTTCCAAACTGACTTTGTGTGCCACCCACTTTACACCTTTCATATTCTGTATTCTTGTCCAGTATGTGTTTAAAACTAACTTTTTAAACACATGCTGGATTAAATGATACTTGTTGTCGTTTCAGCTGAGCAGGTGCTTTCACACACAGACACAAGGATTTAGCATTGTGCCTCATCGTGGGCCAAGTTAGGTCATGGTAAAACAATGGTTTGGTAAATATGTAACAGTAAACATTTAGTCAACTTATCCTGGACTATGTTCAACTCAGAGTGTGTTTTTTTTTTTTGACAGAGCCACTTCATTTTTGGACACACTGGCTGCCAAAGGCTTGTATCGTGATTGCTAACCCACAGGCCACATGTGCCCGCCAAAACGGGAAATTGTTTCCTGCAATTACGGCCACTTCTCGAGTATTACTAAAAACAGCAGAATTGCTCGTGAAAAAAAAAAATATGCATCCACACAACACTGCAAAAAACCTGAGAGACTGGGATGTAACCTTAATGGAGTGACTGTGACTCTCCCTCTCTATCAGCCACTGAAGAGCAGTTAGCATCAGAGAGAGAGAGAGAGAGAGACAGAGGGAGTGGATGGATGAAGACAGAGCGAGCGAAGGACTGTAAAAGGTTATTTCCCAACATGATGAAATCAAGCCTGGGATTTAATGCTGCTCTCTAATGCCTGTAAACCCTCGAGCCCTCCCCAGCCCAGTCCAGGAAACACACAGCGCCGGTTAACAGGGCTGGCTGTTGTTTTTTGCTGTTTTTGCTAGCTAGGATTAAATCCCCCCCCCCCTCCCTCCCTCCCCAACACACACGCCCCACTTTGCTCAAGTGCCTGCCTCCGTAAGAGCCTCTCTCCACTTCTCATTTCCATAAATCCGCTGAATGTCCCTTTTTTTTCCCCTCCCGACTGTCTCTCGCGTGCTTCGCCGACTGCCTGTTGTTGTTGTCCGGTTGAGAGCTCCCCTTCGCTTTGCCAGAAAGAGAGAAAGGTTTATGTGTGTGTGTGTGTGTGTGTGTGTGTGTGTGTGTGTGTGTGTGTGTGTGTGTGTGTGTGTGTAGCGAGCGAGAGGGAACGAAGCAGAGAGAGAGAGAGACGGAGAGAAATCCTTGAATGTGTTATTTGCTTTTAGCACTGTCTGCACAATGTTCCTCTCCTCATCCATTTTCCAGGCAATTTAAAGCGCGATATTACACACTGTAATTTTTTTCTCCTCCTCTCCAGAATCCCCTTACCCTAATGGAAGCAAAACATTACAATAATGTCCTCGCTCCTTAAACCCAGCACTCGCAGCCTAAGCACTTTCAGGCCCCAATCGCTCTTTCCCTCCGTTGCACTGTCTTTCCCTCCCACACACACACACTCTCTCTCTCTCTCTCTCTCTGTCTGTCTTGGTCTCTTTCCCGCGCGCACACAGACATCGCGCGTTTATTGCTCTGTTTTCGCCGTTATCTCCCCCCACACGCTCAGAAAACACAAATATGTACACGCATGTATGTGCGCATAAGCATAACGTGGATACACACGGCGTTTGTAAACTTTTATCTCCCTCCTCTCTCCTCACCGATCCTCCCGCCCTCGTAGCAACGAGGAATTATACAAGCGTCAACGTGCCCTCTCCAACTTCCTTTCCCTGAACCCCGAACTCACTAAAGAGTCGGTCTGTGCGCGCTCGTTCAACAAAGCGGGTAGCTATCAAACTTTACAGTCGAGCGCGCCCAATCCATTTACACCTAATCTGCAATACTGAATCCCCTCCTAACACACACACACACACACACACATGCCCACACACTCTCTCTTTTTCCCTCAATGGCCATCCAGCGACCTTTCCTCATTCGTGGTGGATTGGGAGACCTTTCTGTGGGTTTTAAAAACGGAAGGGGAGGCTTGAAAGAGCAAAGCCCAAGCGAGGATCGCTCCAAATGTCAATTTGAATGGTGGAGGCGAGTTTCGGGCCTGAGAGGCTTTGACACATCTATTGACAGAACGGTTTAGAATAACACAGTAGCCGTGGTCAAATCACCGGTTTATTCTGTGGAGAGCGGAGCACATGTTTGGATTTTTTATTATATTCCATTCTGCCCATTCTTTTAAATGCAGACACACACATGGACTCAGCTTTTGCCGGCATACGTCTTTAAGGCCATGTCGACCTGTGCTTTGACCACTGATAGAGTCTATGAAGAGATCAGAGTGTGTGTTTATTTGTGCTCAAGGTTCCTTTTACATGTCAGCCTGTCCTTTTTGCGCAATTTGTGTGATGCCCACTCGATGCTGTGTTACTCACTGATGTGTATCTACGAGTAACAGGAGCCAAAGCCCAGGTAAAAGATTAGGGCTTTAATGAAAAATAAGGTTCTCTTTACATGAGACAATTTAGTGGATCTCCAGATTTGTGAAGCAAGAGAATGATCCCACTCACCTTCGCTCAATTCCTCAGTCAACATTTGATTTCACTGTGTAGGTTCATTTACTACTGAACAGCTCTTTGGGTTTTAGGCCTTGAGCATTATAGGCTAAGTGTTGACGTTGCTTTTTATGTGTATTTGTGCTTTTCAGGGTTCATGTCCAACATGCAGAGAAACCAGGCTAGCTCCCAGTTTGCTTCTCCTCAGTCCGGACCTCCTATGTCCCCCCACCCCTCACCTGGGGGCCCATTGTATCCCGGGATGGGTCCCTACTCCCAGAGTGGCCCCTCAGGCCCTTATGGACCTCAAGGATCCCAGTATGGACACCAAGGTTAGAGCCTGTTCACTCCTTTTGCTTCTTCCTGCCACTTACTCTCCCACAACTCTCCCTACTTTGTTCTCAGGATTATACATCAGAATTACTTCATTAGCAAATTCACTCATTTCTGTGATTCTGTCGAGATCATAAGTGGAGGTGTAACCAGGCCTTTGACACTTTATCATACAATAGTTTCGGTAATAGATTTAGAAGTTACTTTTGATTTGCTTTGAAGTGTTAATAAAGAGCTAACAATCTATTGACGGCACAAAAGTTGATCTAAAGGTCTAGCTTTGTAATATGACCAAATAAGCAGTCCCCCCCCCAAATTTCAGTGTATTCCTTTAAACACGACTGTGTCTTTATCCCGAGGCTTTAATGAGAAAGCGCGTCCTTGGAATCGGGCTCAATGAAACAACACAAAAAAACTCCTGTCACAAAAAGAGAATGTAAATGTCAGGCCACAGTTTGAGAAAGACTATTGGAGAGCCAACATGAGATAATTTGATTTCCCAAAGGCTGACTCCTTTCAAACTATACAATGAATTAATTATGAAAACAGGTCCTGTGTTGACTTTCTGCGTAAACTTTTACTTGACATCAGATTTGTAGAACAACTTGTTTTCTCATTCATCTTACTGGAGTGATCGTTCATTCAAAGGGGTTATAGAGGAGTTTGGAAGGATGACTGTTGGACCCCAATTCTTCATCACACTGGGCCTTGACATCAGTTAATTGGTTTCAAAGAGAGTTTGCTAATGAGTGATACATAAAGACTCATTTTGAAAGACATAGCCATCTTTTGTTTTGGTTTCTAATTCTATCTATAGTGCCAGTCTATCTGTTTCTGCTTAAATGTCACCTAGAATGTCATCAGATCTTCATTCAGTTCCTAATACTAGATAAAGAGGGCCCAGATAAACAAATAATACAATAATTATACTTATTCAGTCATTTAATTAGCAGCATTCAGTTATCTACCATTTCATGTCTTTGTTGGAAATGTGTGTGTGAACCTCTCGGTCATCCGTTCATTTAAAAGGATAATTGAAGTGAGGCGTTTTGATAAATGGGATGACAATTAGGTATGAGTTTAACAGTCCTTGATCTATTGAAAGAATATAAACCTGGTTTGTGATCTTCACCACACAGGAAGTGTGGAAGTTTGCCATGCCTCCATCAAAGTGGATTTCTGCAGCGCTCAGACAAAAAAAAGTTTTCGGAAAAGAAGGGCTGGAAAAGGTTACCATTTCATAAGAGTTTTTTCTCACCAATCCATTGTCAGACGGACGGTGTACAAATGGAGGAAATTCAACACCCAGGGGTGGTCATCCAACAAAAATCACTCTAAGAGCAAGGCTCGAAATACTGTAGGAGGTCACAAAGTAACATCTGAGGATCTACAGGCCTCTTTTATATTGACTAATGTCAATGTTCATGAGTTCACCATCAGACAAACTCTGAACACGAATAGTATGTATGGCAGGATAGCAAGGAGACAGCCACTACTCTCCGAGAAGAACACTGCTGCCCGTCTAAAGTTTGCTAAAAAAAAACAGAAGGCTATTGTGTTTAGGTACAGTTACCATCGGTTGTGCAGGGTTCAAAGGTTTCAGTATAGTACCGATCAGTTAACTTGAAGGTTCACATTTTTTTTCTCAACAGAACTAAATGTGAGATAATTCTGCTCAATGATAAGATGACAAAAGTATAATGTTTTATGTGTTACTCATTCAACTGGGTTCTCGTCCTGTAACTTCTTAATCTAATCACATTGAGAGCACTTTTACGCAGAAATACAAACAATTCTAAAGAGTTCTCAAACTTACGAGCAGTACTCTTTCTCTTTCACACAGATACAGTCTTCTGTCATCCTGTGTGGTGGGTCTCACTGGGGGCATTAAAAAAACACTTCTTTCTGAAGGTGTGACTCTCAGAAATATTCATGAGACGCTTGAACCCTGGAGGGACCTCTCTGCCCTCCTCATGACAAGATTATGAGGAAGCTTCAGACTGACAAGGCAGACTGACACATCGTGAGGTTTTACCCACTGAATGATGATGTCCGGCCCTGTCGTCAGGCACGATGTTGGAAAAAGGGGCCAGTGTTTGTGAAGTCTTTTTTATAGTTCATCAATCATTTTTCCATTCTCAAACATGGCATGATTTTGGATATTTGTTACATTAAATACTTCTATAAACTCAAAGTAGTGTTTGAAGCAGGTTCTTGTATCCAAAAAAGAGCATTCTTAAACATCCCATAAATCCAGCACCAAAAATAAGGACTTCTGCAATAGTTATAGCACCTTACCTATGATTGGGAGTGCCATGTCCTAAAAGTGCACTGTCTCTTCCTTTAATGATACATTTATTGTGTTAGTGTGTGTACATAATCAAAAAGATTTGAGACAGATTTGCGTTTTATCTCACACATAAGGGGGAACTTTACTCTGAGAGGGAAGCTTTTTATAACGAGATGCCCAGCATACAAACACAGGGCTTCAAAAGTTAGTAATTTCAGAGATCCACAACTGCGAAACTTGTAAAGACTAAAAATATGTTGCTTGTTTGAGCTAACTAAGAGAATATATTTAGCAAACCTCCTTCTTTTAAAGCACAGCTAACTTCTCTAATTCAAGCTGTGACTGCAGTTGTTGGAGCAATAGTCTTTGGCTCAGTTTGCCACAGTATACAGGCCTGTTTGATGAGACATTTGGTGAATCAGTCATAACAATCATCAAAACCAGCATTTTCTGATACACGAGAAAAAAACTTGGAGAAAAAAAACACACATTTAAGGAAATATGGAAAAAAAAAAAGTTTGGACCGTTCTCTCTATAATTAAGCATTCTCCGCTCGCTTGTTTTCTCCAACGTACGACTCCCGGCCATCCAACAAACGTTGACATCTGCTGTTGTACTTCGTTTTCTGCCTTTGGCGACACACCAGACGAAACATTATGGTATTTTTTGGTGAATGTGTGTTTTAATGTGTCACCTTGATAAATGCGCCCATCCGTGCGTGTGTTTTCCCAAAATTGCGGCCTCTCCCTCGCATTTGTTAATGTTGATTAATAGCCCTAATGCATTTGGTATTTGGCCTCCCTTCTCCACCCACTCTTATCTCTTAATGTGACTTTGGCTGGGCTGACAGCCCAGTAAGCAGAGAGAAGAAGAGAAATAAAGTAAGCAGAGAGCGACAGCGAGGCGGACTAGCCTGGAAGAAGCTCCGGAGGCAGATGAGCGTGAAATCTCACTGTGATGACAGGAGAGATGTTCCCTTCAGAAACAGAAAGAACAGCTCAGGCCCGCTGTCTTCTCATCGCACACATTTACAATACATCCAGTATATATATGATGGTACACTCTCATTCAAATTGAATACACTTGCGAGTGAGCTGCATCTGTCCTGCATCAGTACTCTAGGATATGTTCAGACAGCAGCGCAGTGTGCACCTAAAAAGTGACACTTCTTGCGAGACTACATTTGTACAGGACACAAGCATATATATATTCTCTTTTTTACTACCTGCTGTATCTACATTTCGCAGTTTATTAGGTACACCCAGATAAAACCGATGCTGTCTGATACAACAACCCTCCAATAAATCCTACTTTCGTTAGCGAGGATGTAATTGAATATTAACCAGCTAATGGGTCTTTTTACCTTGAAATAAAGTCTGATGTCCCTGCAGATTTTCACTATCCAGTGTCTTTTCAGTTGCTGATCAATTGACAAGTGGTGAAATAACAAAACAAATGTCTGATTCATTACATTTACTGTATATGACTTGCAACCTGGAACACAGTAGCATAGCATTATCCCAACATTGGAGTTTCCCACCCTGAGTGTGACATCAGAAGAAAACGGCCATTGTGTGAATATGGTCCATTGTGTTTATTCAGGTGTTAATTCTGTGGTGCAGTTGTATTGTTGTGTTTATTTTGTCAGCCTCATCAATCTGGTAGATAATTTAGCTGGCCAGGACTGCTTTGCTGGATGATGTTGCATTGCATTCTGGCTAAAGTCGAGCTAAGTTCAACTTTTTGCTGGACCACCCAGAGTTTCTTGAAGTGGCCTTCTGCACCTGCACTGTGTCAACACAATGCTCTGACTCAAAGAAAATGAAAAGGCTTTGTTCTATCAGTGCTAATGTCTATCTGAACACAGCCTTACCCTAAAACAAAACCTGTTAACCTTCCTCATATTTCCATTCTTTTGAGAAAAATTGCTAATACACATAAAATATCAAAGCATTACTCCCAACATCTCCCCTACTGGAAACCATTCTTATGAGCTCCAGCACATAGCCAGGACCATAGGGTGAACAGGGCAGACAGCTGCTGGTCATTGTTCTTAATGACAGCTCCATCTGCTTCCCTTCCCTCTCCCTAGCGCACTAACAAATTAGCCAGCCATTAGCTAACACAGAAACACACTCCCAAGTTTCTGAACTCTACTCTGCTGTTTTTCTTGGCCTGCCCGCCTGTATGCTGGGAAAACCTCCTTCCTGGGCTTTTAGGTTGTGTGTGGTGTGTGCGATACTAACTTTTCAGCAATCATGCTCGCCGGCGCTTCCAGTTTGTAGCTTACCGAAGAGCATAAAAACCGTTTGGTGTTGTGTAACTCTGGAGTGCAGCTTGTGTAATCGACTACATAAGCTCCCTCCGACATACAGTTATGGTGATACATGAGACTGCAGGGGGATATGGCCCTT
This sequence comes from Pagrus pagrus, assembly GCF_965226575.1. Taxonomy (NCBI): domain Eukaryota; kingdom Metazoa; phylum Chordata; class Actinopteri; order Spariformes; family Sparidae; genus Pagrus; species Pagrus pagrus. The sequence continues at coordinate 11,476,121 of NC_140202.1, forward strand.
TTACTGACAGTACTAAAATATTTAGCAGTTATTTCCAGAGATCTTTGATTAGATAAGTCTGCTTCCTAGACTGTAACCAAACGTTTTCTTCCAAATAGATGTCAAGTCGAACCCTGCCAAAGCTTCCCTCTTTCGCTGTTTTCTCACTGCCCAAATGAGAGCTGTTACAGAGAGAGGACTGCCCAGTTTTCCCCCAAAAATATTAAAGCTGCTAAATGTTTATGGCTGTCCTTTGAAAGCCCTCTTTATCCAAAGTTAAACTGATCTCGTACTGTGCGGTGATATCAGGCTCTCCTCAGGACTCAAATGACTCCGACAGCTGTTTTCAAGACGTGCATTTGGACATGGTACAGAGCCAGCATGTTGAGAACAGTGGACACGCAGACGGACGGGCGAGGAGGATATCAGGCCATTATAGTAGATAGATTTGGAGTCTGTCTCTGCTCTCCTGCTCTCTCTCCCACCCATCGCATAGCTCCCTCCACCCACCCCCCTCGCAGGGTTAAGCACTTCGCTGGTAATGACCATGCTTCAGACAGCACTTTTAAGCCTTGGTGCCTTGCTGGAGCCGCAGTGTAATTCAGCCAAAAAAGCCAGCGCCCCGGGGAGGGAGTGGAGTCTTTCGGAGGAAATTGACAGTGTGTGGAGCTCGTCAGCCCCAAGGCGCACCCCAGTCCTGCTTAGGCTCAGACACCCTGCTGGGGAAGGTGCTGAGGTGGCTGGGAGAGGATGTGAAGGCCTCTGGCAAGAGAAGACGCTGCAAAAAAAAGTATCCATCCCAGCAAGTCATACATGTGTACTGCAGTCTAATACTGGGTCTCTAAACGGTGAAAAGCGAGTGGAGAAATCAATCATTGGTTATTCTATGTCAATGGTCTGTGTTGATATTATCGACAGAACTAATCTGCATGATTTCAAGATATTTAAACTTTTAAAACAGATAAAACTCCATTAGAAACAGTTCAAATTAGGGTTTACAATACATAACTCAGTGTCTTGTTCTTGTCAGCACACCGCATTTCTTTCTTGCCCACCTCCACACCCGAAACCCTCCTCCTCAAACCACTACATCCACATCCACAAAAAAAAAGCAAGAGAGAAAAATGCTGTTATTCATTTCTTTTATTTGTGTTCAGCCACATGGGGACATGGACAGTCTGCCCTGCTCCTGTCCTTGGCAGCTCAAGCATGCAGCCATGTAATCTGCGTTCCACTCCTTATTGATGGAGTTCACAGATCCGGAGGGCGCGTTGGTGCACCATCATCCCATACTCCACCGTAGCCGGGAGAATGACTGCCTCGGCTGTTAGCATTGGACGGTCCAGTCTGCTGAGGAAGCAGTAGACGTTAATCTGCTCGGTCACACTCCAGCTCTCCCGCGGGACTGCGGGGATTAAACCCGGCGCAGGATATAGCGTCCGCCCGAATGCGTGACCGTGCTGGGAATTTCCATGTAATTGTGAACGAAGCACCATGAGCTCTCCTTCTCCTTCTCCTCCCCTCCATCGCACTATAAATACCACCAAGACTCCCCAAAGGCACCAAGTGCCCGAGAAGCAGGCAGGAAACCAAGACTCAGCCACAAGGACACGAGAAGGGACAAATAAGAAATGACATCCTCCTTGTCCTCTTTTCCTCTTGTCCCTCTTTGATTGGTTTCCAGAGCAGTATGAGTAGCATGCAAAGTAGGTGAAGTAGATGACACACTTATTTGCATACGGTATATTTTAATGCTAACACTGCAGATTTCTTTCTTCTGGCTCGTTTTGAGCAACAGGAAGTGGAGTTTCTTAGCACTTAGATTATGTTTTTTGAAAGTTAGGGTTTGCACAGAAAACCATCAACAGCTCACAATTCATATTACCTTATACTGTATGAAGCTACTGTCATGGCTAAGGAAAGACATGCTAACAAAAGTTAACTGAAGGATCAAAGTTAGAAGGGATTTCTATACCTAGGATAGGTCATTATTGATGACTTAATGTGACCGTGTTGCCAGCGATGAACTGCTGAAGCTAACTGGATGCTGAAAACATAACAGAGCCGGCTGGAAACACTGTGAGCGGTGCTGGCTCAGGCCTGCGTGAGCTGACCAATCAGAGCAGACTGGGTATTCTTCGAGAGACAGGAGCTAAAACAGAGAAAACTAAAGCATGTAAACCTGTTCTAGTTATAACCCAAATCAAAATTATGCACCCGAAAATAAGCATAATATTTCTCCTTTACACCATGTCATATATGTTATAATTATAATTTTAATGTGACATTTATATTCTGTAGTTATCTTTATTTTGTCTCTTGCCTCATGATCCAGCCTCCTCACCTAATCTAAGCCTTAGAAATCATGAATGACTCTTCTGAAAACACCTAGAATTTCATGGTCGAGCTCTCAGTCATTTTAAAAAGTGGGTTAGTACACTATCTGTCCTTGAAGAAGCGCCCTGGCGCAGCCCCAATCCTTCAGCAAGTGAATCATTCCTGTCAGGATAGAGCAAGACTCATAGGAAAGCTTAGCGTTAACGCAGTCCCACAGCTACTCTGTCTTTCCTTTGTCAGCCGAGGCAAACGTAGCCCACAACTAGAACATTTTGAATGGTAGTACATCAAGACGGATACGTTCTCTTGATGCTGCTTAATAACACATTTTTTTCAACACAAACCTCTTCGACTCCATTTGGCTTCTCACCCACAACCAGTGAAGTTGTATCATGGAAACTTCCAGACACTAACTCCCACTTTTGGGGCTTTTGGGCCCGTCCGCCAAAACGGGAAAGAAAAAAAAATGCAGATTGTCCAAATGGGACTGTGTGATATAAACAACTCCCCGGGAGGTGTGCTGGAGCCTCACTCTGTCACAAGGGCCAAAAACCACAAAGTGTCCGCCCAGGCTTTGGGAATGTATGGCAGGCGGCCATGACATGGGGCTCAACAGCTGTCCAAAGAGGGCTGAGAGAGGTCGCTGACTGCGGCCTTGTTCATCTGCAGCAAATCGTCCACCCGCGCCGAGAGGGAGGAAGCTGCAGGGCACTGTTCCCAGGATTTTCCACAGCGTCGTAGGCAGTTGCTTATGAGTGGAAGAAACATGGAAATGTGTCTTCTAACTGGTCGCATGGTCTCAGAAGCATTTTATTTGCATTCACACAGACACACACATATACACACATGCACTGTACACCCTACATATCCTCCTGTGTTCGTTAGCAGACATCCTTTCTTCCTGAACGCTTCCCTATTATAGCCCCAAAACCCTTGACAGGTGTCAGCTGTACTCAGCTCACCGACTCACCAAAGCCTCTCCAGAAATAATCCGCTTCTTCTTTTCCCATCTCCCACAGTAGATTTCATCACAATTTCTGGACAAATTCAACCGGAGCTGCTGACTTTTATGGGAAAGACTTTTATTTTGATTCAATATAAATCCTATCTCGGGGGTTGGGGGGTGCAGGAGGTTTTTTTTTTCCCTCCCTACCTTTCTGTCTGTCTGTCTTCCTCTCTTTCCGCCCCCACCCTCTGCTGCTTCCTCCCGCTCTCTCCCTCTGTTGGACTCGCAGGCTTATGTCATGTGGAAAGTGTCTTCACTGAAGCAGCTCGAGGACACTGAGAAGCCATTTCCATTTTCGGAGATGTTTTTTTTTCCCCCCGTGTGGAATATTGTCATTCAACTTTCCCTCGTTTGAGCGTGCGGAAAAGCCTTCAGGTTTTAAAGGGACTTGATCCCCTTTTCCAGACATATTCTCAGAGGATTAAGCAGTGAGGCCCAACTAAAGCACCCTTAATCAAATCAAAATAAATAGCCCCCTTCACAATGGAGGATGCCACATTTTCCATTTCTATTTTGCAGAGGATTTGTCCCAGGGAGGGAACATCGGCGGGGAAAAGGCCCAGTGCCTGCAGAGGGAATACAATGTGATGTGCTCCATATGTGTGTGTGTGTGTGTGTGTGGGAGTGTACTGCACTGACATGTACAGTTGGTGTGTTTTAGTGTGCCTCAATGTATGTACATGTTGTCTTGGACAGCATGCTCATTCTCTTTCAGCTTTTATTGCAGCTGGTGTTGGAGGCGAGCTGAGCTTTTAGAGCCAAAATGGAGGGGTTTAAGTGTGCCTTAGGAAAGCTTCTGGCATTGCGGCCATGTGGCACTCCAGGGCAGCAACACAGCATTTACTGCAGATTAGAGCTCCTCTCAAGTGTTGCACAAAGTCAGCCTTAAGCTTGGCAATTGTTCCGAGGGCCAACCGGCAACCTGCAGCTGTGAAAAATGTCACCACACCCCATATAGTTTTACAGGCCTCCACTGAAGGTTATAGAGGTTAGGACTCAGAATTCAGTTTTGCGCTTTATATCCCTTATTCCTCATCTGTCACAGGACTATTTTCTTGATGGATGAAAATGTTGTATGTGTCACTGATGCCGGTATCAGGGTATCAGCTGACAAGCACTTAATAAACACTCCATCTCTCTCAAATAAAGTGATTCATAGCACCTATCTGCGCCTACGGTATTTCACAACAGCCATTTTGTGTCAATCTCGTAAGCAATCTATCAAATTCAAGTGGGAAGTTAATGTCCAAAGTGACAACAACCCATGTTTTACCTTTTCACTGACATTGTTGGTGAAATATTTCAGTGATGATCGGCTCATCCACATGTGCCTTCTTCTTCCAGGTAACTACCCTCGGCCCTCCAACTACGGCGGCACCGGCAGTACCGGCTACAGCGGCCCCGGCCCCGGCATGACCAACAGTCTGGGAATGAACGCTAGCAGCCCCATGCACGGCCAGGGGCCCGGCCAGCCCATACCTGTAGGACGCAGCCTCGGCCCAGGCAGCCAGAACAGGGTGTACCCTCCCATGGCTCCCAGCTCTCCCAGCATGCCCCAGCCAGCTGGGCCCGGAATGGGACCTCCTTCTTTGGGTAGCTCTAACCGCAAGGCCCAGGAGGCAGCAGCAGCTGCCATGCCAGGATCTGCCAACTCAACACACAACAGGTAAGAGCACGGCAAGGAAATCTTGGAGATTGTGAGATTTTGACAGAGATTAACTTGGCTCCTCACCTAAGTTTTAGTATGTACAGTATATGTATGAGTGTTTGTGTGTGTATATGAGCATTTTAATTCCTTGCAGCTGCACCTATAATGGGCTTAAAAGTGATCTTGACTAAAGAAAGAAGAATGGTGATTTTATTTCAGCAGCATTGCAAAATAAATGGCCCAAACTGAGACTATTTTACTTCCCCCAGAAATAGCGGTATGCTAAAAATTAGGGGCCAGCAAGCGCGGCTCTCTTACATCACAGGGACCTCTGTGGGGAGGTGCGCTGAAAAGCACCACAGAGAGTTTGTGCGCCACAGAGTTTGTCTTTTTTTTTTTTCCAAGAGTGTTTTCAGGCGTGCAGGCAAGAGTTCATTCTCAGGGGTTCCACGCTTCTGTGAGCCATTTGTGCAACTATCCCTATTTTCCCACATCTCATAAAGTGCCTGACATTTTGATAGCTGGCACTATACACCAAATGGCATTTGTTGCAGAAAGAGAGATATTGGCTTGTGAGAAGACTGCACGGGTTGAATACTGCTCTGTCAAAACATAAAAGAAGAGAAAGCAAACCACAGGTTTAACTGTGAAAACAGCAGAGACAGAGGTGACACCAAGCACCTTAACACAAATACAAAGCACTTTGATGCTATAACGGTATATGAGTTAAGGGATATTATTTCTCCATCAGGGTTGGAGCTTTGAATATATGAGTGTTTGTAGTGTTGGAGAGCAGGGCTGTTGCGGGATTGTGTGGGCAGTAAACTTTTGCTGAACCCAGCCGGGGGAACTTGTGAAAACATGGCCGTCTTCTGAGAGGAAGGGTGGATTTCTGCGCTTCCTCCAATTGGTGCGGGTTTTGCCTAACAATGCATCATGGGAGCAGTCTCGCCAGCATTCCGCCGGCTGAAGTGGCAGATTAACATTTGTCAATGTTCATTCCCATTTCTGATGATGCATGAGTCAGACTATGAGCCAGCGATGATATTTCAGATGAAGTTTCTCTTTCTGTCGGGAGTCTGGTGACGCCGATCTGCAGGCGGCCTCCATATGCGAGGTCCCCAGCGCAGATGCAGCCACCCCAACCCTCCTCCACCCACTGGCCTACAGCCCACCCCTCCTCCACCCGTCTACCACCTTCACCTCCACCCAGACCTCACCATCCACCCATCCTGCCACCCTCACATTCACAGCACTATAGGTACGTCCACCACCCTCATGACATGTGTGCGTGTGTGTGCCTTTCAAGGGTTATTCCACCAATTTTACAGATCTTGGGGAGTACTACTGCTTATGTGAAAAAAGTAGTTTAAAGTGTTTTACGTCAGGCGCCTGGTCTAGAAAAACAGTCCAATAGCATTGCACTCCTTTAACACTGTCGGACTTTTAAACTGTCAATAGTTCAACAATTTCTTCCTCATTTTCGAAACCTGGTGCCTACATTACCCATAATGCAGCTTAGCCACTGAGTGACATCAATGGAGGCAATTGATCAGATTGCTTACAGCTTCCTCTGGAGTTACAAAAACTTTTTTCACATATGCAGCAGTACTCGCCAAGACCTGTAAACACACGTTAATGTGTAAAACTGGTGGCGTTACCCTTTAAATGTATCCTGTATATATGTAATTGTGTTTGTGTGCGACCAAAGTGAAAGTGATCATGATGATATTTCTCACGCGCTCCCTCTGAGATCAAAACAAGACGAGTCATCATTGTTATTACCATAATAGCCATCATCACCTTCATCATCACCACTGTAGTCATCACTGTCATCGTCAGGATGTCTGAGTCACTCTGCTGAGCACGTACAGCGTGATGCATGGACACACTCACAGAGTTTCAGATTGTTGTGAGCACAGTGTTGGCATTTTGGGTGGGGGGGCTGATAGTATGTGTGATTAACGATGTGCAGCCCAGTGCTGTCCTCACACTAACACACACACTCGCACACACTCACACAATGCAAATGCTGGCCGAGCCATTAAGAGACGGCCGGGCTGTCAATAAGAAGTGGCGTGACATGATCCCCGCTGCTGGGACCAATCAGAGTGGCTGTCAGTCTCTCCTCACATTCGGCGAGACAACTAGAGAGGTGTCGCTCACTGTGGCGCTGCTGGAGGAGAAGACTCTCTCTAGCACACTCTGTTTGTTTACATTTCTGTCTAAAAAGTGTCTGTGAAAGCATCCCTGGGTTCTTTATCTTTGCCTGACGTTTTATCTCCGTCTTCAGCATTAAGCAGTCATTATCGTGTGTGCTGCAAAGATCACATTTAAAGCAAGAAATCCAGTACAACAAGGGCTTTTTCTTTTGATTTTCGGTTGGAAGCCTGTTTTCATCTTTCTCTCCGTTCCGCCGCGGCGGAGGTTGCCGCGCATGCTAACTTCCAAATTGCTTCTGTTTTTATTCAAAACAAAGCGTAACTTCCACCGCACTGCAGGAACAACCGAACCGACAGTGGATGCTTCGAACAACAAAAGACGTGTTTAAACTAGCTGGTGTAAAAAAAAAAAAAAACTTCTGCCAACTAGGTGAGATCTGCTTTGAAAACCAAAGCAGATCTCACCTAGTTGGCATCATTTTTTTCACTGTTAACAGATTTGAATCACTTGTCATATTTCAATATATTTAAAAGATATTGATTTCTTTATTGATAATAACATGTTTTTACTACAAATAGGAATAAGTCTTTAGCAGGGAGCTTTTTTGACAGCCTAAATTTTGTCACATCGGGCATTTTTGCAGAATACTCCAGCTTCTTGTCTCACCCTCACAGTCGTTCTCGTCTGCTATCACTCATTCTCCCTCTTTCATCCGTCCCCGTCTGCCTCTGTTCTCTCTCCTCCCACCTGTTTCACTCTTTTTACTAACTCTCCCAACTGTATCGCCCTCTCCGTCTCTGTGCAGCTCTGTTATCCTACCCAGACTGTTTTATCTCCCTCAGTCTTTCTTCCTCCCAATTTGCTTTTTGTTCTCTGCCGTCTCCAGCACAGCCTTGTTATGTTTTTCTTCCTCAGATCCCACTTTAGAACATCTGAGGGAGATCAGGAGAAAATTGGCCTCCGAAAACCTGCAGTTAAAGGCTCCAGTACCCCGGTTTGCTCTCCAGATCTCAGCGCAACATTCTGAAACATTCAGAGCTAGTTCGTCTTCGTCTGAGAAACAAGTTGTTAGTCGTAGCACATGTCTAGTCTCGCTCTTTGATGCGCGGACCCCGAGTGAGCTGCCACAGCCACCCGCTCCCGACCTTCCAAATCAGGGGCTAGTTAGCGGTGATGTCATCGGTTGGTTTCTTCCTCGTTTCCTCATTTTCTTGAACACCCCCCTGAACTACATCCCCACTAATAATCCCTCTACATTTCCACCTCTCATCCCCCATCTGACTCACACACACCCTCACACACTAGTCGACGCACTCCAGCTTCATTACGCTGAGTGAAAAGAATGCCAAATGAACAGAGGAGGGCCACTTCTGGTATTCCAGGGCTGCAGGCTAGGGTCGTGATTAAATCTTCATAAAGTGTGGCGTGAGTGTTTTTCTCCCTCGAGCCCTCTCAGAGTTTTTTTGGGTTTTTTTGTCCTCCACCGGCCGACTTGAATCAGGAGCAAATGTCCCTCTTTTATCGGTTATCCAGTTTGATTGGTGATTGAGGGGAAACAGCGTTGGCCCGGAGAGTTTTGAGAACACGAAAAAGAATCCTGTTGTTCAACTAGAAGTTGATTTGTGTCAACGGGAAGTGAAGTATAGTTTTTATTGCAACAGCACAGACACACAAAGTCTTGCAAATCGTATTTTTTGTAATCTAGGAATTGCATTTCATTCTGCTGTTTTAGTTATACAAGGTGCAGGGTAATTTATTCATCATTATACAACACAGGAAAGTTTGGAAACTCCTTCATGCTACACAAATTAAAGAACAAGTCTCTGTGGGCACAGCAGTCTCTGATCTCATGTTGTTTTGCCACCCCGAGTCCCTTCTTTCTCCATTTCCTTTCCCTGTGACCGGACGTTAGCCAGGAGCAGCTATGGCTCGCTTTGAAAAAGTAAGAAAGTAAATGTCACTTCATGCACTGTCACCTAATTTCAAAAATAGATGCTGGTCAATCTTGAGATCACATTATTTTTTCTGGAAAACAGCATCAGTTTCATGAAAAGTTGACTTTTTGGGCGTACCGGGCTGCCAGTTGTCAGCATGATGAATTGCTGTGTTAAAAGTCTGACATGTTATGTTCAAATAACACGGACGATGTCAAGCCTGTCAGTGTGGAGGAGGTACAAGTTTGTTTGGGAGAAAGGTGCTGTACAAAATTTTGTAGGGGCTGTGGAGTGATGTTGGGGATTTTTTCTTTTTTTTTTTTCTTTTTGGAAAAGCGAAGAGAACAGAAAGTATTAAAAGGTATAAGCTTTTCTTGGCAGCAGCTTCTGAGGACAGAACTGGCTTTTCAAATGACTTTCCAGTGCTGCCGGCGACACTCTACAAAAAGTTCCTGGAGCTATAGGAACGGGCTCTGTCGAAAAAATAAGCATTTAGCAGGAGAAGAGCAAAGCTCAGGAATAAAAAAAGAGCCGTAAATCAAAGGGAAATTGAAGGGAGAAAAATGTTGGAAGAGGGGAGAAGAGAGGAGAGTAGAGTGCTCCCAGGCAAATCCTCGCCAAATAATTCATTTCTGACCTCCTTAGTAAGTAAATTTGCTAAATAAATAAGAGCAGCGCTTGAATGTCAAGAACGGGGGATGCTGCCTGTGGCGCTTTGTCGCTCGCAGTCTTGGCAGTGCTGTGGAGCGCTCTGCTTTCATTAGATGGGCAAAATAAATGGCTTCTCCTCCATCCATCCTGAGCTGTTTGATGTTTAGGAGAGAGGGGAGGGAGAGGGTAGAGTAGCTTTTCTCTGGATTTAATATGTTAAAAGCTGTCCTTTTATTTTTTGTGGGAGGTTTATTCTGGCCTCCCCTCTGTGAGTGTGTGTGTGTGTGTGTGTGTGTGTGTGTGTGTGTGTGTGTGTGTGTGTGTGTGTGTGTGTGTGTGTGTGTGTGTGTGTGTGTGGTGAGTTGAGTCAGGAGTTTGGAGGAGCTATGAGCCCAAGCTGCCCTGAGAACAGATTGGGTCCATATATAATTCATGGCCTCCAGCCGATCCACTCCATCCTTCCATCCAGCAGCCACTCTCTGCCTCCTTTTTCTCTCACTTTCTTCTACACACACACACACACACAAAGCCGAGGGATCGATAGGGAGGGACGCTCAGCCATCACACACTCCTGCAGTCCCAGCGCTTCTGCTGTCTCGTCCAGTTAGCGGCGCTGGGAGGCATCGGCGCGGCCTGTCACCACGAATGAAGGACAAAGGCGCTGCCACTTCTAGAGAGACGCCGTCAGCTGGTTGGCTGGCACCTCGTAACCATGGCATCCCCTTGGCAACGGCGCCCACCCCGCGCATGAACACAAGGACACGCTCAAACACACACTGACACACAGACACGCACACAGACACACACTCTCTGCCCATGGTGTGAAAGTGGCCTTCTCCGATGCCCTTCACACATGTGGACTGAATAGCAATAGGAGAGAGATGGCTCTGTGTGTGTGTGTGTGTGTGTGTGTGTGTGTGTGTGTGTGTGTGTGTGTGTGTGTGTGTGTGTGTGTGTGTGTGTGTGTGTGTGTGTGTGTGTGTGTGACTAAAGAGGAGAGCATTTAAATAGAATGAATAGAAAAACAATGGAATAGCAGTTATCATTTTGAAGTGACTCGGGTTAAAAAAAAAAAAGCAACAATGTGCATTTGAAAGCTCTTTGTTTCAGCTGTGTGAGATGATGGCTTTTCTGCCCTAATAGTGTGTCTGGACAGGTGAAACAAAAGATTGGAACCGAAGCTGAATATTCATGTGCTCATACTAATGTAATGTCAAAACTCTTGACTCTAACTTTTCTTAAAAAACCCAGTGAAACTCGAAGAGAAAGTCGAGTTTCCCCGCTCTGCGTCTGTCCTCAGCCCACCCTCAGACAGCAAACTGAGAGTGCACCTGATGGCCTGACGGTGTTAGGATACAGTTTCTATGTTTCTTGCTCTGTGTGTGTGTGCTTGAGTGTGTGTTCCCTTGACTCACTCTCATGGAACAGCGATTACCTCCAGCTCAGGGGCCCCAAGCTGAGAATACGCCCCCCATCGGTCCACCGGGGACCCATAGACACACTGCTCTGGCTTCTTCTTCCTGCCTTAATTTCCTTCTCTCCCTTCTTCTTCTCCTCCTCTCCCTCCTTTCCCATCTCTCCATCCCTCCTCTCTCCCATGCTTTCTTTCCGCCTTCCTTCACTCACTCTTTCTTTCTCTCTCTCTGCTGCAACAGGATGTTTTTTTTTCCTCAAAGGTGCCCGAGAGCAAGATGAATGCGCTGTGCCGTTTTTTGTTTTTTTTTGTTTTGTTTTTTTTTTCTTTGCTCCCCCCGATAGCGGCACATGCATATATTAAGTGTGATTAAACGCTGTGCAATGCCTCCATCAAGTGCTTTCTAATGGGCTTTTTTATGACATGAATTAGTCATAATGGGAGAGCGCCACAGCCGAAAACCTCCAACCACTGTTGTTGTTGTTGTTGATTTGGATATTTCACCGTACACATGAGAGCTTCTGCTTATATTGCTTAAGGTGGGTGAGGGGCGTTTTTTTTTTTTTTCCTTTCTTTACAGTATGGATAAATGAGCTTCTCAAGCATTTGGCAACTCTAAACTTATTTTTCCTCGCCGGCTAATCAGCGCTCTCTTTTGTGGGAGTTTGCATGCAGAATATACTTGAGAGGGAAGGTGATCAAAAGGTAGATTTATTTCTGCGTCTTGACTCACACAAAGCTTTTTAGGGAACACGTAGGCAGCAACGCAGGAGTCTATATTCCCCCCCCCCCCCCCCCCCCATTATAGGGAAATGGGGCCAGATAAGCGTGGATTTGGTGTGAGCTTGTTTCTTTGCCATGGAGCTCCCCTGTGCACCTCGGCCCCCATAGAGGGATTACATATGTATCATCAGCCGTGCTCTATGACTAATTACATCTGTGAGATGAGATTATGGGGAGGTTTACCAAGCCAATCCCTCCTCTTAGGCTATGTGTATCGCTTCCAACATGAGGTATTACACTATGTTTCTGCGTGAGTGTGTGAAAGAGAGAAAGATGCCAGTTAGGAGGGAATTGACTGACATAAATCCGGTTAGCATTTTTCTTTGCGTCCACATAAAAGGGCGTTGCATCTCGGGCCAAATACTCCTCCTTGTGGTCCGTCGTCGACTTCCTCAGCTGTCTGCCCCTTCCTGTCTGCTTTTCTTATTTAGTTTCAGGCCTCTCCCTCTCTCTCTCTCTCTCTCTTCGCCTCACATGTTTTCTGTCTCTCTCCGCTCTTTCTCCCCAATCTTCTCTTATATGGTTGTCCAGGAGATAATCTTGAGCCAGCAGGAGATAGACCAAATTGTTCCAAACATGGTGTTCCCTTTCAGCCCCCATGTCACTGGCTCTGGCCTGCCTGCCATGCAATGATAGACGCTGCCTTCAATCACTCACACACATTCTCTCTCTCAGACACACACTCACACACACACAAGGATGGCTAACATTCAGCAGGTTGCAGATAAGCCCCTCTGATGTCACTTGCAACACCATGTGATGAGCCGCCAGAGAGAGGGAGAGAGAGAGGGGAGACTGGGGGAGGGAGATTGAGCAGGATTGATTTCTGCCGTCACCATGGCAACAAATAACATGATCCTCTCCAAAAGCACACCTTAATTAGTTAAATTATGACTTGTGGGAGAGGGGGGGGGGACGAGGGGGAGAAAATGGAGAGGGGGATTTGTAGAAGAGAGGAGCATAGAAGAGTTTTCTTTTCTGATGCAGCGTGCTCGTCGTCAGTCTTTTTGCAAAAGCTGTCTGTTTGATCAGGGATATGTTGTGTTGTGTGCTGCGTTTTTTTTTTTTTTTTATTGTGACTCTCAGATTCCATGCTGCTCGATGTTACGGATACAATAAAAGGAGTATGGCAGTGACAGACCGCCAAATATCATCTTTGTACGATTTTCGTGACTTCTGTTCCTCCGCTGCTTTCACTGTGACCCACTTATCTCCCCCACAGTCTGTTGTTGCATCGTGAATCTTAACTGGATTCATCTCTTACCAATTCTGTTCATCATCTCTCTCGTCTTTCTGTGGCAGGCAAGGGAGCTATCAAGGCCCTGGTATCAGCCAGGCGAGCACCATGGCTACCACTGTCCCCTACAGCCAGCCAACGGGAAACAACAGCTCAGCCATGGGCAACGCACAAGGTCCAGCCTACAATATGACGCCTTCAGGTATACTAGCTTAATGAGAACAAGCAGCCATACAGCATTTAAAACACTCGGAACTCTGGAAAGCACATATCTTACAAGGAAGAGAACTATTTAATTAAAAACACCGTAATTATTTATAGCCAAGTCCATTCACATCCACTGTTAGCCTTCTACAGCCCTCTATCAACAGATACACAAAGGTTTAAAATGAACTTATGACCCCTTCTCAATCAGCTAATCTTTGATAATATAATAGAGACAAACCTGTTGATTAAGAAAGCACTGCCCCCCAGGTTAATGTTAGACCGAGCCACTCAAGATTAACCTGTAAGTTTTTGTTGGATGTACAGCAGAACCAACTCTTGTTCCTTGTTCCTATTCAAAGACAGACAGAGAGGCCTGGAAGGGGCAAAAGATAGTGAAAGAAATCTCTGAGAAGCCGGTTACTTTCTCAGAGCTCTCGCTTCTCCCGTAGAGCTGGCCCCTCCAGTGAGCAAAGATTAATGTGGTGCATCCCTTCTTCTTTCTTCCCTTCACCCTGCTGCATTGTTGCTAAACGCACCTCGGAGAGCTCTGTGGCTCCCGAAATGAAAGGCATCATTTTATTCAAAACCAAATATCAGAATGCGTGACATTTGGAAAACTTCAAACGAATTAGAGCGCCAAGGTTCCTCAAAACTCATCTGGTTTGCCCCTGGGCACGGTAAAAAGCCATTAGTTTTCCCACCGTGCTGCAGCACACAAGGGAAAAATAAAGAGGGGAGCCTTGTATCCAAGGACCCCGTCTTTCTATTAATAACAAATATGCAGCTGCAGCTATGAAAAGTAGTCTTTAAGGATCTTAACACTTCTTCAATTAGAAACCTCATGTGGGTACACAAATGTCTTTGAAAACAGAAGCGAATCTTCTTGTCAGACAACATTTCTCGAACGCTAACCTTCCCGTCCTGTCGCCACTTTGAACATGGATGATTTCCCAAACTGAGGATGTGCAGCCAGAAAGGTTGAAAGAGCATGCCGGCTTATCTCATTCTCTTTCTGTGTGTCCCTTGAGCGGCAGTCTTTGAGATGAATGGCTGGACGGGCTCTGGAGGGGCCTTGAGAACACAGAAAGAAAAGGACGTAATGTTGAAACTGGGAGAAAGACGCTAAACTATTCTGCATTGACTTTGTCGGTGGCATGATGCAAACTGTTATTCAGCTGCCTTTCAGGGAGTTAAATCAAGTTGAACTGTCCAATTCTCAAGCAAGTCCCAAGTCATATTTTCTTGGGCAAGTCATTTCAAGTCAAGACACAAGTTGTGTCAAGTCACGGCAAGTTGAGTCCTTAGTTAATTCAAGTCAAGTCTCAAGGCAAGTCACCTTTTTCCGTCCCCAAGAAACTTCAGTCTTACATGCAGTATCAGATCTCTATAAAGCGAAAAGACAAAGTGTTAGTACCTGTCAATAAGAAGTAAAGTGTAAAGTGCAGTTAAGTGTCCAATTTATCCAATCGGTTTATCCAAACAGTACGACAATAAATCAAATCAAAAAATAAATCAACATTTGTTTTTATTGTTTTTATTTTAAGGAGTGAAATACTGACAGCAAGACTAAAAAGCTAAACTGGAAACATGAATTGAACACAGACAAGTCATTCGAGTCATCATGTCTTCAGTCGAGTTACAAGTCATCAGAACAGTGACTTGAGTCGACCCGGGTCCACATATCAACTGTAATAACAAAACACGGTTGTACCTCTTCATTCTGCTGTGGTGAAAGCACACCTGTAGGGACAAACCTCTTTATGAACAGAAAAACAACAAATGTTTATTTTATGGCCAAAGAATACAAAAGCTACCTGCCCGTAGATATCTCACACTAAATGTTTTATATTCGTCTAAAAATGCAGTATTTTTTAGTAAATGTTTCCTCTGTTGGTGAAGGAGCCATGGGAATGTCAGGAGACGGGATGATGAGCCCGGACGGGAAACAGAAAGCGGACGTAAAAGACGACGGCGGCCCCGCCAACGAGCCTCACAAACCAAAGGTACCCCCTTGACCTTTATCTTCTTCCCGTCTTACTCTGCAATTCCCTCTCGTCCTTTCCTTGCGTTTTCTTGTTTTGTTTTGTTTCTTGATCTTGCTCTCCTAATGAAGCAAACCAGATCTGATCAGCATATGCTGCCTCAGCACAGTGGGCTGCTTCTCTGTTGTTTTCTCGCCATATTTAATGATTTGTTTAACATTTACCATTCCTAATGTTTTCCTCGCTTTGTTTTTGCCCCCAGCACTCTCTTCTCTCGCTGATGTTTTGGCAGCCCGGGCTGCAAAAAAAGAGAGAGACACAGAGAGGAAGAGAGGGCTCGGCATCTGCAGTACACACATGCATGTGCACAGAAATATAGCGCGTATAGACACACACACACACACGTTAGCATATTTATATATTTATTTAATTTAACATAGAGACAATAAAGCGCACACTGGCCTCTCCAGTCAGTCACACATATATACACACCATCTTTCTCTTAAATACTACTTCCTCAGTGCCTCTGCTCAATATACACTCACACAAACACACACACACACACACACACACACACACGTCCCAATACACAATGCTGACTTCTCATTTTGCCCTACAATTGCAGCTCAGCTTGGCTCAGCTCAGCAACAACAGAACTCTGCTCTTTGCTCTTTTCCTACCCCCCTCCCCTTGTTTTTGCTTAACAACCCCTCACACACACACACACACACACACACAAACGTGCGCAAACACACTCACACGCCTCCATCACATCCACTACACGTCTTTTCCCTCCAAATCCCTGTCTTTTCTTTTGCTGATTACGGTAGTAGGGCCTTTTGAATTATTTAAGGCAGTCGGAGCAGCCAGAAAGACCCCCAGTGCTCCCAAAAGAGATGATCTGTCTGCCGAGAGAGAGCGAGGAGGAGGAGAGAGGGAAAGACAGGGGAAGAGAGAGGGAGAAAGATAAGGTTTTGCTGACGTGAGCATTCTGTACACAGACCAGAAGCACTTGTCAAGCTGTTGTTCCCTCTTTCGCAGTCTCTTTCACACGCACACACTAGACATAGACTCACACACACACACACACACAGACACACTGATGTGAGCTAACGTGGAGTGATTTGCACAAATTGGAGCTTGTATAAAGATTCACACACTCATATACACACATACACAGGCAGAGTAATACACGCAGATCTGCATGCATTTTAAATCTCTCGCATGCAAACACATGCAGTTATGAATGTAGACTAAGACACAATGACAATAAGTAGAGATGTCGTGATACCAGTTTTGCCTTCCAAATACTGATGCCATGCTTTAAGTTTTTGTATTGGCCGATACTGAGTACCGATCTGATTCAAGCGCGTTAAACAATATATGTTATATTTGTTTTAACGGCCGTATGGATGTTATGGATGTGCTTATAGTTGCACAAGTCGATTGCAGTTAATGAATATTGGCTAGTAAACTATTAAGTTGCATACAGGAGTGCAGAACGCTGCTGGGAGGTATGAAGGTCCTGTTTTGAATAGAAAAAGTAGGAGGTATCAGATCAGTGCATAGAGTCGTCTACTCGTTGTTACTCGATCCAGCATTTTAGGCAGTGTGACAGGCATTTCTGATACTGTTTTCAGGAGCGGAACAACAGTGAGGCATATAAAATCTTTCACACACACACACACACACACACTCACACACACACACTTTCTGTATTGAGCTTCGGCCATAGGGCTGTTTCAATGGTGGAAAGTAACCAAGTGCATTTACTCAAGCAATGTTGAGGTAGTTGTTCTTTGCTTGAGTAATTCCATTTTATTACACTTAAAACTTCTGCTCCACTACATTTCACATGTACTTTTTCTTTCACTATGTTTATGTATTAATTTTTAGATCGATTCAGGGTAATACAAAATAAGAAGTATGATAAGTACTTCAAATTAGCTCCACCTTTACCAGCTGCAACAAGTGATACACGATAATTAATACATCAATATTTATAATCCAATTATATGCATCATTCTTAAATGGGACACTTTTGCTTTTGATACTTTAATATATTTTAATGATGATACTTTTTTTACTTTAACTTAATTAAAATTTCTGAATTAATGATTTTTTACTTGTAGAATATTTGTACAACCTATACCAATAACTTCTGTACACAAACAGTAGGGGAAGTAGCATTCAGTTACTTAAGTAAAAATAGCAGTATGTTAAAAAAATACTACATACTTACAGTCAAAGTCCTGCGTTCATATTTTTTTAAGTAAACATGCAGAAGTATTATCAGTGAAATGTGCCCCTTCTAAAGTATAATTATATGTATATTATAACTGATGCTTGAAGATGTGAGCATAATTTTGAAAATGTACAGTAGCTGGTTGAGGTGGCACAGATTTGACTACTACTATTTATTGCTTCCTACATATACTTTTGGGTATATAAGAGTATTTAAATCTATTTAAATCTATAATATAGCATCACATTTTATAAGCTGGTTCAGATTGAAACTCTAACCAAAATAAGATGTTCAGTTACCATAGCTGTAAAATAAATGTGATTGGGTAAAAAGTACAATATTTACTTCCCAAATGTAGTGAAGTACAATATAACTTAAAATGGAAACATTCAAGTAGAGTGGAAATACCTCAAACCTGTACATAAAAAACAGTACTTGATGTACTTTCCACCTCTGAGTCCAAACACACACACATGTTGACTCATTTGGGTTGTCTAACTTTAGCTCACTCAAGTGTCACACTGACACCAAAGAGGTGGGTGAATGAACCCAACAGTGATGGATGCTTTTATACAAAGAAAATTAAATTCTTCCCCCGCTTTCTCTGTCTCTCTCTCTCCCCAGCAGCTACAGGACGGCTACAGCAACAATAACAGCAGCAGTGGCTCCCAGCAGTGTGTGTCCCAGCCGGCCACGCCAGGCGGTGCCCTGCCCGTGCCCTCCCCCCTCTCACCCAGCCCAGCCAGCCTCTCCTCCTACCACGGAGATGACAGCGACAGCATCAGCAGTCCCCCATGGCCCCTCAAGACCCCCTCCAGTCCTGTAAGAGCCAGAAACTCAGACACTATTGTTTGAATGGATGTGTGCATTTACTGAATAAGTCGCATTAACATATAGACACAGAGACCAGAGACCAGCTGAATTTCCCTTTATGAACAATCATGTCAGTACAAGATGTTCGTTTGATTGAGTCATGTATGACTGAGGGATTATTCTGTAATTACTC
The DNA here is from genome assembly GCF_965226575.1 of Pagrus pagrus. NCBI lineage: Eukaryota > Metazoa > Chordata > Actinopteri > Spariformes > Sparidae > Pagrus > Pagrus pagrus. The sequence continues at coordinate 11,494,713 of NC_140202.1, forward strand.
GATCAAAAGTATTCTTCAGAAAAGTCTGGAAAGGAGCCAGACGTGGTGGTTTGGGATTAAACTTTGTCCACCAGTGTGGACTTGAGGGGTATGAGTGTGCTGTGAATGAAGTAAACACAGGCTGCACACTGAACAAAATGCTCTAAAGAAGTGTTTATTTTTGCTTGGTCATTTAACGGAGGGCCTACTTCAGAATGTGTAAATATGGGATGAAACTTTAATGATCCCCGTGGGGAGAGTGGGCTGTTGTAGCAGAAAACTGCAGTGGGATACAGCAAAGAAAAATAAAGCGCAGGATAGACTATATAAGACAATCTGTAGTATATACTGACTACCACAAGCTGATTCTTCTCTTTTTTGTTCTTCATCACTCTACAGAAAGCCAACCCTAACTCCTCCACCCTCAGCGGGGAGCGAATCACACGCCTGTTTGAGCTGGGTGTGGAGCCAGAGAGGCGGGGCTGGGTGGAGCGATACCTGAACTTCATGGAGGAGAGGGGCACACCTGTCGCCCAGCTTCCCGCTGTGGGCAAGAAGCCGCTGGACCTCTGGAAGCTCTACATAGCTGTTCGAGAGATCGGAGGCCTCGCCATGGTAAAGTAGCGGGAACATGCCTGATGTTGACATGTTGGGATAATGTTAGAGATGACAGACTGTTCAACACGTACCGTAAACTCATCTCATTCTGCCCATGTACACCAGTTATTTAACATTCTCCATCAGCACACTAAAACAGTGTGGCATATGGTGTGCTTGTAAATGTGGAGAGATGTACTCAGGAGAATGAGATTCATGAAATAAATCTTGGAGAAGCCACATTTCCTGAAAATGTCACAACACTTTAGTCCTGACAAAACACCATGTGTGTCAAACTGCATGTGATAAAAATGTAAAATATATAAAGGTTAAAGTTAATACCAATGGTTGCGAGATTTAACGGGAAGCCTAAAGAAACCAGGGAAAGGGCATGCATGATGTGGCCAAAAGTATGTGGACGCGCAGAGATTTGGTCTCCTACAGCCACAATAGCGTCAATGAGATCGACCACTGTGTTGTATAACAGGAAACCGGAGCTATCAGGTACATGAAAATGTCAGGAAACCCACATATGGATCACAGTTGAAAACAACTACCTTTAATTTAAGCAGATAATGGTTTATTTGACTCCCAGTGTTGTGGTTTCCCCCTCCTAAAAGCAGCTATGTTGCCAGATGGTTTGCCAGAGCATGACCTCTATTCTCTAAAAAATAAATATATTTTTTTTGTTAATATAAGGATTTCCTAAAACTGGATCTGAGAAACTGTGAAAATCAGCCGATTGTAGTCAAAGTTGTCCACATACTTTTGGCCATATAATATAGTATGTTTTTTGGTGTCAGGTAATTAATAGCTATGTGAAAATGATGTGCACTACTCATGAGTGACCTACAACTCTGTGGTCATAGTAAATACACAAGCATTAAGTGGGCAGCCATGGAATTAATGGATTATTTTGAACAAATTCAGCAGGCTGTGGTCGACCATCCTTTACGCAAAATGACAAGTGGGTGGCTGATACTACCGGAGTACATGAGGACAGATACAGGAGTATAAACCCTACACTCACACACATTTGACTCACTAATGTCGTGTCCTCCACCGTTCAGGTAAACAAAAACAAGAAGTGGCGCGAGCTGTCCACCAACCTGAACGTGGGCACGTCCAGCAGCTCGGCCAGCTCGCTCAAGAAGCAGTACATCCAGTATCTGTTCGCCTATGAGTGCAAGATGGAGAGGGGAGAGGAGCCGCCGGCAGACAGCAGCAGCAGCAGCAGCAGCATAGCTGGAGGGGACAGCAGGAAGCAGGTCAAGATCCAGCCACCCTCACCTGGTAAGGCCTGATAACAGAGCAGTTCGCTGGGTTTTTTTTTCTCCACCACTCCACTCTCCCATCTGTCGGCAGCCAAACAACAGGTGCTGCTGATCAAACTACAGGTGTCAGGAATCATCAGAGAAACAGCGATCTGTATTCATGGCAATGTAGCAGGCGACACCACCACAATAAAGGCCTTGCAGCTGAGTCAGAAACCTTTGAGTGAAGGTAGCTGCCATGCTAGCATGTTGGAGGAATGGCAGGAATATCAGTAGCACAGTGATGCCGATTCATAGGAAAGATTAATTAACAGGTTGTGTAAATTTGTTCCCCTGTGTAGGTTGGAAAAACATTGATTTAGCAAAGAAATAAAAGGTAATGTTAATAGTCGGAGCTATGTTGTATCAGCTGCTGTGCACATTAAATGAATTAGCCCAAACTTGCCAAACCAGGTAACACTATCTAAACATGAAATTAAAATGATTCATTACAAGCCCAAAATATCTAATATTAACTGACACTGCAAAGACATTTCATAGATCCATGGACCTCCATTATCGCAGCCAGAGAGTGCATTAAATCACCAACAACAGACTTTCATTTCCACATTTTTTCAGATATTTTAAGAAATGTGTAAAAGGAGGAGGAGGTGTCGTGGGAGGGTAATTACCTGATGTCATGTCTTATGTCCTTTTTTCACAGATAATTGAAACCTTACGCTGATATTAAGATTAGATAACGCATAAAGAAATGCAAATCTAACATTAACAACATACCTTTTCACTTACCTCTAGTGTTATTTACCCAGTGGTGGAAAGTAACTAAGTACATGTATTCAAGCGCTGTACTTAAGTACAGTTTTCATGTACTTGTACTTTGTTTGATTATTTTCAATGTTATACTGCTTTATACTTCTACTCTGTGACACTTTGTAAGCAAACATTTTAAATAATGAGGCACCATATTATTAGATGTTCTTAATGAAGCAAAACAGCCATTTAAACCATTAAGTAGACAATGAGAGGACGACAAGGCAGGTTTCACCAGTGAAGGGGTTGTTGTGACACTAAACAAGATCTTTTCAGGTGCACTATAGGATGTAAATTCCTTTAATCATTGCCTCTTCGAAGGAGGAAGTTCTGATTTCCAGTTTTGCAGAATACACTTTTTCCCAGCTGTGCCTGTGAGTAATATGAAGTGTTTTTTTCTTATTAAAGTTTATTTTGAGACCTTGAATGCCTCCAAAAATCCAGATCCTGGGGTCAGATAAGATTTGGGTTTTAATAGTATCAGAAGTTATTCTATTTATGTATTTCCAGAATTGCAGAGCATATGAAGTAAATCTCTATCACAGGTTATACATCTCTGGCATTTGCAAGAGGTATCATGGTGTATTATATGCAGTCTATCTGCAGTGTAACATGTTCTATTCAAGATAATAAACTGTATTTGTCTGTGTTGTCTGGCTGAGATTAGTACAGTCTGAGACATTTCAAGGATATTACACCAGTCGACATCATTATTGTAGCATTCAAGATCTGGCAAGAAAATCAGGGCTGTCAAATAAGTTTGGCCCACCCAGTGTTTCTAGCAGTAAATTAAGGCAACTTGGAATCCTAGTACTGTTTTGCATTTTTGCATTTTTTACGTTTTACATTATTCCACATTTAAGTTTCAGTTTTTGCCCTCCAAGGGAAAAAGTTTGGGCACCCCTGCATAAGCTAAATTTAAAATAAGTAAAAGATCAGACTACTTCTTCCACCAATGTATTTACCCATGTAGAGAGTTTTTCAGTTTTACTTTGTGTGACATTTTCAACCAAATACAACTGAGCAACAGACCTCAACACGATCTGCATTGCAAACACAGCTTGTTGTATGTTTTTCTGCAATTTGGCTAAACTAAGCCCTTTAACAACTTACACTACCACAGCCAGCATGGTGGTGGCAAGCACAGTGCATGATCATTATTAAAAATAGCATACAAGATTGCAATACAGATACGCGAACACACCTTAAAACCCACGAGAGACAAGTGAACATTAACACTGTTTTGATGAGGTGATTCTTAGTCTAATGAAGGTGAGCCACGTTACGATCACCATTCGTACCTCAAACCCGGGACTCCGCCGTGATTTGATTACAGTGCTTCCGAGGTTAAGTAATATTGTTTTGGTGCTTTTTGTTTGTGTGTATCGCCCGCTCGCACCGCGTGTCTCTGTGCACGGTTATGACGTGAGGATCAGAAGAGGAGAGAGAAAGAGCGTCAGCGATATAGAGCGGTAAGGTCACGTCTCTAATTTGCAGCGGAGATGAGAAAAGTGACCCTGGCTTTTAAATAGAACATCAGAGCACTTCACCTGCCGGAGACACTGCAGATTGCTTTTGCTGGTGGGTGGAAAGGAGCACCTGCCTTCATTTGAATATACACACACATACATGTAGCGCACATGAGCCACACACACACACACACACACACACACACATATATACAAACACATATGAATGAATTCCCTTTTGCTCATGACACTTTATAATTCATAATGCAGCCCTCTCTCATCTGTTCAAGAGGATCTAGCCACATCTTTTTGATAGAATTTTCACATCAACAAAATCAGAGATAGAGACGGGTGAAAAACTGACGGAAAGATCTGACTAAATGAGTCGAGACATAACAAATGGAGATGCTTCCACACAGGTGCACTGCACGGTACAATTAGGCAATTAACATCCAATCATGCTCTGTGGCATGTATAGAAATGCTGAGCAGGCCCAGTTCATTCTGATTTTGTACCATGAAGGCAAAAGGGAAAGATCTAAGTGACTTATTTTACTTATTACCTGAGTGTATTTCAATAGTTTTGGTCATCATTCTCGTGATTGTTCTCAAGTTAACTCCAGTGATCCGGGAACACAGAGAGTGCTTTAAAGGAAAACAAGCATGCAGATGATCAGACAGATTTTTAATAACCCCCCCAGGCAAGATAAACTTTCAAAGCAAACTGTTAAATTATTAGCCAAACTGTTGGCTGTTAACTTCCATCACAGTTTACAGATCGACTGCCTGGCTCAGTTTTGAGCTACCACACAGGAATCACTGCGACCTGTGCATCGGGCGTTGTTAATGTTATTATTATCAATATTATTATTTTGTATTGTTCGCATGTTTTGTGATTCCCACCTCAGAGATTGTGTAGTTTAAAAAGGAATTGTTGCTCGACTAGAAGTATTACCACATAATTTAATGAATATAAAAGAATAACAAAGAAAAATCAGCGCAAACCTCACTTTATGATAAATTGTCTACTTCTAAAATCAAATTTCATTTACGGTGAGATATCCCAAGAGGATGAGGGATCTATTCCTGTGAAGTAATAACCTTTAAATCAGAGGAAAACATTCAACTGTAATTATTACTGACATTTCAGGTGCGCTCACTTTCAGTTTCACCTCCAAATAAAGTGGTAGCGTTAATCTGGCTACTTGTTTACAACCTGTATGATTGTCGTCTCTTGCTCAAGTGTAGCAATGTCGCCTTGTTGACAGATAGTAGCAGTTACTTTGACCAGAACAGTGTTATCATTACCAGCAGACATGATGGCCGAACCTTCGACACAAGTTGTAATGCAACAGAATTTCTCTTCAAGGCTCACAAAGTCTTTGAATTTGGTGAGATGGAACGTACATCATACACATACATCACAATTTTGAGGTATGGAGGACTGAAAGTGCCAAAATCAAAAATGAATGAAGAAATAAATAAATGGCTCCATAAATAAATTGCTATGCCATTAAACAAACCGAAAAGAAAAGTGAAAATAAATGTAGGCTTTATCTGATTTATAAAATGTGACACAATCAATATTTGTGCTTCAATTTGCCGCTTTATTTATTTACCTTTGTATTAATTCGACTATTTTATTACTTCCCCATTGTCACAATTCAAAGTAGGACCCAAATGCAGGCACACATAGACAGGCAACAAAAACTGGCAACAAAAAGGCAGGCAAAGGAAAATACCAAAGTAATACAGAAACTGATGACAAACCAGAAAACCACAAGGAACAAATCAGGAACACGGGGAACACACGAGTGTCGGGAAACACAGACCAACCAGCGATGCGTGAGGGAACAACACAGGCTTAAACACAAAATGAACTAACGAAGGGATGAGCTGCATGTAGAGAAACACACTTTAACATTTCCTTGTCCATTTCTGCTTCATCATGCAAATGAATGGGGCTGTCAATCAAAGTGCGTCATGATTGGTTATGTGATTACATTAAGCGAAATGAATGCACACATCCATCATAATGAAAACAAATAGCATTTTAAGACGACATACTGTAGACAAAGTGAGTTGAAAAACGGACATCATTGTAGTTTCGGTATGGTTAAACACATTTGTCTTAAACACTTTTATTACTTACACACCCTAACTCTGAAACATGTTCTGAATCACAGAAATAAATCGCATCCATTTCCTCGTTATACCTCTGTGTTGATCTGCTATCTGTGCTCTCCTGCTCCAAACTGCCCTACTGACACCCTGCCAGCCTATATATAGACTGACAGCCCAATGATGTCACTGAGGGAGCTTGTCCAGCGGGCTGGTGGGGGTTGGTGGGGTGGAGAGTGTGTGTGTGTATGTGTAGTAGTAGTGGTGGTGGTGGCGGCGGCGTGTAGGGAGTGATTAATGAGGACTGGAATGTAGAACGTAAACAAACTCGACCTCGCCGTCACCTTTCATTCACAAAAATGGCTCGGCTGACTGACTTTTTTTTTTTCCTCCCCCCCCCCACCAACCACCACCACCCCTCTGGATTATGTCACCCGCTGACACACACACATACACACACTTTTTTTTTCCCTCATCGCCTCCTCTGTCATTCTTGTCTCCCTCTAAATGTGGAGCAGAGGGCACTCTGAGTTCACGCTCTCCTCCATCTTCATACCCCCGCCGCTCGGTATTATGTATCCGTCTGGCCGCCTGCTCTTGAGGAATGGCAAGCGCCTTAACCTCGGCTAACCCCGCCATTGTTTGCGCTTGTCTTCGTGTGCGTGTCTGTGCGCGTTCATGTTTGTCTGAAGCGGGGATATCCCATGGAAGTGAAGAATCCTTAATGCGCGCTGCCCCTTCGTTGCCCTCTCTCCTACCTCTGCTCATCTTCATGGGATAACCATCTCTCTCTGTCTCTCTCTCTTGCTCTCTCTTTCTCCCTCGTCTCCTGTGATGTAGTGGCAGGGGGTATCATTGAATAATTCAGAATTAGCATGAATCTTTAAAGCTTAAGTCTTTCTCCTTTTTTTCCTTTTTTTTTCCTGTGGAAACGTGCGGTGCAGGGAAAGGCCATTGAGGCTGCTCCAGAGAAAGTCTTCTTACGCTAAATGCTCATTAGGATACTTTCATATTCTCTCCCGCTCCGTCTTTGTCATCTTTTAGCCGGAACGGGCTATGTTTTCCATTAAACCTGCTTCTGGGAATTTGTATCCCTTGGTTTTATCTGGTTGGGGGTTCTCTCTGTAGCTCAGCATTCTTGTGATTTTCCAGTCATCTGATTTGAGAAATTCACAGAAATGTGAAACCCAATTTTAACCCCAGTTTGAGTCTCTGTGTGAGGGAGGATGTATTTTTTCTAGAAGGAGGTCACAAGCACATGTTTTCTCCAGCTCCACGCTCACTCTCAAGGGATGTATTGGCTTGCGCAGAACTTGATTTTACCCAATATGGTAGATATACAATATATTTCCCTCAAATGCATCTGTCCCCTCAAGCTTAGCCCTCCACATGAACCCTCATCAAGTCCACGGCACACCTAAAAAAAGAAAGCAAGTTAAACCATCTTCAAACAGCTTCCAAATTAAGAGCTGTGCTGCGACCCCCCCCCCAAGTGAGCAGTTCCCTCTGAGAAATCCTTCCCTTCTCACCTCAGTGTCCTCTCCTTCTCTCCCTCCTCCTCCTCCTCCTCCTCCTCCGCTGGTAAGCAGTTCCTCTGTACTCGTCCTCTCTGCCCTCGTGTAGGCCGTTTGCTCCAGCTCACTTCTCATGTAGGGCGCCACTGTTAGTGCTTTGGCCTTAAGTCCAAAGTTATCTCTCTAATACAGCACCTTGCTGCAGCCAAAAGCCCACTATGGTTGCTCTAACTCGAACCAGCTTTAAGATGGTATCTGAAGACATGCGGCGGAGCCCTGCGGTCTGAATGTGTTACCGTTTTTTACTGTGAGTGTCTTGAATCATCGAGCTATGATAATAATCATAATAATAAGGATTCTTATGTCTTCCAGCTAATTCAGGCGGCTCCCTCCAAGGCCCACAGACGCCCCAGTCCTCTGGCAGCAGCTCTACAGCAGAGGCGGCAGGGGATCTGAAACCCCCCACACCTGCCACCACCCCCCTGGGACAGGTCACACCACTGCCCCCCAACAGGTACCACACAGACAGACTTACACTAATAGTACTGCTCTGAGTTATTATGCTGCTTTTACTACTGCTGTTACTGGTATTAATATAACTACTTTATTAATACCGTTTGTTTCTCTTCCAATTCGTCTTCATTGTCTTCATTGTTAATTGACTTGATTTTCTTAATACAAGATATTTTCCTGATGTAAAAACAAGGACTGTCTGTTGATGTATGGTGTAAACATACATTGTAAATCTTGTCTCATCGAAACATCTATAGTATAGAGAAGCAGTATTTTATGAAGGGTCAAATATCACTATGTGCTGTTAACATCAGTTATACTAACCCATTAGAACAAGAACTGAAGTGCTTTATGTGAGATTGAAGACTAAATCCTTTTTACGTTTTCTTGCTCTTTATATGGTGCCTCAAGGCTTTTACTTTTTTGTAAAAATGTCCTTCTCTGCTGACTTCTTGTTGTTTGATTATGAAATGTGGGAGCTTTTCTTTGTGGCAGATTTGCACCCTAGCAGAGTAAACGTTCTTTAGAGTTCTTTCTTTGTGATTTTAGTTGTATTCTTGTCTAACAAGTGTTGTTTAACCTCTGCAGTCATTCATTTGGTGTCGAAAATATAAAAATATCGAAACGATATCGAAACAAGTAAATAAATACATGTACTTATATATATGGTACTTTATACTTTTTATGATACTTACTTACTCCAACTATATTATCAGTTTATAAAAATATGATGCATTATTAGATTCTGTAACAGTATATAAAGGTCATAAAAATGTAGCTTTAATTAAAAGTGCAATATGTAAGATTTAGTTGATAACATACAAAAATTAAATAAAACTATCAACAATTAACAGTTTCAACATTATGATGTCTGTGTATGCTAACCAGCAAGCCCTGGCCACATGGATGATTCTTACATATTGCACCTTAAACCAGCTACAACATAAAGTGCTCCATACAGGTCTACAGTTGCTCTTCTGTAATAATACGTCAGTAGTGTAAGATCACTCTGACAGGTGTCATTTCACATGAGGAGTACTTTTACTTTGAACATTTTTGACTGCATTTTCCTGTTTCTCTTTTTATTTTACGTTAAATCTTGAATGCAACGCTGACAACAGACTACCTTTGCTGTCACTACTAGTGCAACTATCGTCTTCGTATACGTTTTATCAGAAATATTTTGCATCAAAAGTAAACATCCATCATTAAAATACTTAAAAAATGACAACGAAAATGAAAAACTGAAGTCTAAATAGAACTGCCTCGCAACAAAGATCATAACCATATTATCAGTGTATGCAATCCATGGACTCCACCTCTCTCACACAGCTTCCACCTTCTCTTCTCCCTGTCCCTCCCTCCCTCCTCGTCTTGTCCAGGAGCAGTGTCAGTGTACAGGACCCCTTCTCAGAGGTGAGCGACCCGGCCTTCCAGAAGCGTGCCACCTCCCTGCCCCCCTCGGCTCCTTACCAGCAGGGCCTCAGCATGCCTGACATGATGATGAGGATGCAGTACGACACCAAGGACCCCTTCGCCGGGATGAGGAAGAGTGAGTGAGGAGCACGCTGTGACACCCTTTCACCTAAACACTAAAAACCTAGACCTGATTCCCCAGTCTCACAGAATATTCTGAGACTGAATGAAATGTTTTTTGCTGTTGCTGCAACTAACACAGAAAACCATTTAACTCAACTGCGCATAGCTTTTAAAAGAAGGTACTCAAATTCAAAACTGCATCTTTACCTTTATTCAAACTTAAATGGCTCTTTGTCAAAATGACTCATGTATCCCAAAGCCATTGTTCTTCCGTCTGTCTCCTTGGTCTAATTGATTGTCTAGTCACCATGTCGTCTTAGATCAGGACAGATGTGTGCGCGTGTGTGTGTGTGTGTGTGTGTGTGTGTGTGTGTGTTTTACTACTAGAACTATGAAAGGAGATATGAATTGTTTGTTATAGCACACAGCCCTTTATCGAAAAACACACCAGCTCGTCTGATGTTCTTGTATCTTAGCCCTCGTCTCATCCTAACTTTGTTCATCCTTTTCATCCTCCTCGTGTTCAACCTTTCATCCTTCCCGTCCTGCTGAGAAGCACCTGTTTTGACCAACTCATGTGGTTTAGTTTTCAGAACAAGCGGTAGTTCTAGAAAGGATAGCGGCTCCTCTGAAGGCTGAGGAGAATGGAGTCTGAATGAATAATATGGTGGATGTTAGCTGCATAACAACAGTTGCAGCCTCAGAACAATAGCCTTAATCAAGGAAAGTGGTGAATATTTATAGAGGAAGGCTGCCACCTGGTGGTGAGCAGAAAAACATAGTTCATGCATTTAAAAGAGTGAGTTTCATTTCCCCTATTTGCTTTCCTCTTTCACAGTGGCAGGAGCTGATCCATACATACCAGGCCAGATGCCCAGTGGAGGCATGCAGGAAATGTATGGTCGACCCCCATCAGCCTTGAGCATGAGCCAACGTTCACAGTATCCATACGGGCCGGGCTATGACAGGAGGTAGGCACACAATCACCATAAGGACCAGATTTCCCTAAATCGAGCTCTAAGGCCTCATGTGGTATTTTTATTAATTGCATGACGATTCTTCTGTTGTTTGATCCTCAGACCGGACCATGTCATGGGGATGGAGGGGAACATGGGTCCTCCTGGGAGTCAGAACAACATGGGACCTTCTAACAGTGAGGGCAGCATGTACTCTCCCAGTAGATACCCTTCACAGCAGAGGTCAGCACCAGTGTTTGTTTTGTGTGCGTGTAGAAGAGTACACTTGTGTAGAAAGTCAAATCAGTAGCAAAATTACACGTCTTCACTGTTGTGTTTCAGACACGACGGCTATGGTCAGCAGTATCCCGGCATGCCATATGGGATGCATCCATCTGGGATGTACCCACAGCAACAGGTGAGAGAGAGCTCACTTGTATGTAGTCGGTACTGTTTTTTTGAGTTGAAAAGAGTTTTACGATGTTCCCCTTCAAGTATTGAAGGAACATGGTGTGAGACTGGCCACAAAACTTCATAAGATCACATTTCAACCTACATATAGTGTACTGTATGATGTTGTTTTTATTATTTGCCATTTTATTATGATGAAACAAATGTAAATGATCATTTACATAAAGTAAAGTAAAGTTAAATTTGCATCATTTTAGCAGTCACCATGTTCATAAATAGGTTCATAAAAAGGTTTTTGTGCAATGTCATAAATGGGTATTATGGTTATGCACAGATCAGAGCTTACATAAAGACAGACAGTGTTATAAGATTAACCCAGTGCCAGAAATCTAATGTTAAAAACAGTACCTCTTAAACTGATTGAACCATATTAGAAACATTCAGAACAGTAGAAACCATATCACAAATTAAAAACTCATTTTAGGCCTCACACAGTGGTCTTTCCTACTGATCTGTTAATGCCTCTGAGCACATAAAAACCTGTCAGAACATTGCAAATGCAATATATACATGGATTAAAAACAAAACAAAAGAGACAGATTTATACAAAGGACTCAAAACCTGTCCTCACAGGGCATTCATTTTTGAGTCATGTAGGTGTAGCAGGGTACCTGTAGCCTTGTATTTGCTATTTTGTAAAGCAAATGTCTGCTATTGGATGTATTTTACATCTGAAATCCCAAACAAATGTATTTGAGAGAAGTTTCCATCTTAATGTTGTTGCTTAATTTTTATTCCTACTACACTTTTAGCACTTTAGGCTGCACCTTTGCCAAAAGGTGCTACACAAATAACTAACTGACTATTATTATTAAAGGAGCACGATGAAGTTTGGGCAAGACAAAACAAATTCAGACTGTTGTACTTTGTTTATATTTGGCAGACGCTGCCACCTTTCCAGCTTCAAACAGTATTCTGGGGACCGTATTGTCCTCTGAGAACAGCTTGTTTATTTAGTAATGGAAAAAATAAATGTTTACCTCATAAATATTGTAAATCCTGAGTTTGAATTTCTTCTCCAGAACATAGTGCTCCTTTAAGAGTATTAGTATATAACATGACTGTTAGTTACTGTTGCAGTAGAATGATAAGAAAGAATCTATCATGGCTGACAATAAACAATAACTTTTAACACCCTTTCTTCAGCAGGGCTACAAACGGCCCATGGACGGCATGTACGGCCCTCCACCCAAGAGACACGAGAGCGACATGTATGCCATGCAGTACGCCAACCAGCAGCCGGACATGTACAACCACTACGGCGGTGGGTACTCAGGCCCTGAACACAGACCCATCCAGGGACAGTTCCCCTTCCCCTACCCTCGAGACCGCATGGCCCCCTCAGGTCAGAGCCAGCACAGTATGATGGGCGGGGGGCCCACTCCTAACCATGCTGCCGATGGCCCCAACATGTGGCCGTCCAGGACAGACCTTGGCTATCCCTACCCCAACAGACAGGGGCCGCCATCACAAATGCCACCGTACGGCTCAATCGGTAGAGATGACATGGACGGAAGGCCCGGGCAGGAGCAGTGGCATCGTCAGTCTCCCTACATGTCGTCGTCAGGTGGAATGGCGACCCTGTCGTCACGCCAGCCATCTTCTTTTTCCAACTCTCCATCCATGGCCAACCACCTGCCCAGAGCACCCAGCCCAGGGGCTTTCCAGCGCTCCATGGACTCTAGGATGTCGCCCAGCAAAGCGGCGTTTATGTCACCCATGAAGATGCCCAAGCCAGGGATGACCATGATGGGCTCACAGGGCAGTGGACCCATTGGTCAGTTCCCTCCTAATCTGAGGCGGGACCTCAACTACCCACCTGGATCAGTGGAGGCCAGCATGCCTATTCTGAAGCCCCGACGGAAGCTCAATTCCAAGGACACCGGTGAGTCCCATTATATAATTGATAAGAGTTTTGAATTGGGCACTCTGGAGCACTTTTTAGTTTGAAAAGTTGTGGATTTACAGTTTTCTCATACATATGAAACACAATTTCAACTCTACTTTAGATGTAGAGCTAAACCTAATATTCAGGTAAAACTAGCACAACATGAGGTAAATTTTGTGAAAGGATTTACACTGATCTACTCTGTTCAATGCCCCTTTTATCATTTGGATAATGTCTGATCACTATTTTTTTTCTTTCCTGGTTCCAAAAATCCCACGGTTTTAATCCCAGGAACGCCTGAGGCCTGGCGTGTGATGATGTCTCTGAAGTCTGGCCTCCTGGCAGAGAGCACATGGGCTCTAGACACCATCAACATCCTGCTGTACGATGACAGCACAGTGGCCTCCTTTAGCCTCTCCCAGGTAAAACCAATTTCATGACTGCTTACTGACTGAACAGAATCATTTTGGCCACTCGAGCATGCTGTGACATTTATTTTTTACATTTCTCTCCATCTGACCAGTTGCCTGGATTCCTCGAGCTGATCGTGGAGTACTTCCGCCGTTTCTTGATTGAGATCTTTGGCATCCTGGAGGAGTTTGAAGTGGGAACCATAGCTCACAAAAGCTTTTTGGACCCTGCCTCTAACCAGACAGAAGAAGCCATTCCTGACCAGGAAACAGATTCTGCTCTCCCACCTGAATCTGAGTCCGCCCCAGCGGCAGAGACGCAGGTGGAGCAAGCAGGAGCCATCATGGAGGAGGCTCCACCAGCCACTGCAGAGCCTCAGAGCCTCAAAGCCTCGGAGTCAGCGGAAGTGAACGGTGAGAAAGAGGAGTCTGAGGTGAAGGAGGTAAAGAAGGAGGAGACAGAAGAGGACAAAGAGAAAGAGGCAAAAGAAGAAGAAGAGGAGAGTAAAAAGGAGTGTGTTGAGCAGCCTGTCACACAACTCGAACCCAAACCTAAACAAGCCAGTAAATACGATAAGCTCCCCATCAAGATTGTCCACAAAGAGGACCTGATTGAAGACATGACAGAGCACTTAGGTTACGTCACTGAGTTCACCAGCGGGTTGCTCCACTGGCAGGCTGGTGGAGGCGACTCCACCGCACACATTCAAACACAGTTTGAACCCCGGAGTGAACCACCTGTGAGGGCAGATGACATGACAAGAAAAGAAAACAAAGAGGAGAACAAGGTGGATGATGGGAAGAAACAACCACTCAAACATATCACTGCTACTATCGATGATGTTCTGTGTGCACGAGTTGACGCCCTCTCTTACGCCCACCCTGCACGCTCCTTGCCGTCCTACCCCTTCAGGGTGCATTCAGATGGAGAGCAGGACCACATCACCCTACTGGAGGATGAGCCTCGCTGCCTGGACGAGGCTCCGCTCTCCACCACCGCTGCCTGGCAGGACTCACTGGCCAAGCGGTGTGTATGCATATCCAACATCGTCCGGAGCCTGTCCTTTATCCCGGGGAACGACTTAGACATGTCACGCCACCCTGCTCTGGTGCTTCTCCTGGGAAGGCTGCTCCTGCTGCACCACCAGCACCCGGAGAGGAACAGGTCGCCCCCGAGCTACCAGAGGGACGAGCAGCAGGAGCGGGGGCTGTCGAGTAGCAAAGAAGAGTGGTGGTGGGAGTGTCTGAGTCTGCTCAGGGAGAACGCCATGGTCACTCTCGCCAACATCTCGGGTCAGCTGGATCTCTCCACCTATTCTGACACAATCTGCCTCCCCATCTTGGATGGCCTTCTCCACTGGATGGTGTGCCCCTCAGCTGAAGCCCAGGACCCCTTCCCGTCAGCAGCACCCCACTCCCAGCTCACTCCGCAGAGGCTGGTGCTGGAGTGCCTCTGCAAGCTGAGCATCCTGGGCGACAACGTTGACCTCCTGCTAGCGACACCGCCTTTCAGCCGGCAGGAGAAGCTCTTTACTGTCCTGGTGCGCTACGTGGGTCAGAGGAAGGCCCAGGTGTACAGGGAGATGGCAGTGGCTGTCCTCTCCCACCTGGCGCAAGGCGACCCCACGGCGGCACGTGCCATAGCCATGCAGAAGGGCAGCGTGGGTAACTTGGTTGGCTTCTTGGAGGACGGTGTCAGCATGGCGCAGTACCAGCAGAACCCTCACAGCCTGCTCCACATGGGGCACCCCCATATGGACCCGCCTAGCATAAACATGATGTGCAGAGCAGCTAAAGGCCTGCTGGCTATGGCTAAAGTGGAGGAGAACAAGACAGAGTTCGTGCTGTATGAAAGCAGATTATTAGACATCTCCATTTCCTCGGTGCTCAACACCGGAGTGGTGGCGATTATTTGCCAAGTTCTCTTTCACTTAGGGAAATCATGACAAGAGGAGAAGCAGGACTCACACAGCAGACGTTAGGCGGATAAGATATTTCTGTGTTTTCTATTTTTATTTATCAAAATGACAGAAAATGTTTGTTTTTTTTAAAGAAGTATCCACATAAAAAATATCTCTATATATGTATAGCTTCTGGGCCCTGTTAAAAAAGCGGGTTTGGGATTTGAAAGCTCATTTTAATACAAATATTTAATACCTGCTGGTGTTGGATTGCTACGTTTGATATTTGGTTTGGCATTTTGTTTTTGTTTTTTGTTCGTTTACTTTTTCAGCCAAAGCTGCCACCAGATTTTGGTGCTGAATTACGTGGTTCCTTTCGAGTCAATGAGTCGTGGAGATGTTTTTCAGTTTTATAAATGCTAATATACTCATCAACATTTTGTTAATGGAGAGTATTTATTTAAAATGTGACACTGTACAGTAGTTTGAACTTTTTTGCCAACGCTCGTGGAGGAAAAAAAAAACACTGACTTTTTAAAATTGAAATGTATATGTCTCCATCGCTGGAAGATAAATTGTGCAATAGGACTAGAGCAAGTTGTCCCTTTTTGAGAACAAGATGTAAAAAAAAAAAAAAAAAAAGACACCTGCAGTGTGTGCTTTAGGCCATGAGGAGGCAGCATTGCACCAGCCAATCAACATGAGAGGGGAGCATCTGTCAGAAGAAGTGTCTAATTTATCAATCATAGCCTCAACGACTTTCACAGATGAACTTTGTGTTTCCTATAAGCACTTGTGTTATGTCTGTATTTTTTCATCACTGTGTATATAAACCGTTGTACAATGGACGCACATGATTCTTTCAGTCTCAATCAAGCATAGCAAGAGGTGGGACTTTC
Organism: Pagrus pagrus; assembly: GCF_965226575.1. Classification (NCBI taxonomy): domain Eukaryota; kingdom Metazoa; phylum Chordata; class Actinopteri; order Spariformes; family Sparidae; genus Pagrus; species Pagrus pagrus. The sequence continues at coordinate 11,511,053 of NC_140202.1, forward strand.
TGACTATTATAACAAATGCTTTTATTGTTGGTAAAATTTGTTATTGTTATACATATTTTGTTAAAGGGGTCAAATATTTGAACATGGCAGATGTAACTGATGTTTCAATGTAAAAATTCCTGTATGCATTGTATTATAGCTGAGAAAACAATCGCTTTGGTAATCAAACGTGGAAGTGCCAGGGTGAGAGGATATCTAGGGGAGGTCACATAAGAAAACTGAACACATTTCTGTTCGTTACTGTCCTCCATTCATGTCAGTGGGCATATTTTTGAATCTAGATAATGCTCTAAAAGAAACGTGTGAAAAGAAACCTTCAAAATGTCCCGAGAAGCTCATTGTAAACTTTGCCTTTTTTCGTATGACTCCATGTCTCTCTTTTATTCAGTATACACATTTATACTCTGTGCTGCACATGTCACAAATAAATGTACGATGAACATCTTTAAGCACCGGAGACGTTGCATTATGTCCAGACAATCTTAGGCCAATAAAACAAACATCAACTGCTGACATGGACTGCCTTTTATTGATTTTATTTAAAATAACAGCCACAGGTGACTCACCTGGCCTTATAGTGAAATTATACAATGACTGAAATGCTGTCATTCAATGTCAATGTCATTTATATTACTACAATTTAAATATAAAAACAATTTCTTTTTTGTGTTGATGATAGCTAACAGTGATGCTGACAATAATGACTATTGCATTGCTGCCTGTCCGGAAATAGTAAGAGGAAGAGGTGACATGAGGTTTTCTGGAAATGTCAGTCCTTCCTGAATTGTGAACCATCTGTAACGCGTGGCTGTTTCAGGTCACAAACTATTGAGGAGGAAAGAGTCAATCTGAGGACGAGACACAAGCTCTTTCCCAACAATTTGCAATAACATTCAAGATGCTGATAACGGTGGTACTGCTTGCATTTACAAGAAAAAGAGTGATAATGTAATGAATATCTGAAGACACTGCAGGTACGACATCATCCCTCCTGTTTAGAGAGTTTAGTGATATCCATGCTGATATTAATACTCTCATCTCAGTCAGTTTTACATCCCTCAGTACAAATATAATTTAATGTCAGGGTATTAAATGCATCACTCATTCTTTGTGAGAGCAGCTCAAAGTTGCTGCTCCTTTGGACGATACTCAGGCAGCTATCAAAAAGAATTTAAAAGTGAATTTTGTGGTCTGTGTCCAATAAAAAGCCAAGTACCATGAGTACCGATTGTACTAACTCGTGTACAAAAATTAGTACTTTTTGTACTCGTCCAACCTAAACTCAGTTTTGAACAGCTCCTCTAAGTGCATCAGTTGTCATAATTTCCTCAGTAAGACAGAGGTCAATGACCTTTCCACCACTATTTTCAGCATGCACTGTGGTTTTTACCCCTCCTCTTCACAAAAGCCTTTTCTGTCTTCATGTCTAAAGTGCGCCCTGTCTGCTTCTGTGTCTGAAGTGCTTCATATCTCCCATAGGCTGTTTGAACACACTGTTTCAACTGAATTCACCATTTACAAATGATATATAATATAACATATCAACGTTAAACATGTCAATATGTTATTTTAAACAATACAGTTAACAGTAACTTATATAGGCTTCTTCTTTGTCATCTGTGGAGAAAGTCTCCAGACTCCCTTAAAAAAATGCTAAATTTTGAGAGTTGTTGCGTTAGGAGAAACTGTATAAACTTTGTGAAACGCTGTTTACAACACAGTCCAAACTATTTGGGCCTACTTCTTCATTCGGCAAATGTTATACATGAAGATATTACTTTCTTTGTGTAAAAATCTGTTTGTTTCAGTGATGCAGGTGTATATTTGCATATAGAGCAGGGATGTGATATCAGATCACAAGAGGTCACTCAAGACGCATGTCGAGACACATTTCATGCCAGATGTGAGTTGACAGGCTTGAAGCTACCCAAGCTACTCAGAAGTGATCTGATCAGTCAGGACGGGTGGTAAAACAAAATGTGATGAGCCTCACAGTCTCGTATCACCCAACTCTTTTTCTATTCAGGCATGACATCAACTTTCAAGAAAAAAGAGCCACCCACTGTGAGACTTTCCTGCCCCACAGGAGAACCTCTTTCCAGTAAAGTAAAGAGCACATGTACAATGGTCCTTTCTCACAGCAGATATTTTGATTTGTCATAGCAGGAAAAGCACAGGTGTGACCAACGTAAACGATGGCTTCATTCAAATAAGTGTTCCCATTAAGTCACGTCAGTGAGTGAGCATGCACAGAACCAGAGCCCTCGAACTAGCTCACCTAAATAGATTGAAGCCATCGTTAAAGGGGCACTATGCAGTTTTGGAGAATAAATTCCCACACAGAATTTAGATATTTTCAATATTAATGAGGTGATAATACACATGCAGAAATATTAATTTTTCCATAAATTAATAAACAAGCTGTTTTCAGTGGAAAATAAGGTCCCCAGACACTGTTTGAAGCTATCAGCTGGCAGGGTCCACCAAATATAAACAAAGTAAAACAGTATTAAATTGTGTTGTCCTTTAAGGTGAGTTTGTTTATTCATTTTATTCAGTCATGGAAACAAAAAGAGTTTGTTTATTTCGTTTGTTCAGGCATACAAAAAATCAGTCAATGAAGGTATTTCTCTTTTGGCTAAAATTCCTTTCCCAAAACTAAATAGTGCACCTTTAATATTATAATTTCCACTTTTCTAACCCTTTTCCTGGTTTGACAAGTCAAAATGTCTGCTGTGAAAAGGGTCAGTTGTTTTGGATTGTCCCATGTAGGCTCATGTTAGTTAGCTCTTTGCACTCTATTGTAAGATCTGACCTGCTATTTATGCACTCCAGTGAATTTAAGCATTTCTACAGACAAGGAATTTCCGCTCATTTCTTTTTTTTTTCACTTTTTTTCAAACTTTTAATTGAAAATCCCAAGACTGGACTATATTTGGCCTGCAACAACTGCAGCTTTATTCAGAACCTCTAGACATTTTGCCCATGCTAGACTAAAGCTAATATTTTTATGATAAATTTCCAGACTAGTGTTTATTATTATTATTTCTTAGACGCAGGCTCGTAGGTCTCTCTTGTTAACGAATGTGTGCAAGTTGTTGCGAATGAAAGCACAGACATCGGATTAGAATCAAGCAGACGTAAACACAGCACAAACTCTGCTGTCTTGGTATTAATGTCTGCTACACTCCCTCTAACTTTAGCTGATTTTAATCAATTTTATAGAAAGAAGAAGTGTCGAATAAAGACGACAGTTACTCATCACTATTCTTCTGCTTTCTGTTTATTTTGTCTGTCTGAATGGAGTCCTCAGTTTGTTTCTTTTTCCCAGAATATACTTCCTCTTTAGTTGGAACTTGACGTCTTTCTCCCTCCTCTCCTTTGCCAAGGGGAAATGTGGGCATAATATCAAGTCCTATTTTAAGCCGCCTTTAATAATTGCATTCCTGAAGTTGACAACACAGGCGATAAACAGGTCGGATTTCAAAGAATGATTGTTAGCCGGGTTGTTCAGCTGCAGAGAGGTACAATCACTCATCTTCACTTCATTAAAATCTTACTGACACCTCTGAACTAATCATAGCATGCCTGAGAGGTGGTTAACAGCTTAACTGATTCCTAACCAAAGCATTTTTCTGTGGAGAAAGAAATGATTCACATGCTTTTATCTTGGCATTATAACTGTAGCTGTATTCTTGTCACACATATGCACCTGCACCTTATAAACTTAGCCTACATACCTGACTGACACTCATACCTTCCTGAGTGTATTCCCTTTCAGCTTGTCATTTAGAGTTTGGATAGAAAGTGGATTGCTGCACTTTTTCTGGTGATGGAGGATGCGTTTCACGTAGGCAGCCAACCGCAGGAGAAAACCTCCCACACTCCTGTGCCTCTGAGAAGCTGAGTCATCGGAGCTCTGACAGGATGGATGTGGTGGCTGAGAGGAAGCCAGGCCCGTCATTGGCTACTGCCGGCCTGGGTAACCTGCCATGCTGCCTCTCACCGCTAACGTAGGTAGATGAATGAGTGCTGGGTGAAAACAACAGGGACTGCTCTGACCTTTCCGGGGATGTGTTACAATGTATGTGTGTAAGCCGTGGTGTGTTTACCACGTCCAATAATTGTGGCCATTGAGAGTACATTGGACTCTTGATGAGGCTTTGATGTCACTGTGTTCTTTCATCCTGTCCAGCTCTCTAAACAAAACAATATTGCCTGGATGAGGCTTTGGCAGGATGTGATTCAGGCCCGTGTTGTTCTTGGATCCGGACTCAAAGACCCTATCATGTCCACCCATTTCCCAACACAAACGCAGCCATATGTCATCACACTGCCTAACGAGCCCCACACTTAAGGAATTAGTCCGCAGGGGGCTTACAGATCATTAGCGGCCATTGAAAACATCCACAGCTTTCCAACAGATTAAGTGAAACATGTGCCACTTGATAGCTTCGCATGCCCGGCAGTGGCAGCCAATCATGCTCTCAGTCAGCTTGCTGAAACATGACACAAGCTTACAGTGGAGTACCAGTTACTTGGAAATGATGTCAGCCAAGTATCTGTATGAAGTAATGTTGTTTGTGTGTCACATGGGTGATGATGTTTCACTTCCAGTCTGATCACTAGGCTCCATGATTGCTAAATCAAAGCACAAAACTGCAGAGAGAGAAAAAAGTTAACAATCAAGTCCTCTCACTTTACATGAAATGCAGCCAGACTTCTTTTCAGGGGCTAATTGTACAGCTGTGGGAGTGAACGAGCTAAACCGCCTGGGTGACTTCAGAGCTGAGGACAGGGAGGTGTGAGTGTGTGTGTGTGTGTGTGTTTGTCTGTGTGTATGTGTGGGTGGGTGGGTGCGTGCATGTGTAGGTGTTAAGAGGAGGACAGCTGACAGAGGAACTGGAGGCCGATGACGCAATCATCTGTACAAATGCTGCCTGAACAGGAACTTGCATCATCAGAGAACTGTACTTGGCCCTGGGAGCGGAGCACTAGCTGTGTGGCGACATCACTGTACGTGTGATGACTGCTGGTGCCCACGCGTAATAAATGATTTACTGTCAATAATGATGTTTGTTTTGTCAGTCATTTATCACCTTCCTGAATCAGGTCGATTCGTTCAATAATCGTACTTCCTGTTGCAGCTCCTAGGGAACATTACTGGAGGGATTTTTGCAGGTGAGACCAGAAGTATCATACCTATAAATGCGTAATTATTCCTGGGGGACACCTAGAGACACTGTCCTCCTGACTCAGATTTCATGTTTATGGGGTTATTTCCAAAAGAGTTTATTGGTACAGATCATGGATGTATTAAAAGGATTGGATATACTGTACTTCGATATAGCATCCAATTCACCCAGCATATGCACTTGTTTTTGCATCACTCCCTGCACATTTGCATTAGTGTCTTATTTCTAGCAGTGCGCATTGGTTCAACAGACATTTAACTGATAGGATGTCACACACATAAAAGTAGCTTTTCTGGCTCTGGGAAGGATTTTACAAACATTCAGTCTGCTCTGTCTTAAAAAGTAATATGACAAAGAATGTTAATCTGCCTTGTCTGGAGTTTGAGGTGTCCTGTCAACAGTTTGGAGAGATGGGTGTAATATGGAGAAAATCCTTTTAAAGGGTAACTCCAAAATTTTACACATCAAAGTGTGGTTACAGGTCTTGTGGAGTACTGCTGCATATGTGAAGACAGAAATATAAAGCCTTTTGCGGCCCCACAGGATGCTGCACATAATCTGATAAATTACCTCCAGTGATGTCACTCAGTGGCCAAATTGCATTGTGGGCTATGTAGGCAACGGGTTTTGAAAAGAAAGAAGAATACATAGAATAAAAGAGGCAATATCTCTGGTTCTGCTATACAGGTTTTGATCATTTGTTTATAAACTGTCCATAGTGAGTCCAATGGTGTTATAGGGGTGCAATGCTAGACCAGTGGACCTCTTTACAAAACCTGGCGCCTTCATTGATACCCTTTCAGTCCTGTTGTAGCAGCAGGCTATTCAAGTACAATATATTCCTATTCCTCTTTTACCTGGTAATTTTTGTCTTTCTGAAATAATAATAGTCAAGACAGACCAAAAGCATAATTGAAACGCTTCCTTATCTTTCAGGGGTGCCTCAACCCCAGTGTCACCCCATGCCCCTCCTTGGACGCGCCCCTGCTGGTGGGAAACCCCCCCTCTAATGGACGCCTGGAGGTCCCTGGACCACGGTTTGGAAACCTCTTTAACAGCTCGTCCTCCCTTTGCACCTCCTCAGTAGTGACTTCAGCCTCGGTCGGAGGGGGAGGAGCAGGCTGGGAGGCTCCGCTCTGCTCCCATGTTGATGTTTGTTGTTTGCGAGGGTGGCAGCAGCAGTGTGCGTGGAGAGGGACACAATGTAGACGGAGGGTTTGTCGACTGGCCTGCCTGCACGCTTCTTCAGGGGGGAGGATTTTTCCGCAACTTTTTCCCGAAAAACGAGGCTGAATGGTGAAGATATGTGATGATTATCGCTGTGAAACGCTCGGACATATGGTCGTAAAGGTCCTGCTTGGTTCGCGTTGTGCGCAAAGACTCGTAGTGTGTTTCTGAGCGACGGACGGCCAGTCAGGATGCCGGAGCTCGTCTGAGAGCACCCCCGTCGTGTGGTCTTTCTCTGGATCCCCCTTCCCCTTTTTTTTTTTAAACGAACTTCTGCCCGTCTCCAATTTGAAACTCATTTACCCTTTCAACTTCTGAAAAAATGGTGTTCTTCGCCTTGTCGTCGGCTCGCAACAAACCTGGATAACGAAAGGAGTAGCTACGTGACACCACCCAGACACGACGACCAGCGTTACTTTCCTTCGGTAAGGCAGCGCTTCAGCTGTCGCTTCGGCGGGCAGAGCAGACGAGCACAGCCGGGATGTGGAGCCGGGGTGTCTGTAGTGTTATGTGGCTGACAGCAGCAGCAGCAGCAGCAGCAGCCGGAGAGCACATTCAAACCTTCATGTTAGCTCCCCTCGAGTGGGAGAGTTAGAAGTAAGATAGCCGAGTCAAAGCGTGTAGTTATGCGGGTGAAGTGAGTGCACAGAGCTAGCCCTTAATTGCACAAGTTGCGCTAACATTAACTTAACAGTCGTTTCATTAACTTGCTAGCCGTGTTAGCTTTAGCTGCACTTTAGATTCACTTGCTATAAAATGCTAACCAGCTAACAAGGGCGCTGTAAACGTAAAGCTATGCTATGTGTGAGCTGCTTGTAAAGTTATTAGCTAAACTTGCTACACTGAACTTATGTGTTGTTTTGCTAAATTTACAGCTGTCTTAAAATATGCTACATGAATGCGATGCGAGTGCTAGCCAATTAGATATTAATAACAGGAAGTGAGTCTTGCACTTTTCACAAACTTTTTCTCACCTACACTGACCCCAGGCATTCAAAGTTGTGGTCCCAGCCTGTCTGCCGAGCTGAACTGGTTTATTCTCTCCACAGAGGCACATCTGCCCCGGGATTTATACAGCTGTGGGGATTTTTAATCAGCAGTCGATGCATCTCGGGGTGTCTGAGTCCATGAGAGAGTGCGAGTACAGCCAGATAAGCACTCGCAGCTCCACACCAATGGAGACCCCTTACAAGAAAAAGACCCCAAAGAAGAAGAAGTGGGAGTCCTTCCCAGGTCGGAATAAATTTTACTGCGATGGGAGGATTATGATGGCCAAGCAGACTGGGGTTTTCTACCTCACCCTTGTCCTCATTCTAGTGACTTGTGGACTTTTCTTCACCTTTGAGTAAGTATCGTTGAGAGTGTGTTGAGTCTCTGTGTGTGCTCCCATCTGCTATTTACTTGAGCACGTTGACTTTTGTGGATTAGGAATTTCATTTCATTTCGTGGGCTCAGCTGTCAGAGAAAAAGTTTAGATATAGGTCAGTTATGTCACCGGCATCCCTGGCATTATTTCCTATGATCTCTCCTCAGGGGCTCAGGGAGATGTCAGTACAAACTGGTCAAGGATTAGGCAGAGGCGTCTTTGTTTTAGGAGGTATAGAAGACATGACAATACATACAGTGTCTTTTGTAAAGGCAGCGTGTTTTGACAGGGGCGGCTGCTGGTGGAAAGTGCCCTGTGGTTGCGTTGAAAGGGTGTAGGTTTCCTCTTGATTTGTTTATGGCTTATGCATGCCCTTGCATGGTGTATGCATCTTTAAAAAGAGGCAGGCAGGTTTTTGTTCCAGATTTGCCATTGTTGTTTTGGCATTTTGCTCCTGCTGTCAGAAAGCATCCTCCAGCGAAAGGGCTCTTATTCAAACTGCTGTTGGCAGACATTACCTTTAAGGATAAGCAAACTCAAGAATGAAAATTCAGTCATTATCTACTCACCCCCATGCAGATGGAAAGTCGGCTGAAGTTACAGAGACCAAAATTATTTCTAAATCTTCACAGCAAAACAGTGTTGCAGCATTTTTCTAAATAACTGAAATAGGTGGAAAAGTAGAAAAAAAAAACAGCAGATAAAAAACATAAAATAGCTCAATACAGCTCATCTGGGGATGTCTTCAGAAGCCCCGAGGTCCCAAATTGATTTGAAAAGACGCTATTTACACAGTGAACAAGTGTACGAGCTTGTACACCCATTGCAGACGGTGTGTGAGCTAATGGTTTTAGCTCAGCAGCGTTACTGAAGATTCGGCTTTGAAAAGCGGTGTAAATAAGTCTTTTCAAATCAGTTTGGGATCTGGGGCTTGAGTGGAGCTGAGTGGACTGCGCCAGATGAGCTGTATGGAGCCATGTAATGTTTTTTAATGTTTAAAAACAAGTCCCCATGTACTTCAGTTGCTTAGGAGAATGCTGCAACGCTCGTTTGCTGTGAAGCTCAAGAAATGTTTTGTAGGCATCAAAACTTCACCCGACTTTCCATCGGCATGAGGGTGAGTGGATACTGACAGATTTTTCATTTTTGCGAAAACTTTTCCTTTAACTGGATTGTCCTTAGCAAGATATTGAATCCTGACGAGTTGCAGGGTTGTTTGAGTGGTAATTTGACCTTTTTAATGACAGCATGAAAACCGAGTGTCGGGTAAGCTTCCACTTTTTGTTTCTCATCAGTCTCAAATCTGTTTCCAGAGAACCACATCACCAATCATATGTAAGTTTAGTACTTTTCTTAATTTTCAAATGTCCCTGAAGTCTTGACTTTGTGACATGTCCCCAATGACTTATGGAGTAGAGTACAGTGTCAGTCCTTGTATGTGTGCCACTCGCTCCAGCTTAATCACACAATCCTCTCAAAGGAGCCCTCTGTCTTCATCCCACTGGTAGAACAACCTGTAATCATCACACAGAATATACTTCTCCACACTGTCTCATCCAGGCCTTCATCTTCACCTCTCTCCAGATGTCCTAAATTGGCCCAGTGTGACTGAAGTGCATGATACAGCATGTAGACGCACACACGCTGGAGCTTACCACGAGAGATAGTGCATTGTCTCTCCTCATTATTCCACAGTAATCACTTTGCATCTATCATCTCAGAAACCCCATCTATACCAGATAAGAATCCTGCTCCATCATGAGATTTGTTGCTCAATCAGACCGTCTTTATCAGGCTTAAGTGCTTTGGAGCCAGAGAAAGCTTAATAGGCAAAATATGTGCTGTGGTTGATGGCTGCTGTTTAGTATCTGCACCGTAAAGATAGTCTGTGCTTAGTGATCTTTGAGCGAATCAAAAGGTTGTAAATAGTGTTGCACAAAAGCACTATGATAAACAAAATATTAATTTATGTGAGTGTAAAACATTGTCCTATTTATTTAATAACTCAGACCATTCCGAAATGACTTAGTATGATGCATTTTTAGTTTCTAGTGATATGTTAGTGCCAAAAAACACAGTTGAGTAATCACTAATCATGTAAAGTAACAAACTATTTTGATAATCGGTAATTTTACTTATTTGTAAAGCTGATACAAGAAGCATTCCGTATCAGCTTCTCTAATTGAGTATTGACTGCTTTTGTCTATTTTTTATCTTTGTAAATTAAATATCTGACAAAACAAGACATTTAAAGTTATCACGTCACTATTTTCTGGTGAAAAGATTAAAAGATTAATTGAAAAATATTTGTCAAATGAAAAGAACTTCTCGCTGCAGCCATAACGTTTGGCTAAAAATGTGTTAAAGGGTAATTTTTAATAAATAAAATGCATGCACAGACTAATTTAGGTGGGCTTACACATGACTTGTGTCCTTCATATCACTGGCAGTCTTTTTTTTGTATGCCCATCGTGTGCAGTCCTCCACAGATGCAATACTGCATATCTATCAGCAGTGACCTCTGGACCACTTCATCTTTCAATACATTGTCACCTCAGTGGAGATACAGATGTAACCCATGACCAAAGGGCAGACTGCTAGAGGGAGGGCATTGCAGGCTAAAACCTCCAGCCCTCTTAACTATGGAACAGTTTTAGAAATGACTGAAATGGAAGGGAAACGTTCTGCAGTGTCCATTTGGACCTGGATGTTCATCAGCACCCACACGGAGGATGCCAGATTGGAGGATGCCAGATGCTTCCTGATGATACCCCTCTCCCCCCCTCAGATAGCTTCACTTCCTACACCGTGGCCAGACGATGAAGCCAGGCCGACTGTAGTGTCCTGTCCTGTTTGTTGTGACTACAGGGGACATTTTTCAGGAACACTATGCAACCACAAAGCCACTTTTCAGCTTAGCACCGTCCTCCCTGTTCAACTGTCCGTGCCTCCAGGCTGACCGAATCCTCCTGGCTCTCCTCTCCTCTCTCTCTCTCACTGTCTCCTCCTCACCCTACTCCCCTCAGCTGAAAAGGAGACATTTATCGGACAGGGCGATAGTCAGCAGACCTGCACACTGCCTTCTGTTGTCATTAACTGTAATGCGTTTCGATTAGATGTGTTTTTCTAACCCTGCTCCCAGCTTGTCACCATAGTGGAGAACTGCTGCTCCTCATTCAGTTTGAAAGAGCTTCTTTTGTCCTTGGAACTGCCTCTGTAGCCTATTATGGTGTTTTTAAAATGAGGCTGTGGTATGATGACACCCAGTCCATATCTATTTAAAGATGATATTCTGATTTGTGGAGTCCAGAAAGAGTCAGCAGATGGTGAGTGTTTAGGGATGGAGGCATGCACAGAACATTTACCCGGAGATATTTCTGCATCTCCATATTTCTTTTTGCTTGTTTTCTTTGTCTGTCTGAGGGGTGCTCAGCCATGCACAATAAACCCTGTTAGTGACCGGCAGACTTTGGTCTGTTTATTATTCTGTTGCTGCCCCCCCCCCCCCAGACATCCATGCGTGCTGTTATTGCACATGTTCTGTTCCTCATGTCTTGTAAAAGTTCACTCAGGCAGGTGTTTGAAGTTGTCTTCTGTTATGCTGTTTTGTTCAATGTGAAAATTGATCTCAAGTATTGCAGTTTTAGACAGAGAAGAAACACTTTGAGGTTGATGTTGAGGTGGGACAAAACCATAAGATGTGATGTGCTAGTCATCAGGACTGGGCTGTGAGACTAAGCAGTGAATAGTGGATACACGTGTTTTGGTGTTGATTATAAAAGGAGCGTTTATAGTGCTGAAATGAAATGGCTGCATTATTTTCGGGCTTTTAACCAAAGCACTTTATAAATTGCCTGTCATTCACACGCACTCACACACTGATGGCAGTTAGGTGCTGGCCCGACCATTTGGAGCACTTTTGGGTTTAATGTCTTTCCCAAAGACACTTTGTGATGTGCAGGAGCTGGGAGCCGAGCAACCAAGGCTCTGGTTTTGTCATTGAAATCATTGGTGAATCATCAATGCCTGTTACATTGTTTTTTAGTGAAACAGCTTTTTGAATGTGAGGGTATGGTTATTTCTTTACATATATGATGATAAACTCAATAACTTAACCATAATGGGCTCTGAGAAATTATAATAGGCATTTTATATATAAAACGATGAGTAAAGAAAATAATTTTCACATAAATTACTTTTATTATATATAATTACATAATTTTTTAATGAATTGTGTTTCATAATAAATGTGGATGAAATGATATTTGCATTAGGCTGTTTTTTGGACCGACATTAGCCCTGCATGCAGTTATCTACCAGTGTAGATTCCTGGTAGATAATTTTCTAACCTGTATTCCTTATGTATTTTTGTTGTAAAATCATGTCTTGTTGCATTATAAACCACTTTGCAGTGTTCTTGCACCTGGGAAGCCTTCAAATGTAAAGATCTGTCACTGAATCATATTTCATTGTCTCAGGGTACCTGAATCAACTCGCCCCCCAACAGTGTTGTGTTGTTTTAACGCTGGACTGGTTTTTGGTCTAACCACCTGGTTAGTCTATGGTGGAAATGACATGATGCGTAGGGAACTGTAGTCAATGTAACTAGACAACTGTAAATGTAAGAATTTGATTGATCAAGAATATATTACATCACGGCACACAAAGGAGGCATAGCAGTATTTGTTGTGTTGTCGGTGGTTGGATTTACATGTCATTTTCATTCATTTGGGTTAACTAGGTTCTGTGCAACTGTAAACTGTCGAGTGTTTTCCATACAACAGGAGCTGTACAGTAAAGGGTAACTGTTACCTTCATGACATATTGGTTGGATGTTACCCACTGGAGTTCACCCATATAGCACAGTCGCCTGCAGCTCCTTATCTGCGGAAGATACATTTCTTTTACCCTTCCTTTCTTGCAGATTTTTTGCAAAACTTAACTGCAGATGTTTTGCAGTGAGATGAGATGATGCATACAATTCACGATAAAGAAATTCTCACATTCTTAGATAAAAACAAAGCTTCACCCTAAGTGTATTGTCAGGCTATCAGGGCAGCACATCAACTTGATATAAACATATATAGTCTGCAGTCCCTGTTTCAGTGATACAACAATGGGTTAGGCTTTGATTTAAGTGCCCTGCGCGTTTAGTCTCATCTAATTTATGTCCTTCAGTAAAGCAAGTAACCGTTTTATTTATGGTGCTTGCTGCGTGCAGTACACTGCCTGGGAGTGCGTGCTGCCTGACAGACTATATTCAGCATTCTTGTTGTTCTTTGCACAGAGCACCACAAGAATGTTAAGAAACCACATTTAAATTTTCAGTTTGTAAATGTCACTGCAGTTAATGCAAAATTACAAAAAAGGCTTGCATCAAATATTTGATACAAATTCAGGTATTTTTGCCAAGAGTCATTACGTTACAATTATTGGAAGACATTGGCAGAGGCAGAAATCCTTGTTTGATTAAGAAACATTTGAGCCACTTTGGCAGATGGTTAGATACCGAGAAAACCTGTCATGAATACTATCAGATGGTTTTAGCCTATAAACAAGAAAGGCGTTTTCCCACTCTGAGGAGAACATGGAAACTTGTGTTCACACAGAGAAAACTCTAAGAAAGCCTGATGAGTAATCTACTTAAAATGTAAACAGTGTACTCCATGTTTTGATGACTCTAGTTGTTTCACAAGTGCAGCCACTTTTATGATAGGGTGTAATGAGTAGTGAGGTTCATGCTCTCTGATCAAGCCTCTTTTTACACTGTCTAATCTCAGTCTTTATTCATCATGATTTTGACCTAGAAAGAGTTTGCCTGAACGTGTGTCTGTTCAGTTAAACTGTTTAGCCAGCACACTATACTCCCTTCATAAACCTCTGTTAAACATGCAATTAAGGATTGACTAAAAGCTAAGCAGTCTTATGATTAAGCGTTGCCATGGAATCAGGGAGACAAGGTAAAGCATGGGTATGAAAACCAAAGTTTTATTTATGTATTGTAATTTTGTCTTTCAAACCAAACCAAACCAAACAAATGAAAAGCCCGAAAATGGTACGTGTAGCACAGAATTAGGTAGGTTAATATAACCGATAATCTGTTCTATATGGGTTGATAAACAAAATTTTTAAAACTTTTTCCATGCTATTTTCTTGATTGTCTTCCAGTAGCTCTCACACAGCCTCTCCACCACACTGTCTGACTCACCATAGACACATAACAAGGAGTTTATGCACACCTGAGGGTACGAAAGTCTGTGGGTGGCAAAGATGGATGATTTAATATTCCACAGCTCTGACCTGACCAAATGTAACTGACATCACTTTTACAACAGAAACAAAGAACAGTGTGTAGTTTTCCCCTGAAACTGTAAAATGCGTCCACATTGGCGACGGCATGTTGTGTCGGAGTGTGAAGATGCTGCACTTGTTAGGTCAATAATTTATTTGCCTGATATTTTGCATCCCCTATTTGGATGTTGCTTAAAATAAAACCTGGTCAGCAGTTGTAATAGCACAATACTACTATACGTGGACATAGTCATGTTTGTCCATAGGTTTAACAGAGTGGCCTATTAAAAACCCCGCAGGTGGACAAGTAGGTCGAGGTCATATTCTTGAGAAGTGATCTTCAGTTTTTCTTCCTGTGGATAGAAAGAAACCCCTCTTTTATGAATACTCCAGCAATTGTGTTTCTGCTTCACTCAGATAATGCAATGGTTCTCAAGACCCTTCAGCAAGTATGCCATCTTTTAGCGGTCCTGTTGTTGAATTGAATGACATAAAATCAGTGAAATGGTAATTCTTTCTGTCATGCACGATGTAAGTTTTGCAAAGCACTCCAAAAGAATAATACATGTGTTTGCTGCATGCTGGGGCTAAATAATAAGTCAGCTTTTGTTGTGTCATAAGGCAAACTATTGTGAAAGAGTCTTTGTCCACAGCATTTGAACAGGCGCACCCATGGCATACATAGTTACTCAAGAAAAGAAAAGCATTCCTCTCAAATAGTTGTCACATAGGAATTTAGAGCAGTGTGCCATTCTTGATGCAGTCTCACTGGCTTACATTTGAATGAACAGAAGAATTAGGATTTTTCACATGAGCCCAACACATAGAGCATAAAATGTTCCTTTTTTAGGTAGCAAAAGAGGACGATGGACTCATCATACTTGACTGTTTAATCATGTATAAATATCAGCTAGCCAGATCTAGGTCATTTTAAAAGTGAATATGTTTTGGATGTGACTGGAATTCCTCGCAGGATATTCTGTCAGACACTTTACTGCAGCTGTCTGTTTTGCTGTAGATTGAAGAGGCAGATCTGTCACCTACGCTCATTGAAACCAGGAATCATGTCCAGCTGTTTGCTCTTTGTAGTGTGAATCCTCTCCCTGACTAGCTGACTAGCTCCAAGCCTTCAATCGACCCGGCACACTCTGTTTGTCACACAGCTGTCCTGTGCTAGCACATCTACTTCCTGTGCCAGGCGTAATTGACTGCATGGCGCATATTTGGATTTGGAGGGTTCTCAAATGCATACATGATCGGTGCAGTCCTCTGAGGCTGTGCCGCGCACTAGTGACATCTGTCTGAAAGGTGGCAGGAAATCATGACTCCATGAAGTGATCTGGGCAAAAATGTAACCATTTGCAAAAGCATGTCATGTTCAGTTGTTTCATTGACAAATGACTTGGCCTACAGCTAAGAAGAGGTTCATGTTCTGCCCTTGCCTGCCATCAAAAGCAATCAAAATGTAATAAAAGGCAAAGCTGACAAAGCCTTGTATCCATGCAGCCCAGATGAGTAATGAGACTTAAGTGCGAGGGGCCTTAAAGCCAAGTGCTTCACATGCATTTTTAACACAATGCTTAGCACATTTTAAATACATCCATATACTTCATACTGCATTACTGTTGAGCAACATCTCTGGTTAAACTGTATCTCTTCTCAAGCGAGTACTGCGGGGTATTGCAGGCCCAGATGCAGCGTGTATTGGAGGATGGATGATCTATGTTTGACAGACCTTTTTTTGCACATCACAGGATATTGATTGCCTTCAAAGCTCTATGGCTGAAGAAGAAAGTGGATGAGGGTGCAGTTTATCTCAGGTGACACTGAAAGGACAGCCAGCGAACAGTGCTGTGTGAAGCGAGCGTCACATGCTTGCATCAAGCGGAGATGAAAGTCCCCAAAGCTTAACTCCCAGCTGAGTTTTGAAAAACTGGTTGGCATTATAAGAGGATTTAGTGGGAAATGTGATAACGGTAATCTGGATTGGATTATTGTTGAGATTAGCGCACCCTTTGGGAGGCAAATGAGTAGGAAACCCTCTAGAGACACTATTGAGGTAGGAAGATTACCTTTGCTATTCTGAGGAAAGAATGGATGTGTCTCACTATGGCAGAGAGGACATTTTCTGAGTGAAACAACTAGCATGCAATACCAGAATTTACCGGGGTGACAGTACCAGGGTACCAGCAGATTTGATGTTCAATTCAATTTATATTTTTTGGTGTGACTGTCATGATATCTGCTGGTAAGCATATAAGAGTGATGGCATGTAACATATCTTCTTTAAGACTTCTTTGTGTAGTCAAAATCCACCCTTTTCTGCCATTGGAATTTTCTTTTCTTTCTATCTTTACAGTATTTTGACAGGACTCACTTCCTACATGTGCGTGTTTAGTAAGAAGTCTAAAGCCAGAGACCTGGACAGAAGAGATCTGATTGAGAAGACGGAAACTCATACAAATTTGTTTTATGTGATTGTTCCCATTCCAAACATTGATTGACTTTTATTGTGCCCCCTCCATTTCCTTTGTGAGAATTGCCATGCTTCCTGCTCAGCGAGGTTTAATGTTTAAGTTGGCCCTGGCTGAGAGGCATGAAACCAGAGTCTAAATTAGAATTTCTAAACTGTCCTCGTGATCCTCAACCTTCGGGTTTACTAAAAAAGTGTTTATTCTGGCCAGTTGTCCTAGGCAAACGATAAAGTTCATATATATTGTTTTTGTTGGATTGTGCATGGATGTTTTTAAGTTTCAAAATTAGGTTATTTTTTTCTTCATTTTTAAACATTTGATATCTTGTTTTGAATTGGCCATCAAGCCAGGCCTCTGTCTCGTCTAAGGTTGACCTGAGAAAGGCATCAAGACCTGATGACCTGCTCCAACAGGCAGTTGCTGCAGAGGCTAATTCCATAAGGCTGCAAAACAATTGCGTTTTATCATAATGGGGATATTGTTTACTGGTTATGTTACTTCAAACTTCATTTGGTAATAATATACATGTAAAACCAGGTCAAGTGCTTTTGTACCAAGTTGGAATGTGAAACTTCAGCTTTGCTTTTGCACTCTAATAGCGACATCCCTCCAGAGGAATGAAAGAGTGAAGCAATGTGCGTTACTTATTTGAATATAAAGCAAACATTAGGTTTTCCTTTTGTCACAAAATGTGTCACGCTGCTGCGTATTGCTGTCTGAACCATCTAACCAGCCTCTGATGAACGTCATTACTCATTGCGCATTATGCTACTCTTTGCTCTACAGTGATGTAATATCTCTTGCAGATGTGTTTACTATATATCATTAAGGTGTTTGCTTTGGGAATTAGCTATCATAGTTTTATTGCACTGCATTCAGCAGTCAATAATTCACACAGACTTTGACAGTCACGCTGCACACATTGTAAATGGGTTCCTTTTTGCTGAGTAATTATCAGTACAACCTTTCAAAGAGCAGTCATCTCAGACCTTGGTTGTACAGTCAATGTTTGTTCCAAACCAACTATAGTAATACACAACTTCAGCCTGATTCTATTCTGAATGTTTGGCTAGCTTTATTTTGGATGAATCCACTGTAAACAATAATAAATATGCCTGCCCAGAGTTCTCTGTATTGTAATGTGCACAGATCTTAAATGTCTGCTTTGTTACATTATTGAGTATTAGTCCTTGTCTCTGCAGTCATCCATAACTTATATTTGACTTGTGGAAGTTTGTTGTTTTAGGACTCTTTCTTCTCACTGTTGAATCTGCAGGAATGACAAATTATTTTTCAACTTCAGGCTGGATTAGCAGGGTAGACCTTTAATTATGTTTGCCATACAAGTGTTATTAGGCTTAATGTGTATGTTTAGGTTGGAGTACTTGGACCTATGTCCCAGCCTTTATATTCACTGTCCTGGAGAGAGAGAACTAAGAAATGTTCAACTATGCCAGGACCAGATAGAACATAAAAACATCCCCCACCTTAGTCCTCAACTCAGATTTCTTCTGTTGTTAGCACCCAGTGATGAAGTCCGTCTTGCCACTATACCTGGCTCAAATCCAACAACCTGTCCGTCCTCATCAACCAAATGGCTTGTTGAGACATTTCTAAGGATTGAAATGAATGTCATCATGCTGTCTCTGTCTCGCTGAATGTCTTTGTTTCCTTTTTTTTTCTTTCTTGGAGGCTTCAGCTCACTCATGTGGCTGTTTCCAGGGTAACCACATTCGAAATTTACCATGTCTGACATTGGATACTGTCCGTCTCCATAGCAACAAAGCCCCGAAGTTAAATGTAAGATTTGGTATCAAACTAAAAGGAGAATGAAGATGTAACTTTGGAAACATCCAGTTCCTTCTCGATATCTGTTCTTAACAGAAAAGGGTGTCCCACTCATGTTCAGTCACTGATAAAAATTGATCTCTGGGATATTGTCTTCAGGGGGATCTTAAAGCAGGCAAGATGTTGCCTACCTGTAGCTCGTCCACGTATCTCTATTGATGCATGCAGGATCCAGGCAGGCTGGATGTCGTATCCAGCCTCCCTCTTTAATGGCTTCAGTGTTTAATCTCTGTCCGTCTCTACCGACCTGTCACTTTCTATCACACAAGACTGCCTTTTCATTATGTTCCTGATGTCCAACACATTGAGACAAGGCTTCTGAGGCAGCAGCTCGCACCTTTCTCTCCACTGTCTAGATGACAAGGTTTGAAACGTAATCATGTTTTCCTTGAAGAGAGCACAAATCTGCATGTTTTAGCTCTCCCTACAGAAAAAGAGGACATGCAGTGCATTCAAGTGATTCAGTGGATTTGTAGCTCTGAATGACCTTTGTGGATATTTGACATTTCAGCGGGGAGCTTGACTCTCTCATTGATTACTTCAGCACCATTCAAATCTTCGCTTTGGGTTAATTGTTACAGATGTAGCACGCTCACTCAAGGTCTGCCAAGCTTTTTACACCTGCAGTGATTTCCCATTAGCACCTCTAATTGGTGGATTCATTATGTAATGTGTGACCAATCGGACAAAATAGAGGACAGCTTGAATGGGTGGATGAAAAGACGTTAATAACATCATACTGACATTTTCTTCTTTACTGGGGTGGATGCAGACAGACGGAGGCAAGCTGTAGACTATACCCTCCCAGTGCTCTTAAATACCATGCTTGTACATGGTGGTTGTTTGGAACAGTATGATGGGCCTGTCTTTCCCAACAGACAGCAGTTTTTATGGCTGGCAAGTTTCATTGTGTTGTTTTTACTATCACATGTTCTGAACCACTGAAATAAATAACCCATGTGGCTCTGCTGTTTCTCATTTTATTAAAACTCCAGTTAAATTTCTCTCTATGCCATTTTATTTTTGTAGAACAATAACTGTAATAATTGTATTTAGTAATAATAAAACATGCTAGAGCTATAGACGTTGATTGGTTAATGTCTGTTTTCCCCCCACAGATTTTGCTTGTGTAGATACAGAGAGTAGAGCTCCAGATGTCTTGGCCAGCAGAACACTGCTAGAATAAAAATATCATCACAATCACAATATTTTTTTTAAAAGAGGGAATATCCTTCAGGCTTTAGTGTGGATATTTGTGTTAACTAATGGCTAACAGCAGGGCGGGTTATGTTTGCCATGTGATGATGATGTTACATTTTTTATGCACTTAGCCCTCCAGACAGGAAACAAAGAACTGAGCTCTCTCCTTGCATGACTGGAGTAGTCATCTCATTTCAGCATCTCTTTAGGAATTGTCCTCTCAGCTCGGCCTAAATGGTCAGAAATCCAATGGCATTCTGTTTATTTGTTCGTTGTCTTTCAGTTGAAGCAAACTTGTCTTTCAGTAAACATATGTTTTGCTCGTTCTTCGTCAGTCAGTCAAGAAGATACAATTTTCTCAGTCGTTTTGTTTTTTACCAGCTTTCAGGAGGTATGTCTCAGTGGTAAATGTTGCACTAAACAATACTCATGGTGACAACATTGACAGCTACAGATCTATTGGGAGTGGTTAAAGTTAATTGCAGGCCTATCATGAGGAGATAATTGTGTGTTGGGATGCACACTTTTTTTGGCTAATTGAATATTTAGTAAAATTGAAAAACAATTGGACAAAAAGAAATGGTTTCACTGTGGTCAGGTGTGAGGGAAATGCCTGCAGTGAACAAGGCTTACACCTTTATAGACTTTAAAGATGTTGGTCATACTTTATAATAACCATAATCAATAAATTGCAAATGTATAGTTAATAAAAATATTGTTATTTCACTGTTAACACACAATAAAATACCATTATTGAGCAACTGTAAAGGTTTATAAACATCAGTTACAACTTCACAATGACATCATTTATAATGATGGTTATTTTTAAATGTCACCAACAGGTTTTCAGTCATTTCAGCATATGAACTGAAGAGGTACACAACTGTTCAAGTTCCATAAAGACACAGTTATAAGATAATATAATCCAATACTTAGAAGAGAGAAGAATAGCTATCCAATTGATGCAACTAGTGCACGTCATTGCAGTCAAAAACGGTTTGATAGGCAGGAGCAACAGAGCTGTTTTCTGTTGAAACAAGATATGGAGGATCATAGGCAGAAAGTTGGTCTACAGCACTGCCTCAGCCAGAGATGGAAATGTTCCCTGTATTTGATTACAATCTCAGGACACAGTGCTGGATGATGTGTCTCCACCCATCCCAGTTCAGAAGACTGAAGCTGGGGAAGAATCACAAAGTACCACAAATACTAAAGGCTGTTAAATTGTGTACAGTTGTGTGTAGTGTGCGTTGACACAGTTGGTGTTCGGTACAATGACCTTGGGAACCCCAGGCAAGTTTTTAACTGGAGAAATGTTTGTGCCGCACAGTGTTGTTCTGCCTGCAGCCCCCTGCAGATGTCCCAGACAACCCAGTGTGTTTTTTGCTTAGTTCTGTCTCAGTCCAGATGTAGAGGAACAGCAGGACCGGCCAGTGTCCCCTCAGATGGGGTAATGGTATGACTTTGTTTGCCACAGCTTAAACGTTCCTCAAAACAGCATGATATTGTTTGTGCCTGATTTAGATTTGGTCATTTTTTTAAATGGCTTATTTAATGTATGGGTACTTATTTTTTAAGTACGTTTTTTGTGTTCTTTGCCAGAGCATCATATGTTGGCTGACTTTTTCCACAGGCTGAAGGGCATTCATCTCCAGCAGTTCAGGTACAAGCAGGAAGTGTGTGCAGGTGATGCTTGAACCCCAAATAGCACAGATCAGCATATTTGAGTGAATGCTCCAGATCCATATTAACATCCTCCCCGCCTGCTATCATTGATGAATCCCAACATGGCAAGCCTAAATATAGTCTGGCTTGCTTTATCAGTATAACTGGTTTTGGCATAGATCAGCGGATGTAACGGCCCTCCCAAGGTGTTACCATCTGAAGGCTGGTGAGCTGGTGTGATAGGTCGCTGATGAACATTATTTCATTATCACACATACGTTTCGTTACTCAAAACTCACCTTTTCAGAACTGCTTTTAATGTGTGATAAATGTTGTATGATGTATGTTTTTAGATTTGCTTGTAGTATGTTGCTTTTATGATATTTGTCTCTAGTGTATTGCTTTCATGTCCACATGTGAAGTGTCTTAGAGTCTCATGAAAAGAGCTATACAAATAAAATGTATTATTAATATTATTTTTATTTTAAAAAAGCTGCTGTGATACTTTAAAAAAAGGGCTGTACGGTTTGATAATTCTGGAAATTATGCAGCATTTTTGTTGCTTAAACAAATTTGTTGAACATTGTAACCACATGGGTTGACCATCATATGTTTCTCATAGCCATTAGAGCTCCATTAGTTACCTACTATTTTGACAATCGATTTGAGTAATATAGTTGTCCGTTTCTTTATTCCTCTATGACAGTAAACTGAATATATATTTGCGATGAAACAAAAAAAAAAGACATTTGAGGGTGTCACCTTGGGATTTGGGAAATGACAATCAACAATTTTCCACATTTAATAGACCAAGCAACTGATCAATTAATCAAGAAAATATTCAACAATGAAAGTAGCTATCAGTGTTATTTTAAGTGTCCTTATATAATCTATTCTCATTGTTTCTCTGTGGTGATCTTGAAAAAGCAGGCAATAACAGAGTCTCTTTCACTTGGAGGATGCTGTTAATACATATTCTCCTTACCAGCTCCACCCCTCTGCCTTTTATGTTTTTTCAAAGCTATTATCTGACTTGCAACAAATGGTGCTTCCCCTCTAAGAGTCAGTAATGCAGTGCATAGAATAACTAATCACCTGTACCTGCACCAAAAGTAGCTGTTTTCAAGATGGTCCAATGTAAAATCTTTTTTTTTTCTTTTTACATTCACTTGAAAGTCTTTTCTAAATTAAAGCCTTATAGAAACTCGTACTATTTTGCATTCCTCAACAGCATCTCTCAAAACACATGGCTACCACATGTTGATTTAATTTCCCTTGTCTGGAATGGCACTTATTTGCTGACCTCAAACCCTGAGAGACTGATAGATGAAATGGGCTGTGGTAGCCTGTGCCCAGCCCCTGTGGGACTAAATGTGATTACTGTAATAACCACCTGCACTGTTGGACGTTTAATGGGATTATGCAGAATTGTCTCATTAGAACAGATTACAACACAGGGAACTGACCCTTATGTGTTTGCCTGTTTGTCTGTTAAGAGGCTATATCTACTTACTGGTAATTAACAAGTCACAGGTATTACCACTTCCTAAAGTTCAGTGTCAGGAAAAGCAGGTTGTATTTGGGTAGACTCACACCTGCCTCTCAGGCCACCAGCTGACTTTTGAATTAAACTTTGAGGTTTTTACTGTTTAGCTAAGCATTGGTGGTAAGACAGGAGTCCGTGTCTGTTGTTTGCTCATTTCCGTTTTTTTCCACATCTCTTCCTGTCCTATCAGTTGTCCGTTCCTGGCGCTGCAGTTGACTCCAGTTATCCCAGTCATAGGAGGTGTCCTGTTTATGTTTGTAATGGGGACGCTCCTGAGAACCAGCTTCAGTGACCCAGGGGTACTACCCAGGGCCACCCCAGATGAAGCAGCTGACCTGGAGAGGCAAATAGGTAAGACTATTTGCGTTGTTTTTTATGATATGAAAAATGGGCATGACAATGTTTTATTGAGGATTTCTTTCCCCACGTCTGCACTTTTGTACTTCTCTTGTCTTTTCTTATTATTTTCCTCGATGTTTTCTTTGATCACACTTGTTTATCCATTTACCAGCCATTTTGTATTTTGAATCTTCAGGCTCTTCATCCCTGTCTGACCTCTGTCTTAGATACCCTTATCTGTCTCTGAGTCTGCATGGTACTGATCCAAGTTAGCAAATGTCTGCCTTTACAACCTCTTGTACACAGTGCCAGATAATCTGGCTGATGTGTTTGGAGTTGTCTGTTTAGTGAGAGAAATGGAGATCACGGCACTTTGCGTTTAGGCTGAGGTGAAGTATCGGCACTGCTTTGACCAAATGGCCTTTGATCTGTTTATTTCACTCCAACTCCAAGGGCCCCCATCTGATGTATTACCCGACTCATAAATTTCATTTGGATAACTTCTGAATCTAATTTGTGGCGTGAAAGTTAGACTGTTGGTGCTGCATTAGGAACCACTTGAAAAGTGTAAGTGGATTACCAGCATCTCAGCACCAACGTTGGCTCGCCATGAGTCGGATACAGCTGAGACTACAGTTTATGATTTGGATTCTGTCTGTTCGAGGGATTCATAGTTGCCTCACTGTTTACAATTCATCACATCACAAATAGAGAAACCAAGAATTTACAAATAATCATCCACGGATTTCTTTCCTCTACAATTTCCACTATATTTTATACTCTCATTGATAATTAACGTGTTATATATTCAGCATCAGAGTTGATTTTAAGTTTGAAGCAATCTCGGAACCCTTCCGATGTTTCAAGGCTTCAGTACAGCCAGTGGAGATCCTGGCTAAGACTTCCTCCTTTGTTGCCCTATAATTGTTCACAATCCAATTATTAACTTGAGATGCAAGAATGGAGTTGGAGTTGAGAGACAACTCTAATTTTATCTGCATATGAATGCAGATCTAAAAAGCTAATGAAAAGCTTAATCTACATCATACAATGTGTTCCGCCTCCTTTGCTCTCCACATGGACTAAAATGTAACCAAAGCTTGTTTAAAAATTATTGGTTAATGCTTCTCTAACTACAAAAAGACTATAAATGGAAACCAGAGAATTAAAGCTATGAAAAGTTGTGCTCGCTTACTTCATTAATCAGAAGTAAAACTTGTTGTTTTTACCTGTTCAGGCACAAGGCCACTACATAGATGAAACCACCTGCCATGATAGAAGTTTCTACATGAGGCTTTTGTCAGACGAGGCAGGGCGACAATCAAGAGCACTTCAGGCTGTAATTTACACTGGTGTCAGCTCAGTTACTCCCCCGTTAGTTGCAGGACTGAATATCCTAATGTGTCCCACTGCCTTGTAGCTAAATGTATTATCTCCACTTTACTTAAAGTTTAAATCTATAAACCCTCTTTTTAAAACCCCTCTTCTAAAGTTTTGGTCCTATTATTCGGGATGTGAAGCTTCTATTTCCCAGTGATAGTCCTTTCCGTGCTTCAGGCCACTGGGGCCTCATTAAACAAACTCTGGACTGGCTTAATTAATCTCGTTAGCAGACTTAAAAGCTTTTGAAGGGAAGGTAAAGTACAGGGAGCTTGGAGCAGTGGGCCGAAACAGCACTATGTTATATTGGCAAGCATTTTTTTTCAGAGTATAAACAAATAAAAGGCTGAAAATATGAACAATGTTGACCCAAATACCACACTGCCCCCCTCTCTGCCATCATTTCATCCCAACTGGCTTTTGTGCTGTGCATTTCCAAGCGTGGCAGTTGGCTGTTTCTAAACTGGAACCTCCTGTTCACAGACAATTGGTTGTTGTCATGTTGTTGTTGGTTGCCTGTAGCTAAAACTGTGTGCAAAGGTAAAATGATACAACAGATTTAGCTTTTTCCAAAGGATAATTTGTTTGTCTTTCTCACAGCATGGTTCATATTTTTGTAATTTTGTAGTCATTCCTATTAATTGTCACTGCATGGTTCTCACCATCTTATTTGCAGAGATTTGGATTTGCAGGCACTCAACACAGCTTCACACCAACACATGCATTCAGACAGATGTTAAGCAAAGCACAATTGAAGTATCTAAACAGTTTGGAAGTGACAAAGTGAGGTTGACATTAAAATGATTAGTCAAACTGACCCTTGTAATCATCCATCATGTTTTGAATTGTTCCACTTTGATCGACTACTGATTTGCAAAGCCACAACATTTTTGTAGCGTTTACCTCCATTTGCACTTCCAAGAAAATGTTTAGGTGGATGTTAAGATAAATTAGTGTAAGCTTGTTTTAATTGTAGAACAGCGTGTAATTGCGATGGCCTTAAGTCTCAGTAGTCTTTCCCTGAAACATCCACATTCAGTCCCATCGCTGCCAGTAAACTAATAGACTGCTTTACTGTTGGCGCCATTATGGGGCCCATTATCTTCTATTTGAAAGAACCTGGATGGTAATAGCAAAAGCATTTTATACACACACACAAACACACACACATAAATACTTCAGGTGGGTTGTATCCTTCAGCTAGGAATGTTAGATTCAAGCTACTGCGAGGTAAAGGTCATTGCCTTTTCCCACACCCTGTAAAAAGGTAGAAACACTTTGTCGAAATGCATTTTATTCATAGAGTAGCATGTTGCTGCTCGTTCTTTCTGTTTTCTCTTACTTTCTGTCAGTCACTACTGGTCAAACACCTTTAATCCTACTCTTTCTTTCACTGGTTGCTCTGTTAAGACTGGTGCTGTGCAGCGCTGTCTGGTTCGAGCCATGGCGTGGCAGCTTGACATGCAAGACATTAGCAGCACATCTGTTAGCTCTTAAACTGATCACCCAACCCCATCCCAAGCCCCAGCGCCAACCAGCCTCCCAATGAAAAAACAAAACACTTAAGAATGTCTCTTTCTATGCCCATCAGTGATAAAAAAAGAAATGCATTTTGGAGTTGCAAAATAGTTTAAGAATATCTTTCGCTGCTAATGTCATTTTCTGAACGAGTGTTTGTACATGCTTGTTCTTGTAAGTGTCTCTTACATACACCAAGACTCAGTACTAGAGTTTTCTTTTTTGTCTGACTGACTAAACAATGGCTATCAGTCCGTTTTTACTTTTTTTAGCCAATATGTCCTCATGTAACTGTGCAGGCACAGATAATAAGAAAGCAACTTTTTTAACACATCAGTGCTGCCATAATGTAATGGCTCTTAACCACTACAGGTTTTGTTTCCTGTATGCTCAATATCTGCTCTTTTGATTTACAATGTGATGTACAGCACTTTCCTTAATTGTCATACATTCGTCTCCAGTAAACTTGTCCATACAAGATCCTAATCAATTAGAGAGTATAACGACATTTATTGGGTGTTGCAAATGGCAGCCTTCTCATTCATTACTCTCTCAATTATATGTTGCATCCATCTTGTGTATGTATTCTATGAATGCATGTAGACCATTTAATTAAAAAAAAAAATCCCTGCATACTCCAGCCACATGAAGCACAAAACATTTTGCAATTCAGGACCAGCCTCATAAATAGATTATGATGTTTTGAAGTCAAAGTGCTACAAGGCTCAAGTTCTACACCACTCCTATTGATCTGTTGACTAAACAATACAGGAACCAATGTCTGCACAATATGAGACATCAAGGTCTCTTGTGCTCTGTGTACTTCAGGAGGGAAAGCTGATAGCGAGGCCGCTGCTGTCATCATCGTGAGCAGATATCTCTGCTGTCTGCCAAATGCTTTAGCCTTTAGTGTGTGAACAGGAGGCTAAAGTGGGGGGCCTGCAGATAGCCTCCCCCAAACAAACTCAAATGTAGCATGCAGTATGCAGATGCAAAAATATATGAGAAACATATAAAACTCTCCGCAGTGCACTTCTAATGCAATACAAATACCATGCACTCCTATATAGGGTTGGGGCAAGAGAGCATGGGATCACAGCTTGTTGTTTTATCCCTACTTGAAATAGAGACCAGAGTTGATTTCTCTTCAGTGTGCTGCGTTTGATGCCTATGCATGTCTGCCTGCCTGGCCAATATGTCAGGACTAGACAGGCTGGCATCAGTTTAGCCACCACGTGCCAAATCCAAAAGACTCTCTGAAGCATTAATCAGAGTGAGAGATGGTCAGAGCTGCCCGTTTCCTTCCTTCCACCTAATATGGTCCAAGCTAGCTGGTGAATGTCAGGGCAGCCACGCGTTTTTTTTATTTTTTTCAAGAGCTGCCAGCCAGACTCAAGGCCAGCAGAGGAAATAGCTTTTGGAAGGCTTAAAGCTCATGCTGCTGGAGGAAAGATGGGCACATCAGTGCAGGATGCAATGACATTTAGGCTTTTTATGACCGCAGGAGCAGTCAGTGTGGATGTGCTGTATTTCTGAAGTACATCATTTCTGTCTTTGTTTTGTTTGTTTCTGTGTGAATGCTTGCAAAGTGGGCATATCTGAATAGAAGCTTATGCATGCTAAGTAAAGCCAAGGATATTTATCTATACAAGTATGTGTGGGATGAACAGTGGCATTGTAGAAGTATGATTCACTTCACGGGGTATAATGCCCTGACAAAGACCTTGTGCTTTAAGTGTTTGATTAATGAAGTTGTTTTTGCCTTGGGGCCAGGAGTGCAGCTGCCCACCACCATTGGTAGTGTGTCCTGACTATTTCCACTCTGAGAAAGTGTGCTGCTCATACGATGCTTGAGGCTCACTGAGAGGACAAAAGTGGAACACCCTATTGCCGAAACAGTCAGAGATACTTGACTGGGTGTTGTGATGATTCTCTTCAATGTTTGCCATTAAACGTCCTTGTGGTAGTGTAAAGTATGTTTTAGGTATTACAAAATGTGATATTGGGGAAATTAAATATGATTTATCATTTTTTTTATGCCTCCTTGTCAGCGATAGCCAAGGCCGGGGGCATTATTTTTTTTCGGGTTGTCCGTCTGTCCCATTCTTTTGAACGTGATATCTCTTGAGTGCCTCGAGGAAATTTTTCGGATTTGGCACAAATGTCCACTTGTACTAGATATTGGTGGTCAAAGGTCAAGGTCATTGTGTCTTGGCATGGGGCAGTCTACAATTTTTTGTTACGATTTTCCTGGCCACAATAATTGTGATTCACGATATTATTCTAATTAAAAAAAAATACATACTTTGAATCTTTTGAATTTTAACAGTAAATTAACTCTTTAAACCCAAAATATGTCAATTTTTCTGTGGAATTGATTTCAAATAAATTGATCCCAGGTGTGAGTATTGCAATTAGAGAACCTATCTGTGCTTGTGTGCATATGTGGCAATTGCAACATACAAGCAACCCAGGTTCAGGATCAGACCATCCACACCCCAAACAAAAAGCCATCTTAGTCAGCAATACATTGACATCAGGGTGTAGTACCTGAGAGTTTGCACTTGCACCAAATTTTCAGATTAAACCTAAAGGCCTTAAGATTAAACATTACTGGATGAACACTGGATATCTTGGATCATCATCATTTTATTGCTTATTTACATTAAGTCGGGTTGTCCATCAGTTTGTCTGTCCCATTTTTGTCATCTGTTGACAAGGAACCACTTTCAAGGTAGGGTATAGAGTTTTTGCAGACCCAGTGAAGTTAGCTGAAAATCATATTTGTGTTTCAGGTCCTAACTATGGACAGCTTGTTCTTCTTCATAACTGCCACAAATTATAGTGATGTCATTACTACAAGACAGTGTTGTGATTCTGGGAATTAATGAGTGATACAGGGAGTGGTATCAGTTAATTGGTAAGAGATACAACCCAAACATATTAACCAAGGGTCACATCAGATTTTTTTTGGAGGTATCAAATTTCATTCCTTTAGTTTTTTAGAAACACAGCAATTAAACTTTTCTCAACATGCTCTTTATCCCCACCCCCACATAATACCCTAATCTCTAACTTTCACCCTGTTTTTAATTACTTTGTGTTTATCATTTTTGTTGAAGTGTTTTGTTGGGACTGCTTTTGTCAGTGTCCTTGCCAGAAACTTAATTCAGATGCCAAACTAGAATACACAGCCCATCACCAGAGAGAGCCATCCTCTAAAATGAGGGCTAACTTAATCAAATTAGATACAGCCTCCTTTCCCTGTAGCGATGCAGACACGCTTGTGGGGTTTTTAACACCTTATAGGTCTGCTTGTAGTATTGGCTTGGTTTTGGCTGGAGGCAAATGTGAGATCATGAACAAACCAAGGCTCTTTTGATCATGATCCGTGTCTTGAACATCACAAGATGCAAGTGGTGGCTACTTCCAACCATCTTGGCATTTCTAGTCCCTAAGTGCTGACCACTGCACTGTTTAAATGCCACTAAACATCAAAAAGCTGGCACCAATTTAAATGAATCGTCGTGGATAGTGCAGTTCACAGGGCTGTATTGATTCTGACCTCCTGTTGGCCTCCAACTCTAGAAATTAAAAAAGGGGAAATAAATCAGCTGGAATGCACCAGTGACTCTAAGATGTGTCCCAGAGATACCCTTGCAGTGAGTGGGTACATCAGAAGCACAGTTTTACTCATGTTAAAGCCTCCTTTTGCCCTTGCCATGACAATAAACTCTGGTTGAAATTGAACGGAGATGTTGTCCTGTTGCAGTAAAGAATGAATGAATACCTCGTTTTGAATGACAGCCTAATCATAATTCATGCTAGTACTTAAACCACCACTGCAACTCGCTTTCTCCCTCCTCTCCCCTCTCAGTGTAGCCAGTGCCCCAGGTCACATTCATGTTCGACTTCATTGTTGTTGGCTGAAAAGTAAGTAATAGGTGTGCAGCCAGCGGAAAGAGGCTCTATTACTAAGCCACTTGACATCTCAACTTCTACATTTGTGGATTGCTTGTACATGGACCTCAGCCCATCCTCTCTTATTATGAATGACAAAGGAGGCATGTCTGGTAGAGGTAGAGTTCAACGTGACACAGAGAAGGAGAGAAACTGCAAGGTATCGGAGAGGATGAGAACGAGTGTGGACAGCAGATGAAGAATAAACGCATGAAGAAGAAACTTAACCTTGCAGTGAGGTCCTGTATTTAACCATTTTGTTTTTAATTTCCCATGGGCAATTCAAAGGTCCAAGTGTCAGGTTGTGCTTGTTTTTTTTCACTAGTGGGAAAATGTATCTTTGATTTCCTCGCTGAAGTGAAGGTATCCTCATTTAGCATCTTCTTGAAAAACCTCCAACATAAAAGCATCTATTACAACCAATTTATGTTGTTGTGATCATATGAGGCCCTGCACAATGATTACGTTAATGACTCATCGTACATATCTTATTGTACATGTCTTATTGACTTATTGATATAGGTACATGACGTTAAATGTTTTTGCTGACCTCGATATTGCCCTGAAGAAGGTCGCCAACATGTTCCTAAAATAACTATCAGGGTTTTAACAACCATTATAAGACTTGGGTGCAGCATTTAACCTACAGATTCTGCTGAGCAAGTCTGCATTGCATTACACAGGATCAGCATAGGGCATTTCGGTTAATTTTCAAAATAAAACGCCCTTTTCATACTCTGGATCTACAGCACAAAAAGTTGGAATATTAACAATATGCACAATTATAATAGACAAACGACGAAACCATTAAACTACATAGCCTACTCACCCATAGTAGAAGCACAGAAATCAAGGAAAAATGACAAAATAAACACAATATGAGCAATTCAACAATATCAAGTAGATGTGACCATGCGATCTAAAATGCTCCCAGTTGGGTAGTGAAGCTGTGTTGAGGACTGAACAAAACAATGTTGCACATGTGAGGTTACAGAGACGTGCCAAGTGGAATCAAACTTTAAGCCTTTATTTAAATTTTTATTGTTTTAGTCATTCAAATGTATGTTTTGATTATATGGCACATTT